>NC_133728.1:2935886-3120886 GCF_048934315.1 Petromyzon marinus
CACCACCAACACCACCACCAACACCAACACCACCACCACGCGCGGCAGCCTTTGTCTCCCCGGTGGCGATTGTTTACCGCGCACCGCGATTTGAGGCCGAGTCGACCTAGGGGAGGACGGGTTCAGATAATCGCCGTCGCTAACCGCTGCGCCACCGCTCCTCCGCCCCCGACACACGCGGGGAGGAGGTGGGGGAGAGACACTTGGCCCAGACATCTCGTGGAACCTGTTTGTTGGATGAAAAGAGACTGACAGAGAGAGAGAGAGACACACAGAGATGGAGAGATGGAGACAGAGAGAGACAGAGGGAGACACAGAGATGGAGAGATGGAGACAGAGAGAGACAGAGAGAGATTGAGAGACAACACGAGAGTTGTGGAGACAGAGATGGAGACAGAGATGGAGACAGAGATGGAGACAGAGATGGAGACAGAGAGACATTGAGAGACACAGCGAAGGGGAGGGTGGGGACAGATTGAGAGACGGCTCGAGAGAGAGATGGAGACAGAGATGGAGACAGAGATGGAGACAGAGAGAGACAGAGAGAGATTGAGAGACACCACGAGAGTTGTGGAGACAGAGATGGAGACAGAGAGAGACAGAGAGACAGAGAGAGATTGAGAGACAACACGAGAGTTGTGGAGACAGAGATTGAGACAGAGAGAGACAGAGAGACATTTAGAGACAACACGAGAGGTGTGGAGACAGAGATGGAGACAGAGAGATATTGAGAGACACAGCGATGGGGAGGGTGGGGACATATTGAGAGACGGCTCGAGAGAGAGATGGAGACAGAGATGGAGACAGAGATGGAGACAGAGAGAGACAGAGAGAGATTGAGAGACACCACGAGAGTTGTGGAGACAGAAATGGAGACAGAGAGATATTGAGAGACACAGCGAAGGGGAGGGTGGGGACAGATTGAGAGACGGCTCGAGACAGAGAGATGGAGACGGAGAGAGACAGAGAGAGATGGTGACAGTCAGAGAGAGATGTGTAGGGGAGACTTGAGACTTGGACAGACGGAGAGATAGACAGGAGAGGAGTGGAGACAGAGAGAGACAGAGTGAGAGAGACAGAGTGAGAGAGACAGAGAGGGAGGGAGACACGGAGAGAGAGACACGGAGAGAGAGAGAGAGACACCGGTGACAAATAGAAGGCCAGAAAGACAGAAACACATACAGAGGTCGACAGAGAAATCGAGACAGACGTGGAGATGCGGACAGACAGATGGAGTCCTAGACGGAAAGATAGAGACAGAGAGACGGAGACACAGAGACACAGAGACACAGACACAGAGAGACAGAGAGACAGAGAGACACAGAGAGACAGAGAGACACAGAGACACAGAGAGACAGAGACGAAGAGACAGATACACAGAGAGACGGAGACACAGAGACAGAGAAACACAGAGAGACAGAGGGACGGAGACCCAGAGACGGAGACACAGAGAGACGGAGAAACAGAGACACAGAGAGACACAGACACAGAGAGACAGAGGGACAAAGACACAGAGAGACAGAGAGACAAAGACACAGAGAGACAGAGAGACACAGAGAGACAGAGACGGAGAGGCAGAGAGACACAGAGAGACGAAGAGACGGAGACACAGAGACACAGAGAGACAGAGAGACAGAGGAACGGAGAGACAGAGACGGAGAGGCAGAGAGACACCACGTGACGCGCGAGTCGGCGGGTTCGTAGCGCTGACCGCTACACTACCGCTCCACACACACAAAGACAAAGATCCCCCGTGTAGCCTTAACAGACTGTAGGGGCAGGTGCTGTTAGCGAGCAGCACCTATGAAGGCCGGCACGGCACACGAGGGGGTGGGTGGCCAGCACCACGCCCGGCCGCCTTTGTCTCCCCAGTGGCGAAGTTTTTACACACCGCACCAGGTACTCATTGGAGGCCGAGTCGACCTAGGGGAGGCCCGGGACCTGTTCAGATAAACGTCACCGGTGATGTTGGCCGTGAGCGGGAATCGAACCCGGGTCGCCGGGTTCGTAGTGCAGCGTAGCGCTAACCGCTACACCACCGTTACCCAGCGCTCCGCAAACACACAGACACACACACACGCGTACACATTACACGTAACATTATCTCATCACATCTTGACTGCTAAGTGGAGTTAGGGCCGGTCTGGGCTTGGACTGGAGAGCCTGGTTGAAATGTGAATCTGCTTTTGAACAATCCGAACGCCTTTTGCCATCACCATCACATTCGTCGTCATCATCAGTACCGTGACAGTGACCCCTCCCCCCCTCTCTCTCTCTCTCTGTCCCCTAACGGGAGTCAAACTTTGAACACTGCTGAGCTTTGTGAGTGGGCGGACGAGCGAGAGGGTGATTTGAGCGAGCGTGTCAATGAGCGAGTGAGCGTGTGAATGAGCGTGTGAGAGAGTGAGTGAGCGAGCGAGCGAGGAGGTGAATGGATGAGTGAGTGTGTGAATGGATGAGTGAGCGGGTCAATGAGTGAGTGAATGAGCGAGTGAGAAAGTGAGTGAGTGAGCGTGTGAATGAGTGAGTGAGTGGGTGAGTGGGTGAGTGTGTGAATGCGTGAGTGCACGAGTGAGTGTGTGAGTGAGTGAGTGTGTGAATGAGTGAGTGCACGAGTGAGAGTGAGTGTGTGAGTGAGTGAGCGGGTGAACGACTGAGTGAGCGAGTAAGTGTGTGAATGAGTGAGGGTGTGAGTAGGTGAACGACTGAGTGAGAAAGTGAGTGAGCGAGTGAGCATGTCGGCGAGTGGGTGAGCGAGCGAGTGGGTGAGCGACTGAGTGAGCGAGTGAGAAAGTGTGTGAATGAGTGAGAGTGTGAGTGTGTGAATGAGTGAGTGAGCGAGCGAGTGAGAAAGTGAGTGAGCGAGTGAGCGAGCGAGTGGGTGAGCGAGCGAGTGGGTGAGCGAGCGAGTGGGTGAGCGAGCGAGTGGGTGAGCGAGCGAGTGGGTGAGCGAGCGAGTGGGTGAGCGACTGAGTGAGCGAGTGAGAATGCGATTGAGCGTGCGAATGAGCGGGTGAGCGAGTGAGCGAATAGGCGAGCGTTTGGTTTGGCCTACCCCTAGGTCTGCTCGGCCGTCAGTAATTGCCCTTCAGTCCCCTCATCCTCGTCGTGAGAGTGCTCGCTAACAGCTGCCTTCGAGGGCGTCTCTGATTTCACCCACGTGCAGCAGCAGCAGCATCCACACACAGTGCACGCCCGTGCGTAGGTGCGTGGGTGCGGGCACGTGTGAGTGAGTGCCTGGTGCGGTGTGTAGTAAACTTCATCGCCACTGAGAGAGACAAAGGCGGCCGGGCGTGGTGCTGGCCACCCACCCCCTCATGTGCCCTGCCGGCCTTCATAGGATGCTGCTCGCTAACAGCACTTGCCCCAGCAGTCTGTGCAGGCTATACACGGGGGATCTTTGTCTTTGCGTGTGTGTGTGTGTGGGTGAGTGGGTGGGTGGGTGAGTGTGTGGGTGAGTGTGTGTGTGTGGGTGAGTGTGTGGGTGAGTGGGTGGGTGAGTGTGTGGGTGAGTGAGTGTGTGTGGGTGAGTGTGTGGGTGAGTGTGTGGGTGAGTGGGTGGGTGAGTGTGTGTGGGTGTGTGTGTGTGGGTGAGTGTGGGTGTGTGTGTGTGGGTGAGTGGGTGTGTGTGTGTGTGGGTGAGTGTGTGGGTGACTGTGTGGGTGTGTGGGTGAGTGTGTGGGTGAGTGTGTGGGTGAGTGTGTGGGTGAGTGGATGTGTGTGGGTGAGTGTGTGGGTGGGTGAGTGGGTGGGTGAGTGTGTGGGTGAGTGTGTGGGTGAGTGGGTGTGTGTGTGGGGGTGAGTGTGTGGGTGGGTGAGTGGGTGGGTGAGTGTGTGGGTGTGTGTGGGTGAGTGTGTGGGTGAGTGGGTGTGGGTGTGTGGGTGAGTGGGTGGGTGAGTGGGTGGGTGAGTGTGTGGGTGAGTGTGTGGGTGTGTGTGTGTGTGTGGGTGAGTGTGTGGGTGAGTGTGTGGGTGTGTGTGTGTGTGTGGGTGAGTGTGTGGGTGAGTGTGTGGGTGAGTGGGTGGGTGAGTGTGGGTGAGTGTGTGGGTGAGTGTGTGGGTGAGTGTGTGGGTGTGTGTGTGTGGGTGAGTGGGTGGGTGAGTGTGTGGGTGTGTGTGTGTGGGTCAGTGTGTGGGTGAGTGTGTGGGCGGGGAGCGGTGGTGCAGCGGTTAGCGCTGCGCTACGAACCCGGCGACCTGGGTTCGATTCCCGCTCACGGCCAACACCAGTGACGATTATCTGAACCGGTCCCGGGCCTCCCCTAGGTCGACTCAGCCTTGAATGATTGCCTGGTGCGGTGTGTAGTAAACATCGTGGCCACCCACCCCCTCGTGTACCCTGCCGCCCTTCGTAGGCGGTTGCTAACAGCGCTTGCCCCGACAATTTGTTTTAAGGCTATACGGGGGGGGATCGTTGTTGTGGTGTGGTGTGTGGGTGTGTGTCCACGAGTGTCCGTGCTCAGCACGCGCGCACATTTTTGTGGAGGAGTGTGTGTGTGCGCGTGTTGTCTCTGCCGGCGTCGGCGTTGGCGATTGCGTGCGTGCGAGCGAGCGAGAGCGGGGAGCGGTGGCGCAACGGTTAGCGCCGCCAGTGGAGTCCCCAGCGGTGACCTCCGGAGGGGTCCAGCGGTGACCTCCGGCGTTGCGCCGTTGACCTTTGTGAAGCTGTTGTGACCTTTGACCCCCCTGCCCGATGAGCACCGCCGTGGCTGCGCACGGTGCGGAAGAAGTTGAACCGGCGTGCACACGCGTGTTGTTGTTGTCTTGTTGTTGTTGTCTTGTTGTCTTGTTGTTGTCTTGGTGTTGTTGTTGTTGTTGTTGTCTTGGTGTTGTTGTTGTTGTCTTGGTATTGTTGTCTTGTTGTTGTCTTGGTGTTGTTGTTGTTGTTGTCTTGTTGTTGTCTTGGTGTGGCCTGGTGCTGTTGTTGTTGTTGTCTTGGTGTGGCCTGGGGCTGTTGTTGTTGTTGTCTTGGTGTGGCCTGGGACTGTTGTTGTTGTTGTTGTCTTGGTGTGGCCTGGGACTGTTGTTGTTGTCTTGGTGTTGTTGTTGTTGTCTTGGTGTTGTTGTTGTCTTAGTGTGGCCTAGAACTGTTGTTATTGTTGTTGTTGACTTGGTGTGGCCTGGGACTGTTGTTGTTGACTTGGTGTGGCCTGATACTGTTGTTGTTGTTGACTTGGTGTGGCCTGGAACTGTTGTTATTGTTGACTTGGTGTGGCCTGGGACTGTTGTTGTTGACTTGGTGTGGCCTGATACTGTTGTTGTTGTTGACTTGGTATGGCCTGGGACTGTTGTTGTTGTTGGGTTCGTTGTTGGAGCTCGCTGGGCCCGTGCCCCCTACTGGACATTTTTGGGGAAAAAATAGCTTTATAGCTCATCGGATTCCCCCTTCTCCTCCCCCCCCACCTCCTCCCTCCTCTCCCCCCTCCTCTCTCCCTCCTCCCCCTGCTGTTCAAATAAAGATTTTGATAAATAGGCGGTCACTTATTCAGAGAATCCCATCTCACCCATCGCTACACCTCGCTGCCGCTCGCCGCTCTCACCGCTGCTGCCCCACCGACAGAAATCAAATCAGATTGTTCGGTCGGCGCTGCTGGAAATTAGCCGGGTTCAGTCAAATTTAGTGACGGACCAATTTGACTTGCGGTGGCGGTATTGTGCGTGCGTGTGTGAGTCTGTGGGTCTCTGTGTGAGTCTGTGGGTCTCTGGGTGAGTTTATGGGTCTCTGCGTGAGTCTGTGGGTATCTGTGTGAGTCTATGGGTCTCTGTGTGAGTCTATGGGTCTCTGTGTGAGTCTGTGGGTCTCTGTATGAGTCTGTGGGTCTCTGTGTGAGTGTATGGGTCTCTGCGTGAGTCTGTGGGTCTCTGTGTGAGTCTGTGGGTCTCTGGGTGATTCTATGGGTCTCTGTGTGAGTGTATGGGTCTCTGTGTGAGTCTGTGGGTCTCTGTGTGAGTCTGTGGGTCTCTGTGTGAGTCTGTGGGTCTCTGGGTGAGTCTATGGGTCTCTGTGTGAGTCTGTGGGTCTCTGTGTGAGTGTATGGGTCTCTGCGTGAGTCTGTGGGTCTCTGTATGAGTCTGTGGGTCTCTGTGTGAGTGTATGGGTCTCTGCGTGAGTCTGTGGGTCTCTGTGTGAGTCTGTGGGTCTCTGGGTGATTCTATGGGTCTCTGTGTGAGTGTATGGGTCTCTGTGTGAGTCTGTGGGTCTCTGTGTGAGTCTGTGGGTCTCTGTGTGAGTCTGTGGGTCTCTGGGTGAGTCTATGGGTCTCTGTGTGAGTCTGTGGGTCTCTGTGTGAGTCTGTGGGTCTCTGTGTGAGTCTGTGGGTCTCTGGGTGATTCTATGGGTCTCTGTGTGAGTGTATGGGTCTCTGTGTGAGTCTGTGGGTCTCTGTGTGAGTCTGTGGGTCTCTGTGTGAGTCTGTGGGTCTCTGTATGAGTCTGTGGGTCTCTGTGTGAGTGTATGGGTCTCTGCGTGAGTCTGTGGGTCTCTGTATGAGTCTGTGGGTCTCTGGGTGATTCTATGGGTCTCTGTGTGAGTGTATGGGTCTCTGTGTGAGTCTGTGGGTCTCTGTGTGAGTCTGTGGGTCTCTGTGTGAGTCTGTGGGTCTCTGGGTGAGTCTATGGGTCTCTGTGTGAGTCTGTGGGTCTCTGTGTGAGTCTGTGGGTCTCTGTGTGAGTCTGTGGGTCTCTGGGTGATTCTATGGGTCTCTGTGTGAGTGTATGGGTCTCTGTGTGAGTCTGTGGGTCTCTGTGTGAGTCTGTGGGTCTCTGTGTGAGTCTGTGGGTCTCTGGGTGAGTCTATGGGTCTCTGTGTGAGTGTATGAGTTTCTATGTGTGACTCAATGGGTCTCTGTGTGTGTCCATGGGTCTCGCGAGCCGCGAGTGACCCGGCTTGAGACCACAAACTTGTCTCATCCCACCTGTCCGCCCGTCTGCTCGTGTCGGAGCTTCTGAGCGGCGGCGGCGGCACCATTACGTCTCTCTTGTCTCTCCCTCTCTCTCGCCCCCACGTCTCGCAAACGTCCCCCTCATTTATTCATGAGCAGATTGTCTCACAAGGCCGCGTTTTCCACGCCAAGGCACGGGCAAAGATCCCCCGTACAGCCCCCTTTATTTTTGAACGGGCCGCCGGGGCAAGTGCAGCCCGCGAACGCCGTTGAAGGCCGGCACCGACGCACGCGGGGGGCCGCCTTTGTCTCCCCCAGCGGCGGCGTTTGTTACGCACCGCACCCGGGCGCTCATTTGAGGCCGAGTCGACCTAGGCGAGGTCCGGGGCCGCGACCCTCGACCCTCGCCACGACCCTCGACCCTCCCGGCGTCCCGCGACCCTCGCCGCGACGCTCGAACCTCGCCGCGACCCTTGACCCTCGCCGCGACCCTCGACCCTCGCCGCGACCCTCGACCCTCGCCGCGACCCTCGACCCTTGCCGCGACCCTCACCGCTCCGCCCAAGCAGCGGTCGCAGCGCTCGCCCCAACGACCTCCGGAGGCGGCCGCTTGCGCGTGGTGGGGGGAGGGGGGGCGGTGGGGGGAGGGGGGGCGGTGGGGGGGGGCGGTGGGGGGCGGCGGGTGGGGGGGGGGGCGGTGGGGGGGGGCGGGCGGTGGGGGACTTCTCCGTCGCGCGATGATCTCGCCACGCCCGGTCGACGAGAGCTCTCGAAGAGCGCGGTTGGGAGCGGCACCCCCCCCCCCACCCAACAACGACAACGACAACAACGACAAAAACTACAACAACAACGACAACAACGACAACAACGACAAAAACTACAACAACAACGACAACAACGACAACAACGACAAAAACTACAACAACAACGACAACAACGACAACAACGACAACAACGACAACAACGACAAAAACTACAACAACAACCCCCGGGCTGAAAGGGCCATGGGGGAAGGACCCCAAGGGGGCCCGCCAGCGACCGACTCCAAGGGCTCTTGGCGGTTGTTTGGAGGGGGGAGGAGCGGAGTGCGCCGCAGATTTGCCCTCTGGCGAGCGAGTGGAGCGTGCGAGCGAGTGGAGCGTGCGAGCGAGAGCGGCGGGGAGCGGTGGCGCAGCGGTTAGCGCTGCGCCACCGCCCGGCGGGATCCGAGCTCGATTGCCGGTCCCGGGCAACACCGGCTGACGGTTTTCTGAACCGGTTCAGGGCCTCCGCTAGGTCGACTCGGCCTCGGCACGAGCACCCGGTGCGGTGTGTGAAAACCATCGCCGCTGGGGAGACGAAGGGCGGCCCGGCGTGGCGCCGGGCCGCCCACCGCATCGCGTGCCGTGTGCCGGCCTCCGTTAGGCGCTCGCTGGCAGCGCTTGCCCCTGCAGCCCGTTGAGGCTGCACGGGGGACCTTTGTCTCTGGAGCGGTGGCGGAGCGGTTGGCGCCCTGCGCCGTGAAACCGGCGAGACCCGAGTTGGATTTCCGGCTCGCGGCCAGCGCCGCCCCCGGAACCGCCTTCGTCTGCGATGCCTGCCGCGCACCGTTACCGGGTGTTCGCCTGAGGCTGAGTCGACCTCGGGGGAAGCCCGTCACACCGGTTTCGATGAACCGTCACCGGCGGGCTAACCGCCGCGCCGCCGTTCGTGGGCGCTGCTCGCGAAGCAACGCTCGCCCCACCGGCCTGCGGAGGGCTAGCGGTCGGGACCCGGACACGTTTGTCCTCTGCGCGTGCGCGCGCAGGGAGGGTGTCGCTGTACCGCCAGGCCTCGCTGCTCATCGACCCGGTCCGCTCCGACGACGAGGGCTGGTACGAGTGCCGGGTTTTGCTCCTGGGCCGGCAGTACAACTCCTTCGGCAACGGGACCTGGGTTCGACTCTACGTTGTCTGTGAGCACGCGCGCACGCACGCACACACACACACGCACTCGCACACACGCACACGCACGCACTCACACGCACACGCACACACACGCACACACACGCACACTCCCAGGGCCGTCTGCGTGGAGTTGTCGAAGGCTCGCCGCTGCTGGCAGGAGGTGACGGGACAGACCCAGGTGGTGGCACGCGTTGACCGACTGAGATGACCGGCCGATGCACCACCACCGCCCCCTGCTGTGCCAGCTCGCTGCGTTTTTAACCGCCCGCACGGCCGCTCCGCTCGTCGTTGTGAGCGTCGCTCCTCTGCCCTGCGTTGTCGCTGGAGGGCGACTGCCTCCTCCACCCGCGCACACAGATACAAAGATCCCCCGCGTAGCCTCAACAGGCTGTAGGGGCAAGTGCTGTTAGCGAGCACCTATGAAGGCCGGCACGGCACACGAGGGGGTGCGTGGCCAGCAACCACGCCCGGCCGCCTTTGTCTCCCCAGTGGCGATGTTTACTGCACACCGCACCAGGCACTCGTTTAAAGCTGAGTCGACCTAGGGGAGGCCCAGGACCGGTTCAGATAATCGTCACAAGTGATGTTGGTGGCCGTGAATCGAACTCGGCTCGCCGGGTTCATAGCGCAGCACGCTAACCGCTACTCACACACTCACTCATACACACACACTCACATACACACACACTCACTCACATACACACACTCACACATACACACACTCACACATACACACACTCACACATACACACACACTCACGTACACACACTCACATACACACACACTCACGTACACACACACTCACTCACATACACACACTCACATACACACTCACATACACACACACACTCACTCATACACACACTCACATACACACACACATACACACACTCACATACACACTCACACTCACTCACATACACACACTCACATACACACACACATACACACTCTCACACATACACACACTCACATACACACTCACACTCACTCACATACACACATTCACATACACACATACACACACTCACACATACACACACTCACTCATACACACTCACATACACACTCACATACACACACTCACTCACATACACACACTCACACATACACACACTCACACATACACACTCACACATACACACACACTCACGTACACACACTCACATACACACACACAGACACTCAAACACACACAACAACAACAACCGCCATTCGCCACTAAGTGGCGGTGACGTCACCACGACGCTTGTGCCAGGCTATGTGCACCCTGAGGCCACGTGAAGTGTCGAACGCCCGCTGGCAGGAGGTCACGGGGCAGACCCAGGTGCCACGGGTCGACTGACTGAGATGACTGGCTGATGAACCACCTGTGCCCCCTACTGTGCCAACCTGCTGTGCTTTAGCCACCCGGCGCTCCGCTCGTTGTTCTGAGCGTCGCTCCTCCGTCCTCCGATGTTGTTGGAGGGCGACTGCCTCCAACTGCCCAGTAGCATCCTTCACGAGCCTCCTCCACAGAGGCCGATCTTGACACCGCTGGTACCAGTCATCGGCAAGTCCACTCAGCTCCACGTCCTCCTGCACCACATCACTCCATCTCTTCTCTAGCCCGTGCCGCGCCCGCTTAGCCCCCTCAATCCGGCCAAACAAAAGCTGTTTCGGCATGCGGTGGCTGGGCATGCGGGCTACATGACCCAGCCATCGCAGCCTTGCCTGCCGGAGGAGCTCACCGATGGGACCCTGCCCAGATCTTTCAAGGATTTGTGAGCTCCTCACACAATCCAGTCTGGTTAAACCCAGGATGGATCGTAGGCAGGCCAGCCTAAATGTTTCTAACCGGCGAAGATGTTCCATTAAGGGGGTCCACGTTTCGCAAGCGTAGAGAAGGGAGGGAATGACCGTGGCCTAGAAGACCTGAAGCTTAGTGTGGAGCGACAGACCAGGTAGCTTCCACACAGCGTTACGCAATCGATGAAAAGATATTGCCGCTCGACTGATTCGGAGTGAGACCTCTGCTGTTAAACTGGAGCCAGTCATAAGCACACTGCCCAGGTATGGGAAACTCTCCACTCTCTCCACAACTGCCCCATCACCGATTGGGAGTTGTGGGGGTGGAGTGTCCGATGGTACAAAATACCCAGGCAGGTGCTTAGTTTTGGTGGGGCTGATGATAATGCCCCATCTCTGAGTGGCACGCTCCAGTTCCAGCAGCAGCGTCTCCAACTCCTCCTCTAAATGAGCAGCTATTACCAAATCATCGGCATACATAACGTGGTTGAGCATTAGGGAGCCATCCCTTGACCGCACCCGGGCATCGATTAGCCTCCCATTATATCTGTACCATATGGAGATTCCCCCCGTACAGCTATTGAAGGCTTCACGAACTACGTGGTCAAAATAGATGATAAATAATGTGGGAGCCAGAGGACATCCCTGTCGCACCCCAAGGTGTACAGGGAATGGCTCTGACTCCCGGCCACGTAGTTTTAGCCTGGGCCCGCTCACCATCATGAAGGTCCTTAATGATCGTGAGCAGAGGGTCAGGTACTCCAAAAGCACGAAGAACAACCCAGAGCCCAGGCCTACTGATGATATCATAGGCCTTGACCAGGTCAATAAAGCAGAGATGTAGGTCTTGTTGGAATTTCCTACACCTCTGCTGTAGCAGACGGACATAAAATATGGCATCTGTGCAGGACCGCCCTTTCCTGAAACCGCATTGGGGCTCCGCAAGCCTCTCCTCAGCGTGCCTGGCAAGGCGATGTTGAATAATCCTTGCCAGGACCTTTCCCGGCACACTGAGGAGTGAGATTCCCCTGTAGTTGTTACAGTCTGTGCGGTCCCCCTTCTTAAAGAGGGGGACCACCAGGGCATCCTTCCAATCCTGCGGTACCCGTCCAGTGGTCCAGATTGTTGTTATGATGTCATATAGGGCAGTCTGTGCGCAAACGCCACCCTCCCTCAGCATTTCGCTTGTGAGATCGTCTACCCGGTGCCTTTCCTGGTCTCAGGCTCCGGATCGCCTTCAGTACTTCCTCAACAGTTGGCACCTCAGCCAGCCACTCACAGGGGGTGACTTCTTCCAATATTTGAGGCACCGCAGCCTCAGCAGGGTCATCCCCACTTTGTGCCATGATGTTTTCCTGGCTGTGGGATTTCCCCTCCCCCAGGACCTCACAGAAATGCTCAGCAAATCTGCAAACCTGTTCCTGGGGGTCGGAGATTGGATCACCGTTTTTTCCCCTAATGATGGTAATAGGTGTGGTGCTGCAGGTTACTTTTTTGATGGAGTTAAATAGAGATTTGTGATCACGGGCCACTGGGGCAGACTCCATCTCCTCAGCAACCCGCGACCGCCACCCATCCTTGCAGCGCCTCACGGCTCTCCGAACCTCCGAGCGAAGGCTGCGGTAAGCCTCCTCATTCTCTAACGTGGGATTCTGTAGCCAATGACAGTGGGCCTGTCGCTTTTTCTCAACCATCCTAAACACCTCCTCTGTCAGCCAGGGTCTCTGGGGGGGTCTGAACCACGTACCCAAAGCAGCCATTGCAGCTGCATGAGTCACAGTCCTAAACCTCGCTGATTTTCCCTCGACATCAGGAGGAGTGGGGGACGATGCCAACCCCAGCCGCAGGCGATGATGAAATTCTCGCTTGCAATTTTCATCAGATAACTGAGACCAGGCCACTTTAGGTTGGAATGGGGTCCTGGGTGTACACCCACCACCGGAGTGGAAGAATGGCAGGCGCATCTTACAGATGACTAGTCGATGGTCAGAGGGCAGATCAGCTCCATGGTAGGTCCTGGTGTCAAGGACATGGGCTCGCATCCGCTGGTTCGTCACTATGTAGTCCAGCAGATGTTCTTGCTTGGACCCGGCATGCATCCATGATGTTGTGTGGATGCGTCGATGCCGGAACAGCGTGTTGGTAATTACAAGCCCATGGGCTGCACAAAAATCTAGCAGCCTCCTACCGTTGTTATTGAGCTGATCTGGCCCATGCCCTGCAATCACTCCAGACCAGGTGCCAGCATCATGACCAACTCGGACATTGAAGTCACCCAACAAGATGACTCTATCCCGAGGGGCCACTTTAGCCAGCACCTGTGACAGGAGGTCATAGAAGGCATCTGACTCATCGGCTTTGCCTGCATCCCTCCACGGATGTTCGTCTTCGGTGGGGACATAAGTAATCATGACCACCACTCCTCGCCTCCGGTTGATGGGAAGGCGAGCCCAAAGTAGCCTGGGGCTCACAGCTTCCCACACCTCACCGCCATGTTCCCACGCCCCCTTCATTCTTTTGTTCAAAAGAAGAGCCACACCCTGTTGTTTGGCAGTCTGCTGCCCCGAGTAGAGGACTGTCCACCCCTCATGGTGGCAGGAGCCAGAGCCAGTCCACCGGACCTCCTGAATGCCACAGAGATCCAGGTGGTACCGGTCCAGCTCCCGACAGAGGAGTGGCAGCCTCTCCTCCGCAGTAAGCGTTCGAACATTCCACGTGGCCATCCGTAGTGGCTTTTCGTTTTTTCTGGAGGAGCCCAGAGGGTTGAGTTTCAATCTCCTGGCTCCGCCAATTGGGGGTTGGCCAGGAGACGTCATAGACGCCTGTCCCCCCGGGGCCTCCGGCACAAGCTTATTAGTTAAATTTTGTATTCGTTGTTTAGTGGTAATTAATTGAAGGTGGAGGGGTTACCAGCCCCTCGCACCCCTCCAGAGCCCCCGTTTAGCCCCTGTGGTGGTCACAGACGCCATGAGGGGAGGAGCCAATCGGAATTGGCCCTCCCCCCACAGCACTGTCCACCACAGAGTTGCCCGTCCGGCACCGCGAGGAGGTAGGGGGTTGTTTTACACACACACTCACACACACTCACTCATACACACACACTCACACACACTCACTCATACACACACACTCACACACACTCACTCATATGTGTGCGTGCGTGTGTGTGTGTGCGTGTGTGTGTGCGTCTCGCCCCCACAGCCCCCCCGCGGTGGGAGGAGACCCCCCCCGAGGTGGTGGAGGTGGAGGTGGGGGCCCCCCTCCGTGTGCGCTGCTCGGCCCACGCGGCCCCCCCCGCCACCGTGGCGTGGAGGAAGGGGGGGGCCCCCCTACGCAACGGCTCCCTCTACACGGTGACGCACGCACCGCCACACGCACCGCCACACCCACCGCCACACGCACCGCCACACGCACCGCCACACGCACCGCCACACGCACCGCCACACGCACCGCCACACGTGTCTGTCTTAGTGTCTGAGTGTCTGTCTGTCCGAGTGTCTGTCTGAGTGTCTGTCTGAGTGTCTGTCTGAGTGTCTGTCTGAGTGTCTGTCTGAGTGTCTGTCTGAGTGTCTGTCTGAGTGTCTGTCTGTCTGAGTGTCTGTCTGAGTGTCTGTATGAGTGTCTGTGTGAGTGTCTGTCTGAGTGTCTGAGTGTCTGTCTGAGTGTCTGGGTGTCTGTGTGAGTGTCTGTCTTAGTGTCTGAGTGTCTGTCTTAGTGTCTGAGTGTCTGTCTGAGTGTCTGAGTGTCTGTCTGAGTGTCTGTCTGAGTGTCTGAGTGTCTGTCTTAGTGTCTGTCTGAGTGTCTGTGTGAGTGTCTGTGTGAGTGTCTGTCTGAGTGTCTGTCTTAGTGTCTGAGTGTCTGTCTGTCCGAGTGTCTGTCTGAGTGTCTGTCTGAGTGTCTGTCTGAGTGTCTGTCTGAGTGTCTGTCTGAGTGTCTGTCTGTCCGAGTGTCTGTCTGAGTGTCTGTCTGAGTGTCTGTCTGAGTGTCTGTCTGAGTGTCTGTCTGTCTGAGTGTCTGTCTGAGTGTCTGTATGAGTGTCTGTGTGAGTGTCTGTCTGAGTGTCTGAGTGTCTGTCTGAGTGTCTGGGTGTCTGTGTGAGTGTCTGTCTTAGTGTCTGAGTGTCTGTCTTAGTGTCTGAGTGTCTGTCTGAGTGTCTGAGTGTCTGTCTGAGTGTCTGTCTGAGTGTCTGAGTGTCTGTCTTAGTGTCTGTCTGAGTGTCTGTGTGAGTGTCTGTGTGAGTGTCTGTCTGAGTGTCTGTCTTAGTGTCTGAGTGTCTGTCTGTCCGAGTGTCTGTCTGAGTGTCTGTCTGAGTGTCTGTCTGAGTGTCTGTCTGAGTGTCTGTCTGAGTGTCTGTCTGTCTGAGTGTCTGTCTGAGTGTCTGTATGAGTGTCTGTGTGAGTGTCTGTCTGAGTGTCTGAGTGTCTGTCTGAGTGTCTGGGTGTCTGTGTGAGTGTCTGTCTTAGTGTCTGAGTGTCTGTCTTAGTGTCTGAGTGTCTGTCTGAGTGTCTGAGTGTCTGTCTGAGTGTCTGTCTGAGTGTCTGAGTGTCTGTCTTAGTGTCTGTCTGAGTGTCTGTGTGAGTGTCTGTGTGAGTGTCTGTCTGAGTGTCTGTCTTAGTGTCTGAGTGTCTGTCTGAGTGTCTGTCTGAGTGTCTGAGTGTCTGTCTTAGTGTCTGTCTGAGTGTCTGAGTGTCTGTCTTAGTGTCTGTCTGAGTGTCTGAGTGTCTGTCTGAGTGTCTGTCTGAGTGTCTTGAGTGTCTGTCTGTCCGAGTGTCTGTCTGAGTGTCTGTCTGAGTGTCTGTCTGAGTGTCTGTCTGAGTGTCTGTCTGAGTGTCTGTCTGTCAGAGTGTCTGTCTGAGTGTCTGTCTGAGTGTCTGTCTGTGTGTCTGAGTGTCTGTCTGAGTGTCTGTCTGAGTGTCTGTCTGAGTGTCTGTCTGAGTGTATGAGTGTCAGTGTGAGTATCTGTCTGAGTGTCTGAGTGTCTGAGTGTCTGTGTGAGTGTCTGTCTGAGTGTCTGTCTTAGTGTCTGAGTGTCTGTCTGTCCGAGTGTCTGTCTGAGTGTCTGTCTGAGTGTCTGTCTGAGTGTCTGAGTGTCTGTCTGAGTGTCTGTCTGTCTGAGTGTCTGTCTGAGTGTCTGTCTGAGTGTCTGAGTGTCTGTGTGAGTGTCTGTCTGAGTGTCTGTCTTAGTGTCTGAGTGTCTGTCTGTCCGAGTGTCTGTCTGAGTGTCTGTCTGAGTGTCTGAGTGTCTGTGTGAGTGTCTGTCTGAGTGTCTGTCTGAGTGTCTGAGTGTCTGTCTGAGTGTCTGAGTGTCTGTGTGAGTGTCTGTCTGAGTGTCTGTCTGAGTGTCTGTCTGAGTGTCTGTCTTTCTTAGTGTGTCTGAGTGTCTGTCTGAGTGTCTGTCTGAGTGTCTGTCTGTCTGAGTGTCTGTCTGAGTGTCTGAGTGTCTGTCTGAGTGTCTGAGTGTCTGTGTGAGTGTCTGTCTGAGTGTCTGTCTGAGTGTCTGAGTGTCTGTCTGAGTGTCTGTCTTTCTTAGTGTGTCTGAGTGTCTGTCTGAGTGTCTGTCTGAGTGTCTGTCTGTCTGAGTGTCTGTCTGAGTGTCTGTCTGAGTGTCTGAGTGTCTGTGTGAGTGTCTGTATGAGTGTCTGTCTGTCTGTCTGAGTGTCTGTCTGAGTGTCTTTCTGAGTGTCTGAGTGTCTGTCTGAGTGTCTGTCTGAGTGTCTGAGTGTCTGTCTGTGTGTCTGAGTGTCTGAGTGTCTGTCTGAGTGTCCGTCTGTCTGTCTATCTGTGTGTGTGTGTGTGGGGAGCGGTGGTGCAGCGGTTAGCGCCACGCCGCGCTACGAACTCGGCGACCCGGAGCGCGATTCCCGCTCACGGCCACCGACGCCGGTGACGATTACCTGAACCGGTTCTGGGCGTCCCCCAGGTCGACTCGGCCTCAAATGGGCAAAGCATCGCCGGGGAGACAAAGGCGGCCGGGCGCGGGCCCCGTCCACCCCCAACGCCGTTGCGTGCCGTGCCGGGGCCCGCCTAGGTTGCTGCTTCGCGAACGGCCTCTCGCCCCAGCAGTCTGTGAAGGCTACGCGGCCCTTGGGGGGTGACGGTGACCTTTGTCTCTGCGTGCGTTGTGTCGCAGGTCTTGGCGGAGGAGCTGCTCGTGGGCGAGGTTCAGCCGGACTCCGCCGGCCTCTTCAGCTGCTCGGCCACGAGCAGCCACGGCACCATCGCTCACGCGTTCCGCCTCGTCGTCAGGGGTGCGTGGGGAGCGGCGGTGCGGCGGTTAGCGGCCCAACGGGCCGGAGACCGGCGACGGTTATGCCCGAAGCGGTGCCGGGCCTCCCCGAGGTCGGCTCGGGCCTCACCGTGCCCCGGCAAAGGCGACCGGGGCACGGTGCTGGCCACACCAAGCCCCCTCGTGCGTCACAGCGCCGGCCTTCATAGGCTACCGCCGCCGCCGCCGCTGCTGCTGCTGCTCGCTAACGGCACTTGCCCGCGCCAAGTCTGTCGAGGCTACGCGGGGCACCTTTAGTCTCCGCGTACGCCGGGCGACCGCTGGGTTTCCCCGAGCGGAATCCGCGGCCCCGTGGCGTTTTGCGTGAAAAGCGAGCGGGAGAGGCTGCGGAGTTTTTTTACTCCCGAGAATTTGATGTTTTCGCGCTGAGCAGTGATTCTCTGCCGCGGCTGTTCCACCTGATGACGGATGCTGGTGTTGCCTCCGAAAAATGGTCGTGATTTGGTTTCGTTGTTTTCATTTTTTTGTTTTATTTACGCGGCTTTGCCGAAAGAAGCGTGTGAAGTTTTAATTGTTCACATTTTCCCCTGTATTGTTCTTGCTTGACGATTTACTTCTCCATAGTTAGAAGGTTATTTTTTTAGTCGGGGTTGGATGGCGTGAATATATAAATCCTGTCGCTAAACCCGCCAATTAGTACGAGTACAGCACTAGTGTATAGTGTAGTATATAGTGTATAGTAGTGTAGTGTATTGTATATAGTAGTGTAGTGTATAGTGTAGTGTATAGTATAGTGTGTAGTGTAGTGTATAGTAGTGTATAGTAGTGTAGTGTATAGTGTAGTGTATAGTGTAGTGTATAGTGTACTATATAGTAGTGTATAGTGTAGTGTATAGTGTAGTGTATAGTAGTGTAGTGTATAGTAGTGTAGTGTATAGTATAGTGTATAGTGTAGCATATAGTGTAGTATACTAGTACAGCACTAGTGTAGTGTATAGTAGTGTAGTGTATAGTAGTGTAGTGTACAGTTTAGTAGTATAGTGTAGTGTATAGTAGTATAATGTACAGTGTAGTGTATAGTGTATCGTGTAGTGTATAGGGTAGTGTATAGTAGTTTATTGTGTAGTGTAAAGTGTAGTGTATAGTAGTGTAGTCTATAGTGTCGTGTATAGTGTAGTGTATACTAGTATAATGTATAGTGTAGTGTGTAGTGTAGTGTATAGTAGTGTAGTGTATAGTGTAGTGTATAGTTGTGTAGTGTATAGTGTAGTGCGTAGTGTATAGTGTAGTGTATAGTGTAGTGTATAGTGTAGTGTGTAGTGTATAGTGTAGTGTATAGTGTAGTGTATAGTGTAGTGTATAGTGTAGTATTCTAGTACAGCACTAGTGTAGTAGTATAGTAGTATAGTGTAGTGTATAGTAGTGTACTGTATAGTAGTGTAGTGTATAGTGTAGTGTATAGTGTAGTGTATAGTAGTGTAGTGTATAGTGTAGTGTATAGTGTAGTATTCTAGTACAGCACTAGTGTAGTAGTATAGTAGTATAGTGTAGTGTATAGTAGTATAGTGTATAGTGTATAGTAGTGTAGTGTATTGTGTAGTGTATAGTGTAGTGTATAGTGTAGTGTATAGTAGTGTAGTGTATAGTGTAGTGTATAGTGTAGTGTATAGTGTATAGTAGTGTAGTGTATAGTGTAGTGTATAGTGTAGTGTATAGTAGTGTAGTGTATAGTGTAGTGTATAGTAGTGTAGTGTATAGTGTAGTGTATAGTAGTGTATAGTATAGTGTAGTGTATAGTGTAGTGTATAGTGTAGTATTCTAGTACGGCACACCGGTTGTGTGTTGGAGACCCAGGCCGCGACGTTCACGATCCCGATCCCCGTGTGACGTTTCGCCAGCGATTAGCAGCCGGCTTGGTCAGGCGACAGCCACGAGTCTGCGGCGAAGTCCCCCGCCTCTGTTCCCTCCCTCCTCCGGAGGCGTCGATGTGGCGGCCGCTCCCCCCGTGGCGGCCAGTTTTCACGTCCACGAGTGCTCGGCCGACCTTTGACCCTCCCGCGTCGTTTCCGCGTCTCTCTCCCAGCTCCGCCGTCGTTCTCCGTCGCTCCGGGCAACGCCACGGTCGCCGCCGGCCACGACGCCCTGCTGCGTTGCCGCGCCGACGGATACCCGGGCAACGTGAGCCACACGTGGCTCCGCGACGGGGAGCCCCTCGCCCGCTCCGGGTAGCCGCGAGCAGCGAACCACCACGTGGGGGGGCGGGGGGGGGGGGCGGGGGGGCGGGGGGGGGGCAGCCGCACGGTCATCGCCTCGACCGCCGTTGACGATGTTGATAGTGGATGGTGGTGATGATGATGATGTTGATGACGATGTTGATAGTGGATGGTGGCGATGATGATGACGATGTTGATAGTGGATGGTGGCGATGTTGATGACGATGTTGATGGTGGATGGTGGTGATGATGATGATGATGACGATGTTGATGACGATGTTGATGACGATGTTGATAGTGGATGGTGGTGATGATGATGACGATGTTGATGATGACGATGTTGATGACGATGTTGATAGTGGATGGTGGCGATGATGATTACAATGTTGATAGTGGATGGTGGCGATGTTGATGACGATGTTGATGGTGGATGGTGGCGATGTTGATGATGGATGGTGGCGATGTTGATGATGGATGGTGGCGATGATGATGATGACGATGTTGATGACGATGTTGATGGTGGATGGTGACGATGATGATGTTGATGATGACGATGTTGATGACGGATGGTGACGATGTTGATGATGACGATGTTGATGATGGATGGTGGCGATGATGATGACGATGTTAATGACGATGATGACGATGTTGATGACAATGACATCGATAATGATGACGATGTTGATGACGATGATGACGATGTTGATGATGACAATGACATCGATAATGTTGATGTCGATGACGTCGAGGATGATGACGATGTTGATGACGATGTCGATGTCGGCTCGCGCAGCTCCCTGGCTGCCCGCGTCCGTCTCCTTGGCAACGGCTCCCTCCTCATCACTCACACCGCCCCGGAGGATGCTGGGAAGTTCACCTGCGAGGCCACCAATGGCGTGGGGGCGCCCGTGCGAAGCCACGCCCACCTCCGCGTCACCTGTGAGCCCAGCGCAGCACGCGGCCACCCTCCTCCATCCACTGCTGGATGAGATTTGCATTTGAGGCCTACTTTGAGCGACAATACTTGTCCGTGGGTTCTCTTGTGTGAGTCTGTGGGTCTCTGTGTGAGTCTGTGGGTCTCTGTGTGAGTCTGTGGGTCTCTGTGTGAGTCTGTGGGTCTCTGTGTGAGTCTATGGGCCTCTGTGTGAGGCTGTGGGTCTCTGTGTGGTCTGTAGGTCTCTGTGTGAGTCTATGGGTCTCTGTGTGAGTTTATGGGTCTCTGTGCTCTGTGTGAGTCTGTGGGTCTCTGTGTGAGTCTGTGGGTCTCTGTGTGAGTCTGTGGGTCTCTGTGTGAGTCTATGGGCCTCTGTGTGAGTCTCTGTGTGAGTCTGTGGGTCTCTGTGTGAGTCTGTGGGTCTCTGTGTGAGTTTATGAGTCTCTATGCGAGTCTGTGGGTCTCTGTGTGAGTCTGTGGGTCTCTGTGTGAGTCTGTGGGTCTCTGTGTGAGTCTGTAGGTCTCTGTGTGAGTCTGTGGGCCTCTGTGTGAGTTTGTGGGCCTCTGTGTGAGTCTGTGGGTCTCTGTGTGAGTCTATGAGTCTCTGTGTGAGTCTATGGGTCTCTGTGTGAGTCTATGGGTCTCTGTGTAAGTCTGTGGTTCTCTGTGTGAGTCTGTGGGTCTCTGTGTGAGTCTGTGGGTCTCTGTGTAAGTCTATGGGTTCTGTGTAACTTTTGGGTCGATGTGTGCGTCTATGGGTGTCTGTGTTAATCTATGCGTCTCTGAGTGTATGAGTCTCTGTGTAAGTCGATGATTCTCTGTGTGAATCTATGGGTCTCTGTGTGAGTCTATGGGTTTCTGTGTGAATCTATGGGTCTCTGTGTGAATCTATGGGTCGCTGTGTGAGTCTATGGGCCTCTGAGTGAGTCTGTGGTTCTCTGTGTGAGTCTGTGGGTCTCTGTGTGAATCTATGGGTCTCTGTGTGAATCATGGGTCGCTGTGTGAGTCTATGGGCCTCTGAGTGAGTCTGTGGGTCTCTGTGTGAGTTTATGGGTCTCTGTGTGAGTCTATGGGTCTCTCTGAGTCTATGGGCGTGTCTGTGTGGTCGCGAAATCCTTGGACATCTGCGCGAAAGAGCTTCGCAGCTCATCGGATTTCCCCAGGATAAATACAAGTCTCTAAATTCTACTCTTCGGTTCTTTCGGCAAAGTCACGTAGAAAGAAAATAAATTGAATTCTGGTGATATCCGACCACCGCCCCCCCCCCCCGCAGACCCCGCCCGCGTGGTGAACATGCCACGGGACGTCTTCCTGCCCCGCGGCATGATGGGACGCATCAGTTGCCACGCCGACGGGGACCCGCCACCGACCCACTTCAACTGGACCAAGGACGGGCAGCCCATGGTGCTCCCCGATAGGGTGAGGGCACCGTCACGTGACCCCGTGTGGTTCGTGAGCGACGCGGCCTTGCCTGTCCCCCTGCCACGCTAACGTGGAATGTGCGCGCTGTAGGAGAGCGGGCGGGCGGGCGGGGGGGGGGGCGATGCGGATGTCCTGTCCCCCTGCCACGCTAACGTGGAATGCGTGTCGCAGGAGCGCGGGGCCCAGCTGCAGGCGGACGGCTCGCTGCTCGTGTGGTTCGTGAGCGACATGGCGGCGGGGGTCTACAGCTGCACCCCCCACAACCTCCTGGGCACCACCGGTGCCTCCCCCCCCACCCAGGTCCACGTCAAGGTCAGCCGGCTCGGGTTCACCGTGGCCGGGGTTGGGTTCACCGTGACCGGGGTTGGGTTCACCATGGCCTGGTTGGGTTCACCGTGACCGTGGTTGGGTTCACCGTGGCCTGGTTGGGTTCACCGTGGCCTGGTTGGGTTCACCGTGGCTGGGGTTGGGTTCACCGTGGCCGGGTTGGGTTCACCGTGGCCAGGTTGGGTTCACCGTGACCGGGTTGGGTTCACCGTGACCGGGGTTGGGTTCACCGTGGCCTGGTTGGGTTCACCGTGGCCGGCGTTGGGTTCACCGTGGCCTGGTTGGGTTCACCGTTGCCTGGTTGGGTTCACCGTGACTGGGTTGGGTTCACCGTGACCGGGGTTGGGTTCACCGTGGCCTGGTTGGGTTCACCGTTGCCGGGTTGGGTTCACCGTGGGATCACAGTGGCTGTGCCGCACACACATTGTATGTCGTGTCTGTTCCTTTGTTTGCCTGTCTGTCCTCCGTCATCATCTCCTTCAAAACCACCACCTCGGTCATCATCGCCCCTCCACCTGTCCATATTTCCATTCCTCCACCTACCTGCCTGTCCATCCACCTGTCCACCTGTCGAATCCCCGCCTGTACGTCCATCCACGCATCCATCCATCGATCTACGTGTCCACCTCACCTGTTCCAACCATCCATCAGTACAGACGCCTCTCCATCCGTCCGTTCGTCCGCTGACCCGTCTACCCCATCGGTCCTTCTCTCTCTCCGCCCGCGTGTGCACGTGTGTGCGTGTGTGCATGTGTGCGTGTGTGCATGTGTGCGTGTGTGCATGTGCGTGTGTGCGTGCATGTGTGTGTGCGTGTATGTGTGTGTGCGTGTGTGTGTGCATGTGTGTGTGCGCGTGTGCGTGCGTGTGTGCTTGTATGTGTGTACGTGTGCATGTGTGTGTGCGTGTGTGTGCATGTGTGTACGTGTGCATGTGTGTGTGTGCGTGTGTGTGTGTGCGTGTGTGTGTGTGCATGTGCGTGTGTATGTGTGTGTGTGTGTGTGTGCGTGTGTGTGTGTGCGTGTGTGTGTGTGTGCGTGTGTGGGTGCGTGTGTGTGTGCGTGTGTGTGTGTGTGTGCATGTGCGTGTGTACGTGTGTACGTGTGTGTGTGTGTGCGTGTGTGTGTGTGCGTGTGTGTGTGTGTGCGTGTGTGTGTGTGTGCGTGCGTGTGTACGTGTGTGTGTGCGTGTGTGTGTGTGTGTGTGCGTGTGTGTGTGCGTGTGTGCGTGTGTGTGTGGTTCGTTCTGCAGGACCCGCCGGTGTTTGTGGAGGTACCGGAGGCGCAGTACACCCAGGAGGTCGGCCGTGAGCTCCGGCTGCCCTGCTCGGCCCGGGGAGACCCCACACCCCTCGTCACCTGGAGCAAGGTAAACGGAGCGCGGGAGGAGGTGGAGGTGGAGGAGGTGGAGGAGGTGGTGGAGGAGGAGGTGGAGGAGGAGGTGGTGGTGGAGGAGGTAGAGGAGGTGGAGGTGGAGGAGGAGGTGGAGGAGGAGGTGGTGGTGGAGGAGGTGGAGGAGGAGGTGGAGGAGGAGGAGGTGGAGGAGGAGGTGGAGGAGGAGGTGGTGGTGGAGGAGGTGGAGGAGGAGGAGGTGGAGCTGGTGGCGGAAGAGTCGTTGGGAAACGCCCGCGTTGAGACGCCCGCGGTAGCGATGGTGGTGCCTAAGCCTACTCCACGTTCACTCTCGCCGTGGTGCCGGCTGTCATCTGATCACTGCCACCTCGCGTTGGCCAGATACGGTGCACGCCGCATTCACCTATGGCCCATTAAGGCCTCAGGCCCCTCCTACCAGCCTCAGGCCCCTCCTACCAGCCTCAGGCCCCTCCTACCAGCCTCAGGCCCCTCCTATCAGCCTCAAGCCCCTCCTACCAGCCTCAGGCCCCTCCTACCAGCCTCAGGCCCCTCCTACCAGCCTCAGACCCCTCCTACCAGCCTCAGGCCCCTCCTATGAGCATCAGGCCCCTCCTACCAGCCTCAGGCCCCTCCTACCAGCCTCAGGCCCCTCCTACCAACCTCAGGCCCCTCCTACCAACCTCAGGCCCCTCCTACCAACCTCAGGCCCCTCCTACCAACCTCAGGCCCCTCCTACCAACCTCGGGCCCCTCCTACCAA
The DNA here is from genome assembly GCF_048934315.1 of Petromyzon marinus. Lineage (NCBI taxonomy): Eukaryota > Metazoa > Chordata > Hyperoartia > Petromyzontiformes > Petromyzontidae > Petromyzon > Petromyzon marinus. The sequence goes on from NC_133728.1 coordinate 2,959,713, forward strand.
CCTCGGGCCCCTCCTACCAACCTCAGGCCCCTCCTACCAACCTCAGGCCCCTCCTACCAACCTCAGGCCCCTCCTACCAACCTCAGGCCCCTCCTATCAGCCTCAGGCCCCTCCTACCACCCTCAGGCCCCTCCGATCAGCCTCAGGCCCCTCCTACCAGCCTCAGACCCCTCCTACCAGCCTCAGGCCCCTCCTATCAGCCACGGTGCCTCGAGTGAACCAAGTTCGATTCCAGGACGCGGCCATCCTCCGCCGCCGATCGATTAGAGCCGTCTCTCCGCACGTTGCAGGTCTCCTCCTCCTCCTCCTCCTCGTCGTCGTCGGAGCAGCAGCAGCAGCCGGAGTCTCGGCCGGCCTCGTCGTCGACGCTGGCCGCCGCCGCCGCCGCCGACGGCGCCCTGCTCCTGGCGCCCGTGCGGCCCGAGCGCGAGTGGCGGTGCCGCGCCGCCAGCGCCGTCGCCGTCATCGCCGCCCACGCCTTCGTCGCCGTCACCGGTAACGGCCGGCCACCCTCCCAGCGCTCCGTGTGGCTGGGAGATGTTGACTACCTCGCCCGGTGTACAGGAGGTCGTGGGTTCTATCCCTCTCTCATCATCATCACGGTGGCTAGGAGATGTTGACTACCTCGCCCGGTGTACAGGAGGTCGTGGGTTCTATCCCTCTCTCATCATCATCACGGTGGCTAGGAGATGTTGACTACCTCGCCCGGTGTACAGGAGGTCGTGGGTTCTATCCCTCTCTCATCATCATCACGGTGGCTAGGAGATGTTGACTACCTCACCCGGTGTACAGGAGGTCGTGGGTTTGATCCCTCTTTCATCAGCATCACGGTGGCTAGGAGATGTTAACTACCTCGCCCGGTACGCAGGAGGTCGTGGGTTCGATCCCTCTCTCATCATCATCACGGTGGCTAGGAGATGTTAACTACCTCGCCTGGTATACAGGAGGTCGTGGGTTCTATCCCGACCCCGACGCCTGCTGTATATTTGGAGTTTGCGTCTCTCATCATCATCATCATCACGGTGGCTAGGAGATGTTAACTACCTCGCCTGGCGTACAGGAGGTCGTGGGTTCAATCCCTCTCTCATCATCATCACGGTGGCTAGGAGATGTTAACTACCTCGCCTGGTACGCAGGAGGTCGTGGTTCGATCCCGACCCTGACGCCTGCTGCTGCTGTATATTTGGAGTTTGCGTGTCTCTCTCTCATCATCATCATCATCACGGCCTGCTGAAGGCTACACGGGGGATCTTTGTCTTTGTGTGTGCGTGCTAACAGCACTTGCCCCAACGGCCTGCTGAAGGCTACACGGGGGATCTTTGTCTTTGTGTGCTCAGGAACCCCTCCGCACGCCGTGACCAACGTCCACGTCGCCACCTCCGCCTGCACCGCCAACGTCTCCTGGAGCGCCGGCTTTGACGGCGGCGCAGCTCAGAGCTTCTCCGTGTGGTGGGACCTACGGCGGGGCGGGGCGAGATGGTCGTGGTGGTGGTGGTGATGATGGTGGTGGTGGTGGTGGTGGAGTTGGTGGTGGTGGTGGTGGTGATGGTGGTGGTCGTGGTGGTGGTGGTGATGGTGGTGGTGGTGATGATGGCGGTGGTGGTGGTGGTGATGATGATGGTGGTGGTGATGGTCGTGGTGGTGGTGGTGGTGGTGGAGTTGGTGGTGGTGGTGGTGGTGGTGATGGTGGTGGTCGTGGTGGTGGTGGTGGTGGTGTTGATGGTGGTGGTGATGATGATGGTGGTGGTGGTGATGGTGGTGGTGGTGATGATGGTGGTGGTGATGGTGGTGGTGGTGATGATGGCGGTGGTGGTGGTGGTGATGATGATGGTGGTGGTGATGGTCGTGGTGGTGGTGGTGATGGTGGTGGTGTTGATGGTGGTGGTGATGGTGGTGGTGGTGATGATGATGGTGGTGGTGATGATGATGATGGTGGTGGTGATGATGATGGTGGTGGTGGTGGTGATGATGATGGTGGTGTTGATGGTCGTGGTGGTGGTGGTGGTGTTGGTGGTGGTGGTGGTGATGGTGGTGGTGGTGATGATGATGGTGGTGGTGGTGGTGGTGATGATGATGGTGGTGGTGATGGTCGTGGTGGTGGTGGTGGTGATGGTGGTGGTGTTGATGGTGGTGGTGGTGGTGTTGATGGTGGTAGTGGTGGTAATGGTGGTGGTGTTGATGGTGGTGGTGTTGATGGTGGTGGTTATTGGTCGTGGTGGTGGTGGTGGTGATGGTGGTGGTGTTGATGGTGGTGGTGGTGGTGGTGGAGTTGGTGATGGTGATGATGGTGGTGATGATGGTGGTGATGGTGGTGGTGGTGATGATGATGGTGGTGGTGGAGTTGGTGGTGGAGTTGGTGGTGGTGATGATGGTGATGATGGTGGTGATGATGGTGGTGATGGAGTTGAAGGAGATGATGGTGGTGATGGTGGTGGTGATGATGGTGGTGGTGGTGATGATGATGATGGCGGTGATGGTGGTGGTGATGATGATGGTGTGGTGGTGTTGAGAGAGACACCCTTAGAGGCACATAGCACGGTTGGCTACATATGGTGTGAAAAAAGTTCAACATACATAAATGGTGACGATATTGAGGATGATATTTACGATGATGGTGATGTTAATGGTGACGGTGACGATGACGGTGACGATGACAGTGACGATGATGGTGATGATGATGGTGACGTTGATGGTGACGTTGACGGTGACGATGACGGTGATGATGATGGTGACGGTGACGATGATGGTGATGATGACGGTGACGATAATGGTGACGTTGATGGGGATCGATGACGGTGACGGTGACGATGATGGTGACGTTGATGTTGATGATGATGATGATGATGACGATGACGGTGACGTTGATGGTGACGATAGTGACGATGACGGTGATGATGATGGTGACGTTGACGGTGATGATGACGGTGACGTTGATGGTGACGATGACGGTGACGGTGACGATGACGGTGACGATGACAGTGACGTTGACGGTGATAATGATATTCTTGGTTCTTTCGATAATGATGGTGACGATAATGGTAATGGTGACGATGACGACAGTGACGATGTTGACGACGATGTTGACGATGACGATGATGTTGACGGTGACGATGACGACAGTGATGATGACGACAGTGACGATGTTGACGACGATGTTGACGACGATGTTGACGGTGACGATGACGACAGTGACGATGACGACAGTGACGATGACGACAGTGACGATGTTGACGACGATGTTGACGACGATGTTGACGACGATGTTGACGGTGACGATGACGACAGTGACGATGACGACAGTGACGATGTTGACGACGATGTTGACGATGATCTAAGGGTCACGGCGCCATGCTGCGTGTCTGGCCTTCTCCGTGCAGGGTCAAGCGAGCGTGGCTGGGAGCTTACGACTGGCAGCAGCATTTCCTGGGCCTTCCAAGCGGTGGTGGCGGTGGCAGTGGTGGTGGTGGTGCCGGTGGTGGCGGTAGTGGTAGCGATGGTGGCGGTAGTGGGGGCGGCGGTGCCGGTAACAGTTCTAACGGTGCCGGTAGCGTTGCGAGTGGTAGTGGTGGAGGTGGTGGCTTCAGAAGCCGAAGGGGTGCTGGTGGTAGTGGTAGTCGTGGTGGTGGTAGTCGTGGTGGTGGCGATGGTAGTCGTGGTCGTGGTGGTGATGGTAGTCGTGGTGGTGGTGGTAGTCGTGGTGGTGGTGGTGATGGTAGTCGTGGTGGTGGTGATGGTAGTCGTGGTGGTGGTGATGGTAGTCGTGGTGGTGGTACATACAGGAGACACGGCCGTAGAAGTCACGGCGGTGTAGATGGTGGTGGTGGCAGTGTTGGTGGTGGTGGCAGTGTTGGTGGCGGTAAAAGACGCAGATGGAGTAGTGGTGGTGGTGGTGGTAAAGGCGGAGTCAGGGGAGGAGGTGTTGGTCGTGGAAGTGGTGGTGGTGGTGCTGGTATCAGACGCAGCCGTAGTAGTGGTGGTGGTAGTAGTGGTGGAGGTGGTGGTGGTGGCGGTAGTAGTGGTGGAGGAGGTGGTTGCGGTGGAGGAGGAGGTGGTGGTGGAGGAGGTGCAGGAGGAGGAGGAGGTGGAGGAGTTGGTTCAGCAGTGCCGGGGCTGCTCTGGCTGCTCGTGGAGGGGCTCGACGCGGCCTCCCTGTACGAGTTCAGCGTCCTTCCCCAGAACCGGCACGGCAGCGGCGCCTTCAGCCCCGTCGTCAGCGCCATCACCTTGCGTGGGTCACGCACCGACACCCACAGAGACCCACAGACACCCACAGAGACCCACAGAGACCCACAGAGACCCACAGAGATCCACCGACACCCACAGAGACCCACAGAGACCCACAGAGACCCACAGAGACCCACAGAGACTCATAGACACTCACAGAGACCCACCGACACCCACAGAGACCCACAGACACCCACAGAGACCCACAGAGACCCACAGACACCCACAGAGACCCACAGAGACCCACAGAGACCCACAGAGACCCACAGAGACCCACAGAGACCCACAGACACCCACAGAGACCCACAGAGACCCACCGACACCCACAGAGACCCACAGACACCCACAGAGACCCACAGAGACCCACAGACACCCACAGAGACCCACTGACACCCACAGAGACCCACAGAGACCCACAGAGACCCACAGAGACCCACCGACACCCACGTAGAGCCATAGAGACCCACCGACACCCACAGAGACCCACAGACACCCACAGAGACCCACAGAGACCCACAGAGACCCACAGAGACCCACAGAGACCCACAGAGACCCACAGACACCCACAGAGACCCACAGAGACCCACAGAGACCCACAGAGACCCACAGAGACCCACAGAGACCCACTGACACCCACGTAGAGCTATAGAGACCCACAGAGACCCACAGAGACCCACAGAGACCCACAGAGACCCACAGAGACCCACAGAGACCCACAGAGACCCACAGAGACCCACTGACACCCACGTAGAGCTATAGAGACCCACGGACACCCAGAGACCCACACTGCCCAGGTATGGGAAACTCTCCACTCTCTCCACAACTGCCCCATCACCGATTGGGGGTTGTGGGGGTGGAGTGTCCGATGGTACAAAATACTCAGGCAGGTACTTAGTTTTGGTGGGGCTGATGGCAAGGCCCCACCTCTTAGTGGCACGCTCCAGTCTCAGCAGCAGCGTCTCCAACTCCTCCTCTGACTGAGCAGCTATTACCAAATCATCGGCATACATAACGTGGTTGAGCAATAGGGAGCCATACCTTTACCGCACCCGGGCATCGATCAGCCTCCCATTATATATGTACCATATGGAGATTCCTCTGGTACACACACATATATATACACAGACACACATACACACATATGTACACAGACACACACACATATATACACAGACACACACACATATATACACAGACACACACACATATATACACAGACACACACACATATATACACAGACACACACACATATATACACAGACACACACACACATATATACACAGACACACACATATATACACAGACACACACACATATATACACAGACACACACACACATATATACACAGACACACACACACACATATACACACAGACACACACATATATACACAGACACACACACACACATATACACAGACACACACATATACACACAGACACACACACACATATATACACAGACACACACACAAAGACAAAGATCCCCCATATAGCCTTAGCAGACTGTAGGGGAAAGTGCTGTTAGCGAGCACCTATGAAGGCCCTCTCCTCCCTCCCTCTCCCCTCCCTCCCTCCCTCTCCTCCTCCCCCCTCCTCTCCTCCCTCCCCCCCTCCCTCCCTCCCCCCCTCTCTCTCCTCCCCCCCTCCCTCCCTCTCCTCCCCCCCTCCCTCCCTCCCCCCCAGCCCTTCCCACCGCCAGACCCCCGACCGGGGTCCCCGGGGCCGGCCCCCCGCCCCCCCCCGGGGCCCCCCGCCGCCTCTCGCGCCCCCAGGGGCTCACGGCGTCGGCGTCGCCCGACGGCGTGTGGGTGTCGTGGCTCTCGCCCGCCCGCACTCCTCCTCCTCCTCCGTCGTCGTCCTCCTCCTCCTCGTCGCCCTCCTCCGGACCGCCGCTCTCCATCGTCGTGGAGGTGCGGGAGCTGCGGCCGGCGCGGGAGGAGGATGACGAGGTGCGGGACGAGGTGCGGGAGGAGGTGCGGGACGAGGTGGAGGATCGCGGGATTCCGACGCAGAAGCAGCAGGAGGAGGAGGGGGAGAGCGGAGGGTGGGTGGTGGTGGCGGGACCCCTGCTGGCCAGCGAACACGGGGTGCTCATCGTGGACGGCCTGCACACGGTCTGTGTGTGTGTGTGGGGCTCTGTGTGTGTGTGTGTGTGGGGCTCTGTGTGTGGGGCTCTGTGTGTGTGTGTGTGGGGCTCTGTGTGTGGGGCTCTGTGTGTGTGTGTGTGGCTGTGTGTGTGTGTGTGGGGCTCTGTGTGTGTGTGTGTGGGGCTCTGTGTGTGTGTGTGGGGCTCTGTGTGTGTGTGTGTGGCTCTGTGTGTGTGTGTGTGGGGCTCTGTGTGTGTGTGTGTGGGGCTCTGTGTGTGTGTGTGGGGCTCTGTGTGTGTGTGTGTGGCTCTGTGTGTGTGTGTGGCTCTGTGTGTGTGTGTGTGGGGCTCTGTGTGTGTGTGTGTGGGGCTCTGTGTGTGTGTGTGGGGCTCTGTGTGTGTGTGTGGGGCTCTGTTTGTGTGTGGGGCTCTGTGTGTGTGTGTGTGGGGCTCTCTGTGTGTGTGTGTGGCTCTGTGTGTGTGTGTGTGTGGCTCTGTGTGTGTGTGTGTGTGGCTGTGTGTGTGTGTGTGGCTCTGTGTGTGTGTGGGGCTCTGTGTGTGTGTGTGGGGCTCTGTGTGTGTGTGTGGGGCTCTGTGTGTGTGTGGGGCTCTGTGTGTGTGTGTGGGGCTCTGTGTGTGTGGGGCTCTTTGTGTGTGTGTGGGGCTCTGTGTGTGTGTGTGTGGGGCTCTGTCTGTGTGTGTGTGGGACTCTGTGTGTGTGTGTGGCTCTGTGTGTGTGTGTGTGGGGCTCTGTGTGTGTGTGTGGGGCTCTGTGTGTGTGTGTGGCTCTGTGTGTGTGGCTCTGTGTGTGTGTGTGGGGCTCTGTGTGTGTGTGTGGGGCTCTGTGTGTGTGTGTGGCTGTGTGTGTGTGTGGGGCTCTGTGTGTGTGTGGGGCTCTGTGTGTGTGTGTGGCTCTGTGTGTGTGTGGGGCTCTGTGTGTGTGTGTGTGGCTCTGTGTGTGTGTGGGGCTCTGTGTGTGTGTGTGGGGCTCTGTGTGTGTGTGGCTCTGTGTGTGTGTGTGTGGCTCTGTGTGTGTGTGTGGCTCTGTGTGTGTGTGTGGCTCTGTGTGTGTGTGGCTCTGTGTGTGTGTGTGTGTGGCTCTGTGTGTGTGTGTGTGGGGCTCTGTGTGTGTGTGTGTGTGGCTGTGTGTGTGTGTGGCTCTGTGTGTGTGTGTGTGGGGCTCTGTGTGTGTGTGTGTGGGGCTCTGTGTGTGTGTGTGGGGCTCTGTGTGTGTGTGTGGGGCTCTGTGTGTGTGTGTGGCTCTGTGTGTGTGGCTCTGTGTGTGTGTGTGTGTGTGGCTCTGTGTGTGTGTGTGTGGGGCTCTGTGTGTGTGTGTGGGGCTCTGTGTGTGTGGCTCTGTGTGTATGTGTGTGTGGCTCTGTGTGTGTGTGTGTGGCTGTGTGTGTGTGGGGCTCTGTGTGTATGTGTGTGGCTCTGTGTGTGTGTGGCTCTGTGTGTGTGTGTGTGTGGCTCTGTGTGTGTGTGGCTCTGTGTTTGTGTGTGTGGGGCTCTGTGTGTGTGGCTCTGTGTGTGTGTGTGTGTGGCTCTGTGTGTGTGTGTGTGGGGCTGTGTGTGTGTGTGTGTGGGGCTCTGTGTGTGTGGCTCTGTGTGTGTGTGTGTGGCTCTGTGTGTGTGTGTGGCTCTGTGTGTGTGTGTGTGGGGCTCTGTGTGTGTGTGTGTGGCTCTGTGTGTGTGTGGCTCTGTGTGTGTGTGGCTCTGTGTGTGTGTGTGTGGGGCTCTGTGTGTGTGTGTGTGGCTCTGTGTGTGTGTGTGGCTCTGTGTGTGTGTGTGTGGGGCTCTGTGTGTGTGTGTGTGGCTCTGTGTGTGTGTGTGGGGCTCTGTGTGTGTGTGTGGGGCTCTGTGTGTGTGTGTGGGGCTCTGTGTGTGTGTGTGTGGCTGTGTGTGTGTGTGTGGCTCTGTGTGTGTGGGGCTCTGTGTTTGTGTGTGTGGGGCTCTGTGTGTGTGTGTGTGTGGCTCTGTTTGTGTGTGTGTGGCTCTGTGTGTGTGTGTGTGTGGCTCTGTGTGTGTATATGGGGCTCTGTGTGTGTGTGTGGCTCTGTGTGTGTGTGGCTCTGTGTGTGTGTGTGGCTGTGTGTGTGTGTGTGGCTCTGTGTGTGTGTGGCTCTGTGTGTGTGTGTGGCTCTGTGTGTGTGGCTCTGTGTGTGTGTGGGGGGCTCCTGTGTGTGTGTGTGGGGCTCTGTGTGTGTGTGGGGCTCTGTGTGTGTGTGGGCTCTGTGTGTGTGTGTGGGGCTCTGTGTGTGTGTTGTGGGCTCTGTGTGTGTGGGGCTCTGTGTGTGGCTGTGTGTGGGGGGCTCTGTGTGTGTGTGTGGGGCTCTGTGTGTGTGTGTGGGGCTCTGTGTGTGTGTGTGTGGCTCTGTGTGTGTTGTGGGCTCTGTGTGTGTGTGTGGCTGTGTGTGTGTGGGGCTCTGTGTGTGTGGGGCTCTGTGTGTGGCTCTGTGTGTGTGTGGCTCTGTGTGTGTGTGGGCTCTGTGTGTGTGTGTGTGCTCTGTGTGTGTGTGTGGCTGTGTGTGTGTGTGTGGGCTCTGTGTGTGTGGGGCTCTGTGTGTGTGTGTGGCTCTGTGTGTGTGTGGCTCTGTGTGTGTGTGGCTCTGTGTGTGTGTGTGGCTCTGTGTGTGTGTGTGGGCTCTGTGTGTGTGGGGCTCTGTGTGTGTGTGGGGCTCTGTGTGTGTGTGTGGGGCTCTGTGTGTGTGTGTGTGGCTCTGTGTGTGTGTGTGTGCTCTGTGTGTGTGTGGCTCTGTGTGTGTGTGTGTGGCTCTGTGTGTGTGTGTGCTCTGTGTGTGTGTGTGTGGCTCTGTGGTGTGTGTGGCTCTGTGTGTGTGTGTGTGTGGCTCTGTGTGTGTGTGTGGCTCTGTGTGTGTGTGGTGTGTGGCTCTGTGTGTGTGTGTGGCTCTGTGTGTGTGTGTGTGGCTCTGTGTGTGTGTGGCTCTGTGTGTGTGTGGCTCTGTGTGTGTGTGTGTGGCTCTGTGTGTGTGTGGCTCTGTGTGTGTGTGTGTGGGCTCTGTGTGTGTGTGTGTGGCTCTGTGTGTGTTGTGGCTCTGTGTGTGTGTGTGTGGCTCTGTTTGTGTGTGTGTGGCTCTGTGTGTGTGGCTCTGTGTGTGTGTGGCTCTGTGTGTGTGTGTGTGGCTCTGTGTGTGTGTGGGCTCTGTGTGTGTGTGTGTGGCTCTGTGTGTGTGTGTGTGGCTCTGTGTGTGTGTGTGTGTGGCTCTGTGTGTGTGTGGCTCTGTGTGTGTGTGTGTGCTCTGTGTGTGTGTGGCTCTGTGTGTGTGTGTGGGCTCTGTGTGTGTGTGTGGGCTCTGTGTGTGTGTGTGGGGCTCTGTGTGTGTGTGTGGGCTCTGTGTGTGTGTGTGGCTCTGTGTGTGTGTGTGGCTCTGTGTGTGTGTGTGGCTGTGTGTGTGTGGGGCTCTGTGTGTGTGGGGCTCTGTGTGTGGCTCTGTGTGTGTGTGTGCTCTGTGTGTGTGTGGCTCTGTGTGTGTGTGTGGCTCTGTGTGTGTGTGTGGCTGTGTGTGTGTGTGTGGGGCTCTGTGTGTGTGGGGCTCTGTGTGTGTGTGGCTCTGTGTGTGTGTGGCTCTGTGTGGTGTGTGCTCTGTGTGTGTGGCTCTGTGTGTGTGTGTGGCTCTGTGTGTGTGGGGCTCTGTGTGTGTGTGTGGGGCTCTGTGTGTGTGTGTGTGGCTCTGTGTGTGTGTGTGTGGCTCTGTGTGTGTGTGTGTGGGGCTCTGTGTGTGTGTGGCTCTGTGTGTGTGTGTGGCTCTGTGTGTGTGTGTGGCTCTGTGTGTGTGTGTGCGGCTCTGTGTGTGTGTGGCTCTGTGTGTGTGTGGGTGTGTGGCTCTGTGTGTGTGTGTGTGTGGCTCTGTGTGTGTGTGGTGTGTGGCTCTGTGTGTGTGTGTGGCTCTGTGTGTGTGTGTGTGGCTCTGTGTGTGTGTGGCTCTGTGTGTGTGTGGGTGTGTGGCTCTGTGTGTGTGTGTGTGTGGCTCTGTGTGTGTGTGGCTCTGTGTGTGTGTGTGTGTGGCTCTGTGTGTGTGTGGCTCTGTGTGTGTGTGGCTCTGTGTGTGTGTGTGTGGCTCTGTTTGTGTGTGTGTGGCTCTGTGTGTGTGGCTCTGTGTGTGTGTGTGGCTCTGTGTGTGTGTGTGTGGCTCTGTGTGTGTGTGGCTCTGTGTGTGTGTGTGTGGCTCTGTGTGTGTGTGTGTGGCTCTGTTTGTGTGTGTGTGTGGCTCTGTGTGTGTGTGGCTCTGTGTGTGTGTGTGTGTGGCTCTGCGTGTGTGTGTGGCTCTGTGTGTGTGTGTGGCTCAGTGTGTGTGTGGCTCTGTGTGTGTGTGGCTCTGTGTGTGTAGGTGCTCGCTAACAGCACTTGCCCCTACAGTCTGTTAAGGCTATACAGGGATCTGTGTCTTTGTGTGTGTGTGTTGGTCTGCCTGTGTGGGTGCGTGTGTGTGTTTTTGGTTGGGTGTGTGTGGGTGGGTGGGTGGGTCTGTGTGGGTGTGTGTGTGGGTCTGTGTGTGTGTGTTTGTCTATGTGTGTGTTTTTGGTTGGGTGTGTGTGGATGGGTGGGTGGGTCTGTGTGGGTGTGTGTGTGGGTCTGTGTGTGGCACCTGGGTCTGCCCCGTGACCTCCTGCCAGCGGGCGTTCGACACTTCACGTGTCGTCAAGGTGCACATGGCCTGGCACAAGCGTCGTGGTGACGTCACCGCCACTTAGTGGCGAATGGCGGTTGTTTTGTATTTTTGGCTGTGTGTGGGTGTATGTGTGGGTCTGTCTGTGTGTGTGTGTGTGCGGTATGCGTGGCCTGGCACAGGCACGTGGCCTGGCACAGGCACCTGGCCTGGCACAGGCATCGTGGTGACGTATTGGTGTGTGGGGAGCGGTAGTGTAGGGGTTAGATGACGATGATGACGATGATGACGATGATAACGATGATGACGACGATGATGACGACGATGTTGACGATGTTGACGATGATGACGATGATGTTGACGACAACGATGATGACGATGATGACGATGATGTTGACGACAACGATGATGACGACGATGATGACGATGATGACGACGATGATGATAACGATGATGACGATGATGTTGACGACAACGATGATGACGACGATGACGACGACGACCATAATGACGACCATAATGATGACGACGCTGCTGCTGCTGCTGCTGCTGCAGGACGCGCAGTACGAGGTGCGCGCTGTGGCCGTGGCTGGACCCCGAGCGGAGTGAGCCCAGCGACGTCGTCACCGTCTCCACCGCCGGTGAGCGAACCCGGCATGCCCCACCGCCACCGTCCACAGTCGCCAGCCGCAGCAGCAGCAGCGGCGGTAGCGGCGGCGGCAGCGGCGTTGTCGTGACGTTCACACCACGTGGCCCATGCCGCCCTCCGTGGCCGCGCCGATAGCGACGCCGCTTAGCAGGAACGGCAGCAAAAACCCACCCACCCACTAACCCGTCCACCCACTAACTCACTCACACACCCCACCCACCCACCCCACTACCCCGTCCACCCACTAACTCACTCACACACCCCACCCACCCACCCACTAACCCGTCCACCCACTAACCACTCACACACCCCACCCACCCACACCCGTCCACCCACTAACTCACTCACACACCCCACCATCCACCCACTCACCCACTAACCCGTCCACCCACTAACTCACTCACACACCCCACCCATCCACCCACCCACCCACTAACCCGCCCACCCACTAACTCACTCACACACCCCACCCACTAACCCGTCCACCCACTAACTCACTCACACACCCCACCCATCCACCCACCCACCCACTAACCCGTCCACCCACTAACTCACTCACACACCCCACACACCCACCCACTAACCCGCCCACCCACTAACTCACTCACACCACCCCACCCACTACCCGTCCACCCACTAACCACTCACTCACCACACCCACCCATCCACCCACCACCACTAACCCCGTCCACCCACTAACTCACTCACACACCCCACACACCCACCCACTAACCCGTCCACCCACTAACTCACTCACACACCCCACACACCCACCCACTAACCCGCCCACCCACTAACTCACTCACACACCCCACCCACCCACTAACCCGTCCACCCACTAACTCACTCACACACCCCACCCATCCACCCACCCATTAACCCGTCCACCCACTAACTCACTCACACACCCCACCCATCCACCCACCCACCCACTAACCCGCCCACCCACTAACTTCACTCACACACCCCACCCACCCACTAACCCGTCCACCCACTAACACCCACCCACCCACCCACCGTGTGTGTGTGTGCGTGCGTCTGCAGGTGTGACGGCGTTCCGCCGTCGCCCCCCGCCAGCGCCGTATCCACGCCGGTGCTGGCCGGCGTGGTGGCCGGAGTCTCCTTCTTCTCCCTCTCGCTGCTCTTCAGCTCCGTGGCGGCCGCCCTGGCCGCACATCGTCGCCGGCGCCGGGAGAGGAGGAGACGAGGTGAGGGTGCGGAGGAGGAGGAGGAGGCGTGTGTGAGTGTGTGGTGTGTGTGTGGTGTGTGTGTGAGTGTGTGGTGTGTGAGTGTGTGTGTGTGTGTGTGTGTGTGTGTGTGTGTGTGTGAGTGTGTGTGTGTGAGTGTGTGGTGTGTGTGTGAGTGTGGTGTGTGTGTGAGTGTGTGGTGTGTGTGAGTGAGTGTGTGGTGTGTGTGAGTGTGTGAGTGTGTGGTGTGTGTGTGGTGTGTGTGTGTGAGTGTGTGGTGTGTGTGAGTGTGTGGTGTGTGTGTGGTGTGTGTGTGAGTGTGTGAGTGTGTGGTGTGTGTGTGTGAGTGTGTGGTGTGTGTGTGAGTGTGTGTGTGTGTGAGTGTGTGGTGTGTGTGTGAGTGTGTGTGTGTGAGTGTGTGGTGTGTGTGTGAGTGTGTGGTGTGTGTGTGAGTGTGTGGTGTGTGTGTGAGTGTGTGGTGTGTGTGTGAGTGTGTGGTGTGTGTGTGAGTGGTGTGTGTGAGTGTGTGGTGTGTGTGAGTTTGTGTGAGTGTGTGTGTGAGTGTGTGGTGTGTGTGTGTGTGAGTGTGTGGTGTGTGAGTGTGTGGTGTGTGTGTGAGTGTGTGTGTGTGTGAGTGTGTGTGAGTGTGTGTGTGTGTGAGTGTGTGAGTGTGTGGTGTGTGTGTGAGTGTGTGTGTGAGTGTGTGGTGTGTGTGTGTGAGTGTGTGGTGTGTGTGAGTGTGTGGTGTGTGTGTGAGTGTGTGTGAGTGTGTGGTGTGTGTGAGTGTGTGAGTGTGTGGTGTGTGTGTGATGTGTGGTGTGTGTGTGTGAGTGTGTGGTGTGTGTGTGAGTGTGTGTGTGTGTGAGTGTGTGGTGTGTGTGTGAGTGTGTGGTGTGTGTGTGTGTGTGGTGTGTGTGTGTGAGTGTGTGAGTGTGTGTGTGAGTGTGTGGTGTGTGTGTGAGTGTGTGTGTGTGTGTGTGTGAGTGTGTGGTGTGTGTGTGTGAGTGTGTGTGTGTGTGTGTGAGTGTGTGGTGTGTGTGTGTGAGTGTGTGGTGTGTGTGTGAGAGTGTGTGGTGTGTGTGGTGTGTGTGTGAGTGTGTGGTGTGTGTGTGTGAGTGTGTGGTGTGTGTGTGGAGTGTGTGGTGTGTGTGTGAGAGTGTGTGGTGTGTGTGTGTGAGTGTGTGGTGTGTGTGTGAGTGTGTGGTGTGTGTGTGTGAGTGTGAGTGTGTGTGTTAGAGAGATGTGTGTGTGTGTGTGTGTGAGTGGAGAGTGTGTGTGTGAGTGTGTGGTGTGTGTGTGTGAGTGTGTGTGTGAGTGTGTGAGTGTGTGGTGTGTGTGTGAGTGTGTGGTGTGTGTGTGAGTGTGTGGTGTGTGTGTGTGCGGTGTGTGTGTGTGAGTGTGTGAGTGTGTGGTGTGTGTGTGAGTGTGTGAGTGTGTGGTGTGTGTGTGAGTGTGTGGGTGTGTGTGTGTGTGAGAGGTGTGGTGAGTGTGTGGTGTGTGGTGTGTGTGTGAGTGTGTGGTGTGTTTTTGCGCGCGTGGTGTGGACTGTGCGAGTGTGTGGGTGTGTTGTGTGTGTGTGTGTTGTGTATTGTGTGTGTGAGTGTGTGGTGTGTGTGTGTGTGTGTGTGTGAGCTTGTGTGCGCGAGTGTGAGCGAGTGGTGTGTGAGCGAGTGTGAGTTTGTGTGGGCACGTGTGAGCGAGTGTGAGCGAGTGTGAGTTGTGTGGGCACGTGTGAGCGAGTGTGAGTTTGTGTAAGCGAGTGTGAGCGAGTGTGAGTTTGTGTGAGCGAGTGTGAGCGAGTGGTGTGTGAGCGAGTGTGAGCGAGTGTGAGTTTGTGTGAGCGAGTGTGAGCGAGTGTGAGTTTGTGTGAGCGAGTGTGAGCGAGTGTGAGTTTGTGTGAGCGAGTGTGAGCGAGTGTGTGTGTGAGCGAGTGTGAGCGAGTGTGAGTTTGTGTGAGCGAGTGTGAGCGAGTGTGAGTTTGTGTGAGCGAGTGTGAGCGAGTGTGAGTTTGTGTGAGCGAGTGTGAGCGAGTGTGAGTTTGTGTGAGCGAGTGTGAGCGAGTGTGAGTTTGTGTGAGCGAGTGTGAGCGAGTGTGAGTTTGTGTGAGCGAGTGTGAGCGAGTGTGTGTGTGAGCGAGTGTGAGCGAGTGTGAGTTTGTGTGAGCGAGTGTGAGCGAGTGTGAGTTTGTGTGAGCGAGTGTGAGCGAGTGTGAGTTTGTGTAAGCGAGTGTGAGCGAGTGTGAGTTTGTGTAAGCGAGTGTGAGCGAGTGTGAGTTTGTGTGAGCGAGTGTGAGCGAGTGGTGTGTGAGCGAGTGTGAGTTTGTGTGTGTGCGCGTGCGTGGTGTGTGAGTGTGAGCGAGTGTGAGTTTGTGTAAGCGAGTGTGAGCGAGTGTGAGTTTGTGTGGACACGTGTGAGTTTGTGTGAGCGAGTGTGAGCGAGTGTGAGCGAGTGTGTGTGTGAGCGAGTGTGAGCGAGTGTGAGTTTGTGTGAGCGAGTGTGAGCGAGTGTGAGTTTGTGTGAGCGAGTGTGAGCGAGTGTGAGTTTGTGTAAGCGAGTGTGAGCGAGTGTGAGTTTGTGTAAGCGAGTGTGAGCGAGTGTGAGTTTGTGTGAGCGAGTGTGAGCGAGTGGTGTGTGAGCGAGTGTGAGTTTGTGTGTGTGCGCGTGCGTGGTGTGTGAGTGTGAGCGAGTGTGAGTTTGTGTAAGCGAGTGTGAGCGAGTGTGAGTTTGTGTGGACACGTGTGAGTTTGTGTGAGCGAGTGTGAGCGAGTGTGAGTTTGTGTGAGCGAGTGTGAGCGAGTGTGTGTGTGAGCGAGTGTGAGCGAGTGTGAGTTTGTGTGAGCGAGTGTGAGCGAGTGTGAGTTTGTGTGAGCGAGTGTGAGCGAGTGTGAGTTTGTGTAAGCGAGTGTGAGCGAGTGTGAGTTTGTGTAAGCGAGTGTGAGCGAGTGTGCGTTTGTGTGAGCGAGTGTGAGCGAGTGTGAGTTTGTGTGAGCGAGTGTGAGCGAGTGGTGTGTGAGCGAGTGTGAGTTTGTGTGTGTGCGCGTGCGTGGTGTGTGAGTGTGAGCGAGTGTGAGTTTGTGTAAGCGAGTGTGAGCGAGTGTGAGTTTGTGTGGACACGTGTGAGTTTGTGTGAGCGAGTGTGAGCGAGTGTGAGCGAGTGTGAGCGAGTGTGTGTGTGGTTGCCAAAGGAGTGGTGGTGCGAGCGATCAGCCACGGCCGACATCGGTGGCGTGCGACATCCGAACCTGAACCGGCCCCTGTGCCTGAACCCCCCTCCCCTCCCCTCCCTCCCCCTCCCTCCCCCTCCCTCCCCCTCCCTCCCCCTCCCTCCGCACCTCTCCGCTACGATGACTCCCTGGCAGGACCGTCCTGAGGACGAGTCTCGAGGCCCCAGTGTGGCTCACCGGGGCGGGCGAGCGTCTTAGTGGACGGGCGTGAAATAAAATAATTTACATTATGAGACCTCCTTTGCCAGTAACAAGATATACTCTGATAGTGCGCTGCTTTTGAGTTGTACGCCTTTTGGCGTCTTCTGGTCCAACACCAGTGGAGACTAGGCTCTAAGAAAAGCCGTCTCGGGTGTGGACCAATCAAATTCAAGGACAGTGCATATTATTATCAGAGTTGTCTTTTTGTTTGCATTTTGACTGCTTGTGTTGCGGTTAGTGCAGACATGATGCCTTGAATAAAGGTGTCCGTTTTTTGTGCCAGTTAAAAGGGTAAAAACATATTACTACTGAAATAAAATAAGTAAAGGAAGAAAAAAATGAAAAAGTGTTTAAAAGTAGTTTTTTTTTGGACAAAATTTCAAAAAAGTAAAAAGAAAAGTCTATTAAAATACTAAAAAACTTTGAAAAGTAACGAAAAATAAAGTTTTAAAACATAAAAAAAACAATCAAAACGATTCCCATTCCGCCACGTTCCCTCGCCTGCCCCTCCCCGTTGCCGCGCCGACAGCGATGCCGCCCGGCGGCCGCTTGTGGCGCTCGCCGATGGAACACCTCTGCCGCCGCCGGCGGCCCCGGTTAATCCTGCGCTGGCTGGGGATGTTCACTACCTCGCCTGGCCTGCAGGAGGTCGTGGGTGCGATCCCGACCCTGACGCCTGCTGTTTTTCCCGACTGATGCTGCGAGATTATTAATTGTGTTCCGTTTCTCTCTCTCTCCTTTCTGCCTAAACCACAGATTACAACTGCCGGGCGTACGAGAGGTACGTTCGATCGATTGGTTAACCGTCGGACAAAGACGGGATGCTATATACCCTATACACTACACTATACACTACACTATACACTACACTATACACCGCAC
Source organism: Petromyzon marinus (assembly GCF_048934315.1). Lineage (NCBI taxonomy): Eukaryota > Metazoa > Chordata > Hyperoartia > Petromyzontiformes > Petromyzontidae > Petromyzon > Petromyzon marinus. The sequence continues at coordinate 2,976,799 of NC_133728.1, forward strand.
TATACACCGCACTACACACCGCACTATACACTATACTATACACTACACTATACACTACACTCTGCACTACTATACACTACACTATACACTCCACTATACACTACACACTACTCTATACACTACACTATACACTACACTATACACTACACTACACACTACACTATACACTATACACTACACTATACACCGCACTATACACTGCACTATACACCGCACTATACACTACACTATACACTACACTATACACTACACTATACACTACACTCTGCACTACTATACACTACACCAGTGGTTCTTAACCTTGTTGGAGGTACCGAACCCCACCAGTTTCATATGCGCATTCACCGAACCCCTCTTTAGTGAAAAATAAAATGTGATTTTTTTTCAAATTCAAGACATAGATATGTTTTTTACTGGTACACAAAATGAGCCGTGCATGAACATTACCTTGTTCAAAGAATAAAACCAACACAATGCATAAACTCACAACAAATTACATACCTGGAAATCAATGTGACTTCTGCTGTTGCCTTTGAGAGATCAGTTCAGATATGCGTGGCTTCACCTTGGCAAGTGCCACTCTCATGTCATTTTCACAGCAAAGTCTGTTCCTTTTCTTCGTTTTTATGTCCAGCATCCTCGAAAAGGATTGCTCACAAAGATATGTTGTAACAAATGGTATAAAAAAAATCCAGGGCTTTCTTAGCAATAACTGGATACTTGTTCATTTGTCGACACCAAAACGTTGAGAGCGTTGTTGTTCTGAAGAGTTGCTGTTGAACCTGGCTCTGCTGAATTTCAATGATTTCGTCGAGGAATTCATCATTGACATCTGCTGTTTCAACAGCAAACGTGAACGGCTGTCTCACCCATGCTGGATATGACTCTCTTGTAGGGAAATATCCGTCGAGAGACTTTGCAAGCTCATTTAAGTGCGTGGCAATTGTTTGCTTCAGTTCCGTGGATACAGAAATATCTCCGATTCCAGACACATCTTCGATCTTACTTGCACAGTCGTCCAGAAGCGGGAAGTTTGCGAAGTTATTGTTCTCTGTTCGTCGTTTCCATAACGGTAGCTTTTTTTGAAAAGCCTTCAGGTGTTCTTCCGCTTCCATGATATTGACTCCACCACCCTGCATCTGCTGATTGAGATGATTGAGAGCTGCGAATATATCAGCCATGTACGCTAAAATGAGAATGAACTCAGGATTTTTGAAGCAATCTGCATGGCAGTGTTGGTGCTCTTGCAAAAACAGGGCTAATTCCACACGCATGGCAAAAACACGATTCAGCACCTGTCCCCGGGATAACCACCGAATATTAGAATGGAGCAGAAGTACCTCAAATTCAGAGCCCATTTCTTTACACAGCTCACTGAAGATGCGGTGCCTCAGAGCACTTTTTCGCACATAGTTCACACATTCCACCACAGTTTTTAATACTTCTGCCATTTTTGGAGGTAAGGTTTTTGTTGCCAACGCATGCCTGTGCAGAATACAATGCGTCACAATGATATGTGGTGCATCGGCCTTTACTAGCGCACCAAAACCAGACTTTCTTCCCAGCATGACTGGAGCTCCGTCCGTACAAACTGCAGAAACCATATCCCATGAAAGATTGTTGTCTCTGAAGAAGTCATCCACAAGCTTCTTCACATCGGCTGCCTTCGTTGTTGTTGTAAGAGGCTTACAAAATAAAAACTTCTTTTATCATGTCGTCTTTCACATAGCGTACAAAAACAGCAAGCTGGCTTAGATCAGAAACGTCTGTGGTTTCGTCGAGTTGAAGGCTGAATTTTGCCGGGCTTGAAATCAGATCCGCGACTACTTGAGCCAAGATGTCTTTACTCATGTCTTCTATTCTGTCACTGACGGTGTCATTTGAAAGGGGAATTTGGGATAATTTACCTTCGGCCGCTATTCCGAGTATCAGATTCGCCATCTTTAATGCAGCTGGTTTCACAAGTGTTTCACCAATGGTGTGTGGCTTGCCCTGCTTTGCGATCAGGTAAGCAACTTCGTACGATGCTGTCAGGATCGGTTTGTTAACAGGTACAAATCCAAGAGCAGGCAGAGTGGCCCTTTCATCGAATCTGGCTCTCTTCACCCTGAATTCAGCAAGTGTTGTGTTCTTGTATTCCCCGTCTCCATGCAGCTTCAAGAAGTGTTCCTTTAGTTTTGCCGGTGCAAGACTAGAGTTGCTCAACTTGGCGTTGCAAATCATGCAGATAGGACGCTCACTCCCATCACGTTCCGTGATACATGAGAATCCATGTTGTACATATTCGTCCGACCACTTTCTTCTTTTGCCCGACATAGTTAGTATGGATAAAATATTAAAGAAATCACACGACGTACGACAACAACAGTCACACGTTGACTACTGAGTACGCACTAAATTCCCCGCAGCGCTGATTGGCCAAGCAGTGTAGCATGATCATCTGCAGCCAGTGATGGCCAAGCGGGCCGTGTGTGTCATCACAAATTTACACAATAATTCAAGTGTGTCCGGACCTCCGTGGCGGGGGCTCTGCCGAACCCCTGAGATCGACTCACCGAACCCCTGGGGTTCGATCAAACCCAGGTTAAGAACCACTGCACTACACTATACACTCCACTATACACTACACTACACACTACACTATACACTACACTATACACTACACTATACACTACACACTACACTATACACTATACACTACACTATACACTACACTGTACACTATTATACACTACACTATACACTACACTATACACTACACTACTATACACTATACACTACACTACTATACACTACACTTATACACTACACTATACACTACACTATACACTAGTGCTGTACTAGTATACTACACTATACACTACACTATACACTACACTATACACTAGTGCTGTACTAGTATACTACACTATACACTACACTATACACTACACTACTATACACTACACTACTATACACTACACTTATACACTACACTATACACTACACTATACACTAGTGGTGTACTAGTACACTACACTATACACTACACTATACACTAGTGCTGTACTAGTATACTACACTATACACTACACTATACACTACTGCTGTACTAGTACACTACACTATACACTACACTATACACTAGTGCTGTACTAGTATACTACACCATACACTACACTGTACACTACACTATACACTACACTATACACTACACTATACACTACTGCTGTACTAGTACACTACACTATACACTACACTATACACTAGTGCTGTACTAGTATACTGCACTATACACTACACTATACACTACACTATACACTACACTACTATACACTACTATACACTACACTACTATACACTACACTATACACTACACTATACACTACACTATACACTACACCAGGGGTCACCAAACTACGGCCCGCGGGCCGGATTCAGTCCATCAGGCCCGCCGACGGTACTTGAATTTGGTTGATAAAACGTATGGAACACGAGACGTTGTGATACAATTTAAATTTTATGTTTAGAATACTGGGAGATCTTCACGCGTGCGGAGACCTCCTGACTGCTATGTTCCTTAAATTGACTCTTTTACATTTTAAATCATTGTATCCAGATTTTCTTGTTTATTGTAATGTTTGCTTATTTCGCGCCATGCCAAGTCCTTCCCCGGCTCGTGGTAGCTCCGCCTACGCTCTGACGTTACCATGGTTTCCATGGCAACGTCATGGCAACACGTTACCATGGTCTCCATGGCAACACACACACAAACACGCATCTTTCCCGCCCCCAGATTTTCCAGCTGTCAACACAGGTCCGACGCTCCAGAAATATTTATTTATTATGCGGCCCATGCTCATCATTCATTCAGTTATCCGGCCCACTGTGAAAAAAGTTTGGTGACCCCTGCACTACACTATACACTACACTATACACTACACTATGCACTAAACTTTTGGCTAAGCCATCGAACAAAGATGGTCACGGGCATCGCACGTCCCTCCCTCCCTCCCTCCCTCCCTCCCTCCCTCCCTCCCTCCCTCCCTCCCTCCCTCCCTCCCTCCCTCCCTCCCTCCCTCCCTCCCTCCCTCCCTCCCTCCCTCCCTCCCTCCCTCCCTCCCTCCCTTCCTCCCTCCCTGCCTCCCTCCCTCCCTGAGAGAAGGAACCTCGTCAGGCGTAGCTCTGCAGTGTCCACTTCCACGGAGTGGGAGTGCCGCTCGCCGACATGGCCGCCGCAAGGATCCCGACGAGTGTTTTGTGCCGCCCCCCCGCCCGCCCGCAGCGACTGCAGCCGGGGCGGCGCCGGCAGCGGCAAGCCGATCCCGCTGGTGCTCTCCTCCCCTCCGTCGCCGTGCTGCGGCGACGAGAAGGCCCGCGCCCCGCTCGTCGCCCGCGACGCCGCTGCCGCCGCCGCCGGCGCCGGCGTCGCGGGCGACCACCGGCGCTTCTTCGGCTCCGGCCTGGGGCGCCGCCGCGTCCCGGCGCTCGGCGACAGCGCCTCCTCCGCCCGCCACCTCCTCCGAGCGGGAGGCTACGGGCGCGACGATTACGGCGTCGGCGGGGAAGACGACGAGGAGGACGACGAGGAGGAGGAGGACGACGACGAGGAGGACGACGAGGAGGAGGAGGAGGGGGAGGGAGACGGAGTTGCCGGCGCCGGCGGGAGGCGCGAGCGGAGGAGGCCGCCGCGGCGGCGGCGGCGGCGGCGGCGGAGGAAACGGCTGAACCTGTCCGGCGGCAGTCAGCTGTCGCTGGGCTGCCTGTCGGAGCGCGGCGCCAGCGACAGCGAGGGCTGCTACTGCGTGGCTGACGCCGACGCCGCCGCCGAAGCCGCGCGCCGGCAGGACCACGCCGCCGGGGCGCGGGCCATCGGCAAGATCTCCCGCGGGGCGGACGGCAAGTTCGCCATCGCCGGCGGCGGCGGCGGCGGCGACGGCGACGGCGAATTCGACGGCGCGTCGTTGCCGCCGGGCTCCGCGCTGACCGCCTGGCCGTCGGGCTCCAGCGTGGTGGAGGTCTGCCCCATGGGGCCGCGGGCGCGGGCCCGCTACGCCTCCACGCCCGCGGACGATTGGCGGTGCCGGCCCGGCGACGCGGCCGGAGGGGCGGGCGGCGCCGGCGGCGGCGACGGCGGCCCCTCGGGCGGACGGCGCGGCCTCCCCTCTCTGCCCGACGTGAGCCCTGTCGTCCCGCAAGTCCCGGCCGCGGCGGACGCTCGGCCGCCGCTGTGGGGAGGCTCCGGCGGCTCCGGCGACGACGGCCCCCGCTTCTTTTTGTTCCCGCCCGACGCCGGCGGCGATCCGGCCCGAGGACGGCCCGGGGGGCCCGCCGCCGCCGCCGCCGCCGGTGGGCCCCACGAGCCTGGCCGGCCGAGGAGACGGCCTCCGCCGCCGCCGCCGCCGCCGCCGCCGCCGCCGCGGACTCGCGCCGGCGTCGGCGGCCACGCGTCGCCGGGCCGGTGCCGCGACGCGGCCGAAACGGAGCTGGACGAGCTTCTGGCCGAGAGTTTCTCGTGGAGCCCGGAGTGCCGGGCGATGGCGGCGCGTCCCAGGACGCCGACGGCGGTGGCGGCGGCGCCGCCGTTGCCGCCGCCGCCTCCGTCTTACGCCGGCATCGACGTCCTGGAGGCGTGCAACATCGCCGACCGGCTCCTGGAGCTCACGCGACGCCAGAAGGGGGCGGCCGTTGCCGCCGTCGCCGCCCGGCGTAGCCCCGGCGAGCAGGCGGCCAGCCCGCAGAGCAGCGGCCGCGGCAGCGTCGCCGTCGCCGGCGCCGGCGTGCCGTGCGGCGGCGGATTCGGCGGCGGAGGAGGGGGCGGCTTCGGCTATCCCGGCATGCCGTGCGTTGCCGGCGGCGGCGGAGGAGGTGGCGGTGGCGGCCTGACCCATCCCAGCATGCCGTGCGGTTCGCCTCAGACGGAGAGCAGCGGCGTCCACAGCCAGGACGGCTCGCAAAGGATGATGGGAAACGAGAGCCTCTACTCGGAGCTGGCGAACAGGTGGGTGCCGCCGTGCTTGACGTTGCCGGCACGTGGTGCCCGCGTGCAGCGGTGTGGACGCGGCGGCGGCGGTGGTGCGACGGGCAACAACGGTAACCGCCATTGGCCACTAGGTGGCGCGGACGTCACCACGGCACTTGTGTCCGACCCGTGGACGACAGAGGGCGCCGGTTCAACTCCAGGGGCGTGGGAGTTGAAACGATGGGGGGGCGGGGGGTGGGCGAGTTTCTTAGATCTGCCACCACCACCACCCCCAACACCGCCACCGCCACCACCACCGCCACCACCGCCGCCACCGCCGCCACCACCGCCTCCACCGCCACCACCACCGCCCGTGTCCACCCTGCGGCCGTGTAAATGGGTACAGCCGTAGCTGGTGGCGGTGGCGGCGGTGGTGGGGCGAAGTGTGGGTAACTCCCAGCTCTTGCGAGTCGTCCTGGCCGGCGTGGCAGAGGCCACTTCCACCAGCAGCGGCACGAGCCGGCTAGTGCAGGGCTGCGCCTCTAGCTGCTCTCTGACGACGACGACGACGACGATACCACCCCCCCCTCACGCCCCCCCCCCTCCCTCACTCCCCCCCACCCCATCACGCCCCCACCCCCTCACGCCCCGCCCCCCCCCCCGCCAGGCGTGAGCTGTCCGTGGACGAGGGCTACGAGTGGGACGTGGAGCTGTGCGGCGAGTCGGCGGTGATGCAGTCGCTGCGTCTCTACGTCAGCCGACAGCTCCAGCGGCCGCACTCCTCCGACTTTGCGCGCGAACGGCCGGCAGCCCACGCTGGCGGCGGCGGCGGTGGCGGTGGTGGTGGTGGTAGGTGGAGCCCCAAACACCGCCGTCGTCGTGGCTACCGTCGTCGTGGCTACCTTCGTCATCGCTATAGTTGTTACCGTCGTCATGGCTACTGTCGTCATTGCTACCGTGGTCATCGCTACGGTCATTGTCACCGTCGTCGTGGCTACCGCCGTCATCACTGCAATTGTTGCCGTCGTCATGGCTACTGTCGTCATGGCTACTGTCGTCATCGCTACCGTAGTCATCACTGCAGTTGCCACCGTCGTCATGGCTACTGTCGTCATCACTACAGTTGTTACCGTCGTCACGGCTGCCGTCGTGGTTACCGTCGTCATCGCTACCGTTGTCATGGCTACCGTTGTCATGGCTACTGTTGTCATCGCTACCCGTGTGACCCTGACGCTAATACTACTACTCTCTCTTCTCTCTCTCTCTCCCCTTCCTCCCCCACTCTCTCTGCCTCTCCCCCACCCTCTCTGCCCCTCTCCTGTTCCCCCAGCTCTCTCTCGGACGGGCATCCCAGTGACCTCCCGCCCCTCCGTCTCCATGGAGGACCTGAGCTGCGGCGGCGACGTCGCCTCCGCAGCCGTCGCCGCGGCGACCACGCCCTCCCCCTCCCCCTCCGCCTCCGCCGCCGCCGCCCCGCCATCGGCCCGGCGGGCCGACGGCGGCGCCGACGCGGGCCTCCGGGCGGACCTGGCGGCCCGCTGCGCCGCCCTGAAGGCCGAGTTCCTGGCCTACCAGCGGCACTACCGCCCGCAGAGGGGGGGCGGGCCCGCGCCGGCCGAGCGGCCCGGGTGGGCGGCCTCGCCGGACTCGGACGAGGAGTACGAGCAGGCCACGCTGCTGTGACGTTGCCACGGAGCTCCGATGCGCACGCCGAGCCGAGCACGGCACGGGTTTGGTTTTTCCACCGGCGCGCGTGGAGTGGAGTCGGTGTGGGGGGGGGGGTTGGCGTGGTTCTTTTTTTTTTTTCCCACCGGCGCACTTGAGCCGAGCCGGCGGGTGGCGTTGGCGCGGGTGTGTTTTTGCCCACCGGCGATTTGCCGAAGCCGAGGCGGAACCAAGACGCGTGACGGACACCGCCGCTGGCATCGCGCGAGTCTGACTCTGGGGTCCCAGCAGGGCCACGCGCGGATGATGCCCAGCACGTACGTTGAACTTCTCTCGCGCCGTGCGTAGCCGACCACGCTCGTCGGCGGTGCCGGGAGAACGACGCGTTGACTCGCGCGCGACGCCAGCGTCCGGGTGAGGCACACTGGCACGCGCCGAGCCGAGCCACCGTATCGGAGTCGGCACGGCATGGGTTTGCTTTTTCCACTGGCGCACGCGAGCCGACCTAGCGCGCGGTTTGGCACGGCACCTACGGCACGCGTCCCCCCAAACCCCCACCTACCCCCGCCGGCACACGCGCCGGCGACGCCGTCGCCGCGGCCGGGGAAACGCTGGCCACCGACCCACCTGGAGCGTGGAGAGCGTCCACGGACACCGATGCCCGACGTCGGCCCGGTACGCGGGCCGGACGAGTTGGCCTGCGGCGGGCCCGGGGCGAGAGACCGCCGCCGACGCTGCCGCAAGGCCGTCGGTTATCGGTCACGCCGCCGTCGGCTGCTGGATGCGGGCGCGAGGGAGAAACGCGAACGGACGGACGGGCGAAAATGCGTTGCCCCGCATTGAAACGGCCGTACGCCGCGTGGACCCGAACACTCAGTTTCCCCTGCACAAGATCACGGGGTAGGCCGGTTGAGAGCTTGGACGGGTGAGGGCGCGCGTGTGTACGCACTGTGTGTTGAACTTCTTTCGCACCGTGTACGTGGCGGCGGCGGGGGGGGGGGGGGGCGGGGAAGGTCAACAAATGAAACGCACGCAAAAAGCAATTCAAAAGAAATTACTTTGTCGTTGTCGATGATGATGATAATGATGATGATTTAATGGTGCCATAGCTCTCAGTGGCTTCGTGATGTCGGAAGGGAGAGCGTTCCAGACGGCCTGCAGAGGCGCACCCGAGAGCTTCGCTTCGACGCGGGTGACCACCGTCTTTGTTCGACGGGTCCCGGGCCTCGCCTGGGTCGACTCGGCCTCAAACGAGTACCCGGTGCGATATGCAAACATCGCCGCTGGGGAGACAAAGGACGGCCGGGAGTGGCGCGCGACGAGGCGGCTTTGTTCCGACGCTCCGTGACGACGTCTCCCTCGCTCACAGCGACGAGAAACGAAGGGGTCCACGTGGGGGGGGGGGGGGGCGGCGGGGGGGGGGGCGAGGAGGAGAGGTTAAAGGCGCAGAGACGGGGAGAGCGCGAGAGAGGGAGAGGCACGGAGGAGTTGAGGCGAGAGAGGGGGCGTTCGGTGTCCGGACATTTAATTGGCTGCGTCGTCCGGGGGTTTGGTGGAGGGGTTCTTCTTTTAAAGGTCGCGGCCAGGCCGATGTCTCGGCCTAGTTGTCCGCGGTGTTCACGCTCGTTTGGGGGGTCACCGTGGGAGTACGCGGGGTGGGGGGGGGGGGGGTGCAGGGAGAGAGGCGAGGGTGCAGGAGGGGGGGGGTCCACGTCGCTCCCCACAATGACGCGTGGAGGTGAAGTTTTTGCGGACAGTTGAAGCGCTTCGTGGGGGGGGGGGGGGGGTGAGCGGGCAGCGGAGAGGGCGGGCGGACGGGGAATGCAGGGTGGAGATGGGCTCAATGGGACGTGGAAATCAAGCGAGAACCAGATTTCAAAATCATCTGGCTCTCGCCTGATGATGCTGTTTGTTGTAATTACCGGCGAAACGTCACGGTACTCGAATGTGTAAATGTTGTATTCGGTTTACTACACTATACACTACACTATACACTACACTATACACTACACTATACACTACAATTGTAAATGTTGTAGTGGGTTTACTCTTCAACATACTACCGGTTAGCGCTGTGCCATTATACTACACTATACACTACACTATACACTACACTACTACATACATGTCGACCCCCTTATCAGTGCCCTACCGTATTACGGACCAATTCAGACCTTGTTGCTCACCCCGTGCCCCTTATGAATCTCAGCGTTCGTTCCTACAAAGTCCCATCACAAGGGAGAAACACAAACAGGTGGACACACATCATGCGTTGTTTTGAAACGGCTGTTCGTCGTGCGGACCTGAAAGTTACATTTCCCTGTACACGAATACGGGGTGGAAAACCGCGTGGGTTATCAATTCTAGATTTGAAGCTTTCGTGACTGCAAGGATCCATGCTCTTTGGTTCTATTCGGTAAAGTCACGTAGGTAAAAAAAATAAAACGACAAAAATCACGACGTTTCGGCCACAACACAAGTAGCCTTCTTCAGGTGAAGGAACAGAACTGTCGGGACGACAGAGCTTCATTGAAGCTCTGTCGTCCTCTGTCGTCCCGACAGTTCTGTTCCTTCACCTGATGAAGGCCACTTGTGTTGTGGCCGAAACGTGATTTTTGTTTTATTTTTTACCTACGTGACGCGTGGGTTCAGTTCAGTTCAGTTTCATTGATTAGGTGTATAGCCCCGTGAGCCATTCGGCTCTTGAATCGGGTGCGACCGCAACAAACTAAAATAAATGTGAACAAGAAAAAAAACATCTTAAAGTGACTACTGCGCGCAGATAGACAAATCCAGGAACAAAAAAACCCAGCAAAGCCTCCCAGACAAAGCCACCGCACGCCAACGCTGTGTGCAAAAAAACAAAATCCCGGTGGGATGCAAGTCAAACAGTAACAACCACGAGACAATTTAGATTAAAAGTTACCAGTCTGACCCTGTAACTACAAACATACAAGCGTGGCTAAACCTAAAACGTTTTCGAAATCGCCAAAATAAAGCAGGCTATAAAAGCGACGTAACAACGACGATCATAGGAATTCGCGATTCAAATTTAAACAATGAACTGATGTATACACGTAACATGTACGACCGAACTTTGCAGCCATGAGGAGTCACTCCGTAGCAGCACGAGTGTAAGTAGCAGTGTCAACAATTTTTCAACGCGCACGCGATGTCCGGTGGGGTGAAGCGTAGGTGTAACTCTCCAGCCCGCCTTTCCCCGCGAAGACCTTGCTGGCTCACGTGGAAGAGTAGGCCAGGACGCAGTGGAGCTCCGTGCGCTCGATGGAAGAGGCCTCGTGCCCACGCTAGCAGTGGAGTGAGCCTGCTCAATGTGGTTTTTTTATTACTTTAGCGAAGTAACTGTCAAAATAAATACAACAGACGGGGTTATTGGTGCATATCTTTTTTTTATTGAAATTAAGAAGCCTTTCTTGAGATTATGACTCGTATCTGTGAAATATTGGGGTTTTATTTTTGGTGTGTGTGTATATGTATGTATGTGTATGTTGTGGGGAGCGGTGGTGTAGCGGTTAGCGCTACGCTGCGCTATGAACCTGGCGACCCGGGTTCGATTCCTGCTCAACGTCCAACACCAGTGACGATTATCTGAACTGGTCCTGGGCCTCCCATTGGTCGACTCAGCCTCAAATTAGTACCTGGTGCGATGTGTAGTAAACATCGCCACTGGGGAGACAAAGGCGGCCGGGCGTGGTGCTGGCCACCCACCCCCTCGTGTGCCGTGCCGGCCTTTATAGGTGCTCGCTACCAGCACTTGCCCCTACAGTCTGTTAAGGCTACACGGGGGATCTTTGTCTTTTTTGTGTATGTGGGCCTTCATAGGTGCTCGCTAACAGCACTTGCCCCAACAGGCTGGTAAGGCTGTACAGGGGATCTTTGGCTTTGTGTGTGTACATAGACTTACGAACTTTCAGAGATACGAAGAAACCTGTCTGCATGTCCAGTTGCCTGTTCAGACCGAGAGTCATAAGTTCAACCGTCGCGCAAATAGATGGCGGTGATGGCATCTACATCTGCAGAACGTGAAGAATCAGTGGTATCTACATCTGCAGAACGTAAAGAAGCAGTGGCATCTACATCTGCAGAACGTGAAGAACCAGTGGCATCTTCATCTGCAGAACGTGAAGAACCAGTGGCACCTACATCTACAGAACGTGAAGAAACTGGCATCTACATCTACAAAAATGTGAAGAACCAGTGGCATCTACATCTGCAGAACGTGGAGAACCAGTGGCATCTACACCTGCAGAACGTGAAGAACCAGTGGCATCTACATCTAAAGAACGTGAAGAACCAGCGGTATCTACATCTGTAGAACGTGAAGAAACTGGCATCTACACCTGCAGAACGTGAAGAACCAGTGGCATCTACAGAACGCGAAGAACCAGTGGCATCTACATCTGCAGAACGTGAAGAACCAGTGGCATCTACATCCGCAGAACGTGAAGAACCAGTTACATCTACAGAAGATTATACAATTTTAAAAGCCATTCCCCCGTGTTTAGTGTACACGCCGTACAACGCGTTTAGAATCGACAGCAGTAAAGTTTGACTTGCGAACCAATCGACTTAAGAGCACAGTACATCTGGAACCCAACTCGTTCGTAAGTAGAGGAGTGCCCTGTATGTTGTTTTTCGTTGCAGGAATGTTTGTGAACGTCGCGAACGGCGCGAGCAGAATCAAACCACATAAATCACCCGGTGTGGTGCCACCACTAAGTTGACTCGGACTGAAAAAATAAAAGCACACCTTGGTCTCCGCGCGTGACTTTGCACCCCACCCCCCTCCCCCACGTCCCTTGGTGCTGTCGAATTGAGGTCCCTGACGAATAAACTCCGGCCCTCGTGCGGGACGTTCTTGATTGTGCCTTGGCCGTTTGTCACTCCGCGACCCGTTGGTTCGCAATGGGGGGCGAGCGTCCGTCCACCGTCGATGGTTCGCCGGCGCGGATGACCCCACGGGACAGGGATGTCCATGGTCATTGACCGCAGGGACTCCCTCTTGACGGTCACCCCTGCTAACGACTACGCGCTGAACGTAGAGCGCAATGTGTAGTGTATAGCTGTGTGGTGTGTAGTAGTGTATAATGTAGTGTAGTGTATAGTAGTGTATAATGTAGTGTATAGTAGTGTAGTGTATTGTATAATGTAGTGTAGTGTATAGTAGTGTATAGTAGTGTAGTGTATAGTAGTGCAGTGTATAGTAGTGTAGTGTATAGCTGTGTGGTGTGTAGTAGTGTATAATGTAGTGTAGTGTATAGTAGTGTATAATGTAGTGTAGTGTATAGTAGTGTAGTGTATTGTAGTGTATAATGTAGTGTAGTGTATAGTAGTGTAGTGTATTGTAGTGTATAATGTAGTGTAGTGTATAGTAGTGTAGTGTATAGTAGTGTAGTGTATAGTAGTGCAGTGTATAGTAGTGTAGTGTATAGCTGTTTGGTGTATAGTGTATAATGTAGTGTAGTGTATAATAGTGTATAATGTAGTCTAGTGTACTGTAGTGTAATGTATAGTAGTGTATAGTAGTGTAGTGTATAGTAGTGTAATGTATAATAGTGTATAATATAGTGTATAGTAGTGTATAATGTATAGTGTAGTGTATAGTAGTGTCGTGTTTAGTGCAGTGTATAGTAGTGTAGTGTATAGTAGTGGAAAGTATAGTGTAGTGAATAGCAGCGTAGTATATAGTAGTGTATAGTGTAGTGTATAGTAGTGTGTAGTGCAGTGTATAGTAGTGTATAGTGTAGTGTATAATAGTAGAAAGTATAGTGTAGTGTATAGCAGCGGAGTGTATAGTAGTGTGTAGTGCAGTGTATAGTAGTGTAGTGTATAGTAGTGTATAGTGTACAGAAGTGTAGTGTATAGTAGTGTATAGTGTAGTGTATAGTGTAGTGTATAGTAGTGTAGTGTATAGCAGCGTAGTGTATAGTAGTGTGTAGTGTAGTGTATAGTAGTGTAGTGTATAGTAGTGTATAGCAGTGTAGTGTATAGCAGTGTAGTGTATAGTGTAGTGCCGATGATGGCAGCCTCGGCCGGTTGGTGCGCCCTGTTTTGTCAAGTTTTGTCTTGTTTTGCTTGATCACCCGTGTTGGTGAGAGGGGCCTGCTGCTCAGCACACCCGTGCTGGTGAGAGGGGCTGCTGTTCATCACACCCGTGCTGGTGAGAGGGGCCTGCTGTTCAGCACACCCGTGCTGGTGAGAGGGGCCTGCTGTTCATCACACCAGTGTTGGTGAGAGGGGCCTGCTGTTCATCACACCCGTGCTGGTGAGAGAGGCCTGTTCATCACACCCGTGCTGGTGAGAGGGGCCTGCTGTTCATCACACCCGTGCTGGTGAGAGGGGCCTGCTGGTCATCACACCCGTGTTGGTGAGAGAGGCCTACTGTTGAGGGGCCTGCTGTTCAACACACCCGTGCTGGTGAGAGGGGCCTGCTGTTCATCACACCCGTGCTGGTGAGAGAGGCCTGTTCATCACACCCGTGCTGGTGAGAGGGGCCTGCTGTTCATCACACCCGTGCTGGTGAGAGAGGCCTGCTGTTCAGCACACCCGTGCTGGTGAGAGGGGCCTGCTGTTCAACACACCCGTGCTGGTGAGAGAGGCCTGCTGTTCATCACACCTGTGCTGGTGAGAGAGTCCTGCTGTTCATCACACCCGTGCTGGTGAGAGGGGCCTGCTGTTCAGCACACCCGTGCTGGTGAGAGAGGCTTACTGTTCATCACACCAGTGCTGGTGAGAGAGTCCTGCTGTTCATCACACCCGTGTTGGTGAGAGAGGCCTGCTGTTCAGCACACCCGTGTTGGTGAGAGAGGCCTGCTGTTCAGCACACCCGTGTTAGTGAGAGAGGCCTGCTGTTCATCACACCAGTGCTGGTGAGAGAGTCCTGCTGTTCAGCACACCCGTGCTGGTGCGAGGATGGCGCCGATGATGGTAGCCTCAGCCGGTCGGTGCGCCCTGTTTTGTCTTGTTTTGTCTGTCAATTCAGTGTTTTGCCAAGATTTTCAGAGTTCTCTAACAAGGGACGAACTTTTAAATACCGGGGAAACAACTCCTGTGGATTTAATTCCTACTTTTCTGCTTCCAGCGGCAGAATTAGTAGGCATTCTAGTCAATGCCGCGCTAGGCTTTGCTCAAGCAGCGAAACGCCGCCCAAGGGGTAAACGGTCGGGGGCTCTAGTACGGCTACGCAGACGCGGGATCCGAACAGTGCTTCCGAGCTTTTTCCTCTTAAACGTACGTTCACTGACATAGCACTCTCCGGCAAGACGAAATGCGGTGGGTGGTATTTGTTTTTACATTAACAGTGGCTGGTGTGTAGATGTCACAGTGATTCTGCATCATTGTTCTCCACTCCTTGAATCAATTTTTATAACCTGTAAACCGTTTTACTCGCCTCGCGAGTTCGCGTCGCTCATTTTGGTCGGAGTTTATTTGCCGCCGTGTCCTCAGGTTAAAGAGGCCCAACGCATGCTCGCCGATCAGATTCTGAGTGTGGAGCGAGCAAATCCAGATTCGTTGGTTATCGTACTTGGCGACTTTAACAAAGGTGATCTCAGCCACGAACTCCCCAAATACATACAATTCATTAAATGCCCAACCAGAGAAGGGAACACTCTGGATCACTGCTACACTACAGTCAGTAGAGCCTACCACGCCGTCCCCCGAGCAGCACTGGGACACTCTGACCATGCCATGGTCCACCTGATTCCTGCATACAGGCAGAAACTAAAGCTCTGTAAACCTGCTGTGAGGACATCTAAACAGTGGACTAGTGAGGCTGTGGAAGATTTGCGGGCGTGCTTAGACTGTACTGACTGGGATATGTTCACGACTGCTACCAATAGTCTGGATGAACTCACAGAGGCTGTGACGTCCTACATCAGCTTCTGTGAGGACTGCTGTATCCCAACACGTACCAGGGTGAACTTTAACAACAACAAGCCCTGGTTCTCAGCAAAGCTTAGAAGGTTGAGGTTGGAGAAGGAGGAAGCGTTTAGGAGTGGGGATAGAGACAGATTCAAGGAGTCGAAGAACAGGTTTAGCAAAGCGGTGAGAGAGGCTAAACGACTGTACTCAGAGACTAAAACACCAGTTCTCTACTAACGACTCTGCTTCTGTCTGGAGAGGGCTCAGGCAGATCACCAACTACAAACCCAGAGCCCCCCACACCACTAACGACTTCCGCCTAGCCAACGACCTGAACGAGTTCTACTGCAGATTTGAAAGACAATTGGACTGTCCTGAACTACCCCTTCCCACCCAAGAGGCCCCATCCCCCACCAATACTACAGAGACGACTATCTCCTTTCAGGAGGGAGAAGTTAATAGACTTTTCAAGAGGCAGAATCCACGCAAAGCAGCCAGGCCGGACTCTGTCTCTCCAGCCACCCTCAGGCACTGCGCTGACCAGCTGTCTCCGATGTTCACCAACATCTTTAACACCTCCCTGGAGACATGCCATGTACCAGCCTGTCTCAAGTCCTCCACCATCATCCCTGTGCCCAAAAAGCTAAGGCCAACAGGACTAAATTATTACAGACCGGTCACCCTTACATCTGTGGTAATGAAGTATTTTGAGCGCCTGGTCCTGGCACACCTCAAAGCCATCACAGACCTTCTCCTGGACCCCTTTCAGTTTGCCTACAGAGCCAAAGGTCTGTGGACGACGCAGTTAACATGGCCCTCCACTTCATCCTACAGCATCTGGACGCCCCAGCATCCTACGCTAGGATCCTGTTTGTGGACTTCAGCTCTGCCTTCAACACCATCATCCCTGCCCTGCTTCAGGACAAGCTCTTCCAGCTGAACGTGCCCTACTCCACCTGCAGGTGGTTCACAGACTTACTGTCTGACAGAAAGCAGTGCGTTATGCTGGGAACACAAGTCTCTGACTCCAGGTCCATCAGCACCGGAACTCCTCAGGGCTGCGTCCTTTCCCCACTTCTCTTCTCCCTGTATACCAACAGCTGTACCTCCAATCATCTGTCCGTCAAACTCTTGAAGTTTACAGACGACACCACCCTCATTGGGATGATCTCTGGTGGGGATGAGTCTTATTATAGGTGGGAAGCTGACAACCTGGTGACCTGGTGTAGCCAGAACAACTTAGAGCTAAATGCTCTAAAGACAGTTGAGATGGTTGTGGACTTCAGGAAGAATACAGCCCCACTCACCCCCATCACCCTGTTAGACTCCCCAGTCCAAATTGTAGAGTCCTTCCGCTTCCTGGGCACTATTCTCTCCCGGGACCTCAAGTGGGAACTGAAAATCAGCTCCCTCACCAAGAGAGCTCAACAGAGGATGCACTTTCTACGGCAGCTGAAGAAATTCAACCTGCCAAAGACAATGATGGTGCAATTCTATACAGCAATCATTGAATCCATCCTCACCTCCTTAACCGTCTGGTACGCTGCTGCCACTGCCAAGGACAAGAGCAGACTGCAGCGTATCATCCACACTGCTGAGAAGGTGATTTCCTGCAATCTACCAACCCTCGAGGACCTGCACACGACAAGGACCATGAGGCGAGCGAGGAAGATTATGGCCGATTCCTCCCACCCTGGACACTCTGTTTCAGCTACTACTCCCCTCCGGCAGAAGGCTTCGGTCCATCAGAACCAAAACCTCACGCCATAAAAACAGTTTCTTCACATCTGCTGCTGTCCTGTTAAACAGGGCCAATGGCTTACACTGATTTCAACATTTTATCTACATAATAACACCTTGCCAATATTAACTATGTTAACCTATTTGTATTTTTTATTTTTAAATTATATCTTACAGCTATTTTATATTCGATATTTATTCAATTTTATATACTTCAGCCCCTTGGTATTAGTTAGGCTTCTAACCCTTATTATAGTAAGACTTGTTTTAAACTTATTTAAGATTTTAGATTCCTATATGTTGAATGTATGCACCATCCTGCCAAAGTAAATTCCGTGTCGGTGTGAACTTTCATGGCGAATAAAACCATTTCTGATTCTGATGGTATAGTAGTGTAGTGTATTGTAGTGTATAGTAGTGTATAGTAGTGTATAGTGTAGTGTATAGTAGTGTATAGTGTAGTGTATAGTAGTGTATAGTGTAGTGTATTGTATAGTGTAGTGTAAAGTAGTGTAAAGTGTATAGTAGTGTAGTGTATAGTAGTGTATAGTGTAGTGTATAGTAGTGTATAATGTATTGTATAGTGTAGTGTATAGTAGTGTATAGTGTATTGTGTAGTAGTGTATAGTGTAGTGTATCGTAGTGTATAGTGTTCTAGATTTGAATCTTTCGTGACTTCAAGGATCCATACTCTTTGGTTCCATTCGGTAAAGTCACGTAGGTAAAAAATAAAACAACAAAAAACACGACGTTTCGGCCACAACACAAGTGGCCTTCATCAGGTGAAGGGGACCGTGCTGTCACGAGGACAGCGTTGGAGTGAAGACAGTCCAGCCCAGGTCGCGTCCTTTTAAGCTGTATGGGAGGAAACAAAACGCTTTGACAAAGGAATTAGCATAAAATGACCATAAAGCACAAGAGGACTGGCACGGAGGGGGGGAGGGGTGAGTTTACAAATGTAGGTGTGAAGTGAAATAAGCTTATATGAAAGTTTGGTATATCACTACTTGGATAAATACCATTGAAAATTAGTTTAATGTTTGGTATGATTTAGAACATCTTTCCAATGGTTGCTTAATTTGAAACCATCTTCTCGGTTGAAATTGTGTCTGTGTTTGTAAATCTGAATTGCCTCGTGGATAAATCTCTGATGAAAACCCGTGGGTTTACAAAGGACCTTGGTATCGGAGAAAACTATATCGTGATCACCAACAGCGTTGTAACAGTGGTCAGCTACGGCAGAAGAATTCGTTCTGCCGTGTTTCAAATCTGATTTGTGCTCGCGAATTCGGTCAGAGACATGTCGTTTCGTCTCCCCGATATAGCAATCACCGCAGGTACAACTCAAGTTGTAAACCCCGGGGTACTGTAAATCAGGAATGACATCCTTCACGGACGGGATCAGATCACGAATTTTGTGTACTGTATTGAACCGGACCAGGATCTTGTGTTTGTTTAGAATTTTGGAGATCTTTTTAGTAACGCCTGCTATATATGGTAGTGTGATGGTTTTGATCGGAGTATCAAGTTGTTGTTTCTGTATGGAGGGAGAAACAGCTTGGCGGATGGTACGGTCAGAGTATCCGTTTCTCTTGAGGGCCAGATGTACATGTTTTAATTCACTGGTCAGGTGGTGTTGGTCCGAAATGCAATGAGCCCTGTGGTATAACGTTTTGATGAGATAATTATTTTGAGTGGGTGGTGGTGGGAATCAGGTTTCAAGTAGGAATCTGTGTGGGTGGGTTTCCTGTAGACAATGTCCCAATGAGCCATCAGGTCTCCTCTCAAACAAAACATCCACCACTGTCATCACCATCACCACTGTCACCACCATCACCACTGTCACTACCATCACCACTGTCACCGTCATCACCGCTGTCACCGTCATCACCACTGTCACCACCATCACCACTGTCACCACCATCACCACTGTCACCACCATCACCACTGTCACCACCATCACCACCATCACCACCATCACCACTGTCACCGTCATCACCACTGTCACCGTCATCACCACTGTCAACACCATCACCACTGTCACCGCCATCACCACTGTCACCACCATCACCACTGTCACCGCCATCACCACTGTCACCACCATCACCACTGTCACCACCATCACCACTGTCACCACCATCACCACTGTCACCACCATCACCACTGTCACCACCATCACCACTGTCACCGTCATCACCACTGTCACCGTCATCACCACCTGTCACCACAATCACTACTGTCACCACCATCACCACTGTCACCACCATCACCACTGTCACCACCATCACCACTGTCACCGTCATCACCACTCTCACCACCATCACCACTGTCACCGTCATCACCACTCTCACCACCATCACCACTGTCACCGTCATCACCACTGTCACCACCATCACCACTGTCACCACCATCACCACTGTCACCACCATCACCACTGTCACCACCATCACCACTGTCACCGTCATCACCAGTGTCACCACCATCACCACTGTCACCACCATCACCACTGTCACCACCATCACTACTGTCACCACCATCACCACTGTCACCACCATCACCACCATCACCACTGTCACCGTCATCACCACTGTCACCACCATCACCACTGTCACCACCATCACCACTGTCACCACCACCCATCAACCAATACCCGGCCATTCGCCACTAAGTGGCAAGGGACGTCACCACGTCGCTTGTGCCAGGCTAGGTGCGCTTTTGAGGCCACGTGAAAGTTGTCGATACGCCCGCTTGCAGGAGCTGGTCACGGGACAGACCCAGGTGGTGCCGTGGGTCGACTGATCGACTGACCCAACTGACCGACCGACTGACCGACTTACTGAGACGACTGACCAAGACGACTGACCGACTGACCGAGACAACTGACTGACTGACCGACTGACCGAGACGACTGACCGACTGACCCACTGACCGAGACGACTGACCGAGACGACTGACCGACTGACCGAGACGACTGACCGACTGACCGAGACGACTGACCGAGACGACTGACCGACTGACCGAGACGACTGACCGACTGACCGAGATGACTGACCGAGATGACTGACCGACTGACCGACTGACTGACTGACCGAGACGACTGACTGACTGACCGAGACGACTGACTGACTGACCGAGACGACTGACCGACTGACCGAGATGACTGACCGAGATGACTGACTGACTGACCGAGATGACTGGCCGATGTGCCGCTCTTCTCTCAGCTGAGGTTGTGATTCCGCCTGTCTCGTTTTGACGGTCGTGAAAACACAAACCCCATCTCCGTGCGTGTTCAAGACGCGTGTGAACATAACCATTGCAACACTCAACAAAGACAAAGATCCCCCGTATAGCCTCCGCAGACTGTTGGGGCAAGTACCGCTAGCGAGTAGCACCTATGAAGGACGTCACGGCACACGAGGGGGTGGGTGGCCAGCACTACGCCCCGGCCGCCTTTGTCTCCCCCAGTGGCGATGTTTACACACCGCAACCAGATACTCATTTGAGGCTAAGTCGACCTCGGGGAGGCCCAGGGACCGGTTCAGATAATCGTCACCGGTGGTGTTGGCCGTGAGCGGGAATCGAACTCGGGTCGCCGGGTTCGTAGCGCAGCGTAGCGCTGACCGCTACACCCACCGCTCACACAAAAAACGACAAAGATCCCCCGTGTAGCCTTAACAGACCAGGGGCAAGTGCTGTTAGCGAGCGCCTATGAAGGCCGGCACGGCACACGAGGGGGCGCGTGGCCAAAACCACGCCCGGCCGCCTTTGTCTCCCTAGTGGCGATGTTTCTACACGCAGAACCAAGAACTCGATTGAGGCCGAGTTGACCTAGGGGAGGCCCACGACCAAGTTCAGATAATCGTCACTGGACGCTGACCGTGAGCGGGAATCGAACTCGGGTCGCCGGGTTCGTAGCGCAGCGTGAGCGCTAACCAGAGCGCCACCGCTCCCCACTCACACCCACACCCATTGGGGCGTATTCGCCCCGCGTGTCACGGGTCTCAAGTTCAAGTGGGGCAATGTGTTTTCTGTTTACACTGATTGCCCCCCCCCCCTCCCAATCCTCCCTATTTATACATTTATTTTTATATTGTACGTATTGGCGGTACTCCACTATACACTACTACACACTACACTACTATACACTACACTACTATACACTACACTACTATACACTACACTATACACTACACTATACACTACACTACTAAACACTACACTACTATACACTACACTATACATTACACTATACACTACTATACACTACACTATAGACTACACACTATACACTACAATATACACTACTATACACTACACTACTATACACTACACTAGTATACACTACACTATACACTACTATACACTACACTACTATACACTGCACTACTATACACTACACTATACACTACTATACACTACTATACACTACACTATACACTACTATACACTACACTACTATACGCTACACTGCTATACACTATACTACTATACACTACACTACTATACACTACACCGCTATACACTACACCGCTATACACTACACTACTATACACTACACCGCTATACACTACACTATGCACTGCCATACACTACACTTCTGTACACTATACACGACACTGCTATACACTACACTATACACTACACTATACACTACTACTATACACTACACTACTATACACGACACTGCTATACACTACACTATACATTACACTACTATACACTACACTACTATACAATATACACTACACTACTATACAATATACACTACACTACTATACACTACACTACTATACAATACACTATACACTACATTACTATACACTACACTACTATACACTACACTATACACTACACTACTATACACCGCTATACACTACACTATATACTACATTACACTATACACTACAGTACATTATACACTACACTATACACTACACTGTATACTACATTACTATATACTGCACTATTCACAACACTATACACTACACTATACACTACAGTACATTATACACTTTCTCTGTCTCTTGTTCGTCCATCAAGTTGATGATGACCATGGCACGTTTGTCATTTTGTTGGGTTTTGATGAGTGCGCAGATGTCTGAACAGGCCAATCCGAGCCCGGGATTCTCTGTGGCAACACTGGACAGGTCAGGGAGTGTGTAGAGTTCTGAGGTGCAGCCACAAGTCCTTGCTTGGTAGATTTGTGCCGCTGCCTCATCAAGATGGCACAGGAGCTTCTCCTGCTCTCACAGAGGACTGCACCGTCACGTGCTTCTCTTCTCCAGGCAGGTCGGTGCTGAGCTAGGGGGTTCCCAGCTTTTGAGGTCGAATCCAAAGCTCTTCAAGGAAGCTTTAACGGTGTCCTTGTAGCGCTTCTTGGGGCCACCTTGCGCTCGCTTGCCCATTCTTCAGCTCGCCAAAGGAGACTTGTTTCGGCAGTCTCGCGCAGGGCATTCTGGTCACGTGGCCAGTCCATCTAAGCTGTTCCTTCGCAAGCAAGGTGTGGATGCCGGGGATATTGGCCTTGCTGAGGACTTGCGTGTCAGGGATTCTGTCTTGCCACTCGATCCTCAGCGGTTTCCTCAGACAGCTCAAGTGGAGATGGTTCAATAACTTGGCATGGCCGCTGGTACACTGTCCAGGCTTCGCACCCATACAGAGGAGTTGGTAAGACAACAGGCCGGTAGACCTTCAGTTTTGTCTCCTGCTTGATGCCAGTCGTTTCCCATACCGAGTCACGTAGACGTCCAAAGGCTGCACTGGCCTTGACAATCCTGATGTTAACTTCATAATCTGTGTGCACAGCGCGAGACAGAGTACTACCAAGGTAAGTAAACTTGTCAGCGGCTGAAAGCTTTTGCCCATTCACAAAGATGGTGGGGGGGATCAGTGTAGGGTTTCTCAGGAGCAGGTTGGTTATAGGACTTCAGTTTTCTTTGTGCTGATTATTAGGCTGAAGTTGTTACAAGCTGAGGAGAGGTAGTCCATTCTGTCCTGTAGATCTTTATTTGAGCCAGGAGGCAGAGCACAGTCATCAGCAAACAAAGGTTCTCGAACGGTGACTTCCTCCATTCTGGTTTTGGCTTGCATCCTCCGCAGATTGAATAGCCCACCGTCAAAAATTGTAGATGAAGCTAATCCCAGTGTTGTGGTTCTGGAATGAGTCTTGCAGCATGTCTGAAGACACCATGCTGAAGAGCGTTGGCGCTAGAACGCAGCCTTGCTTCACCCCGTTTGTGATTGGGAATGGATCAGAGAGTTCTTGCTGGTCTCTGACGCTGGCCATGTTGCCATCAAGGAGTTTGCGCACGATGCCAATGAACTTGTCTGGACACCCATGCTTGGCCATGATCTTCCATAGGCCCTCCCGGCTGACTGTGTCCCAATGCTTGTGTTAGATCAACGAAAGCCATTATATAGATCAGCATTTTGTTCTTGCCATTTCTCCTGTAACTGCTGGGCAGTAAATACCATGTCAGTGGTTTCCGCGGTCTTTGCTGAAACCACACTTACTCTCAGGTAGTAGACCCTGGTCTATGGTGGACAATTCGGCGGTTCAGAAGGATTATTGGCAAGATTTTGCCAGCGATTGATAGTATGGAGATGCCTCTATGGTTGTCGCAGGCCTGCTGATTGCCTTTCCTCTTATAGAGATGTATTATAGAGGCATTCTTGAACTCCTGGGGAACGGCTTCTAATTTCCACAGAGACTGGAAGAGGTCGGTCAGTTTCTCAACTAGCGAGGCCCTCCAGCCTTGTAGATTTCCGCTGGAATGGCATCGGACCCTGAAGCTTTGCCTGATGAGAGGAGGCTTATGGCTTTGCTGGTTTCCTCAATGGATGGTAGAACAGCACTGGACTGGTTTATTTCAACTTGAGGCAGTCTCTCAATTGCCTCCTCATTTATGCATGATGGGCTGGTTGAGGACTGTGCTCAAGTGTTCAGCCCACCTTGCAAGTATTTTGTCCTTCTCCGTGAGGAGCGTTGTTCCATCCGCATTCAGGAGAGGTGAACTTCCTGAGCGTTGCGGACCATGGACCTGCTTAAGTGCATCATGGAGGCACTTGGTGTTGTCACGGTCCAGCGTAGGACTGAAACTCCGCAGCTTCTGCACACAGCCAGGCGTCTTGCATGACTCCGAGTCTCCGCTGGACGACCCTGCGGATGTTGAGGAAGGCAGTTTTCTTTAAGCTTGAGCTGCTGTCATGCAGGTATGCTTCATGCAGGCGATGTTTTTCGTCATGGAGTGCTCGGATTTCTGCATCGCTCTCATCGAACCAATCTTGATGTGTACGTATGGGGAACACCACGTGATGATTCAAGGGCTGTAGAAGCTTAGAGACTTCAGGTGATGGTCTAGACTCTAGACCATCACCAGACTGGCCTTTGTTGCGGCTCTAGACTCTAGAGCCTCAACAAAGGCCAGCCTGGTGTGTTCCTGTTGTAGGCGAGTTATGTTAAGACGCTTGACACGTCTTTTGTCCTTGTGGGCGTCTGGGAGACTTAATCTGGATGTTAAGTTTGGAGATGACGAGACGATGGTCAGTCCAACATTCAGCACCACACATTGCCTTGGTCACCCTGACGTTGTGCCGGTCGCGCCTCCTCACAATGATGGAGTCAATCAAGTGCCAGTGATGTGAACGTGGAGGCATCCATGAAGTTGTCTTGCGCTTTGGTAGTTGGAATATCGTGTTGGTGATGATCAGTTCAAATTCAGAGCATGTTTTCAGCAGCAGAAAGCCGTTGCTGTTACATTTTCCAATGCCGTGTGCACCTATGACTCCATTCCATGATCGATGGTCACTTCCAACTCTGGCATTGAAGTCACCAAGTATCAGAAGTTTTAGATTTGAAGCTTTCGTGACTGCAAGGATTCATACTCTTTGGTTTTATTCGGTAAAGTCACGCAGATAAAATAAAACAAAATAAAAGATGTGAGCTTTGAGAAGTGGGTGTTACCCGCAGCATTCTATCAAAAGGCTGCTTAGCCCAGCCCTCCCACCCACCCACGCCCCCTTACTGACTCCTCCCCCCTCCCTTAACCTGTATATAATCCAAGGTCGTCTCTGAACTGTGCTCCTAACACATATATTCTGCGTTGACTTTTCCACCTGAGGACGGAGGCTTGTGTTGCCTCCGAAACGTCGTGATTTAATTATTTTCTTTTATTTTGTTTTATTTTATCTACGTGACTTTACCGAATTAAACCAAAGAGTGTCAGGAGTTTGTCAGAGCTGGCTGTGGCAGCAATAATGACTTCCAGGTCATTATGAAACTTGGTTTTCATCTCGTCAGAGTTGGTCATGGTAGGGGCACATGCGCTGATGATGGTGGCCTCCTTTTTACCCAATAGGTGGAGCGTTAAGGTCATTAAACGGTCGTTTGTACCCTTGGGTTGGCTTGCCAGTTGGTTGACCAGGCGTTTTTTTTTTGCTGCAAAACCAACACCAGCATCACGTCTCTTCTCCTGGCCTCGTCCGCTCCAGAAGAATGTGTAACCTGCACCCACTTCAGTCACCTGTCCAGTACTGTATTGGCCAGTCGGGTCTCACTAAGGGTAGCAACATCCACATTGTGTCTGGCTCGCTCTCTGCCCACGAGGGCGGTGACGTCTCTCAGGTCTTTTTGATCCGGATGTGTCCATCAAAGTTGCAGAACATTCCAGGC
Organism: Petromyzon marinus; assembly: GCF_048934315.1. Classification (NCBI taxonomy): domain Eukaryota; kingdom Metazoa; phylum Chordata; class Hyperoartia; order Petromyzontiformes; family Petromyzontidae; genus Petromyzon; species Petromyzon marinus. The sequence goes on from NC_133728.1 coordinate 3,002,700, forward strand.
GCCCAACAGTGAGTGGTATCACTTTGGTCTTTTTCATTTTATTTGTTTTTTTCCACCGCAGCTATGGGATCCCGCCAGCTGCGGTAGGCTGGCCGGGATGCTTTGAAGCTAGGCAAATGTTTAGGGTACCTCTTATAACCCTTTCCTCGCCCTGGAGGTGAGCAGTGTGGTGATCTCGATTTAAAGCTTTCGTGACTGCAAGGATTCATCTTCTTTGGTTCTTTCGGTAAAGTCACCACCACGTAGAATGAGAGTAAAATAATCAAATAAAATAAGACGAATAAAATTCTCACGACGTTTCGAAGAAGGCTACTTGTGTTGTGGCCGAAACGTCGTGATAATTTTAATTGTCTTATTTTATTATTTTATTCTCATTCTACGTGACTTTACCGAAAGAACCAAAGAAGATGATAATAAATTAATAAATCAATAAAATAATAGTGTGATTTTATTATTTTATTCTCATTCTACGTGGTGACTTTACCGAAAGAACCAAAGAAGATGATAATAAAACAATAAATTAATAAAATGAAAGTGTTATTTTATTATTTTATTATTTTATTCTCACTCTACGTGGTGACTTTACCGAAATAACCAAAGAAGTGCGGTGATCCTGAATAGGGCTGCTCAGTCGCTCGGGGTGCTATCGGGCTTCCCTGCCACTTCGGTCCAGTGAGGGAACGACCAATGCCCTGAGCCGCCTGCGGTGCAGGCTTGCGGCTACGGCTTCCAGCTTATCCGTGCCTGCTGCTTCGTCGCTCGCCCATCGCCACGGGACGTGGATAATGACGATGGCAATAGAAAAAAAGGTGCCATGACCTGCGCAGAGAGCTTGGATTTAAGCGAGGGTGACTTTCGCAGCGTCAGCCTCACCCTCTGGACCAGCCCCCATCTATACGCAGTGGCAGGACGTAGTCAAGACGACTGGAGGTGGTCCTGGTTGCGGTTTAAGGTCCCCAAAGAACCTTTTGGTGGAATTCCCTCCACCAGGGGTTCCACATGCCCAGGCTCAGACAAGCCGAGTTTTTTGCGGGTTGGTTAACCGCCGCCCCCCCCGCGGCTCGGCGTTGGCAGCTGTTGACCGTCCCGACTCACCGGGGATGTTGAGCTTGGTGCTCGCCTCCGGTAGCAGCTCGAAGGCCGGCCCAGATGGAACAAGCCTGAGACACGTCTAGCTGGTCAGACACCTGTATACTGCACTCTATACACTAGACTATACGCTGGGGTAAATTATACACTACACTATACACTACAGTACATTATACACGACTCCATACACTACACTATTGTAAACTGCTACTATACACTACATTATACACTACACTATGCGCTCGGGGCCGTTCATAAATGACGTCACGCACCTAGGGGGATTGGGGGGGGGTCAGACATTTGTGACGATGTGTGACGAGGGGGGGGGGGGGTTGAGAAATGTGACGTCACATCAAAATGCGCAACTTTAAATAAATATAGACAACACGTTCTACTTATTTAAATATACTTTTTAATACATGTTTTATCCTACAACATCAGAGTGCAGCGCCACATGAAATACGCACTACAATGACAATAGTTTAAAGCGATTTAATGTTTTATTTGGGGGGGGGGGCAGAGCTTTATGACGTCATATTTGAGGGGGGGCTCTGACTTTTTGTGACGCCGTGTGACGACGGGGGGGGTGTCAAAAATCGTCCAAAATCACGTGACGTCATTTGTGGACGGCCTCCTACACTATACGCTACACACTAGACTATACACTGCAGTACATTATACACTACTTTACTATACACTACACGACTGTACATTACTACTATACACTACATTATATAATACAGTATACACTACAGTATATATTACACTATACATTACGCTATACACGACACTACTATACACTACACTATACAATACATTACTATACACTACACTATACACTACCCTTACACACTACACTATACACTACACAATACACTACTATACTCTATACACTACACTATACACTACTATACACTACACTATACACTACCCTTACACACTACACTATACACTACACTATACATTACGCTATACACGACACTACTATACACTACACTACACACTACAATCCAGCGGTTATTCTTAACCTGGGGTGCACCACGCGTCACGCTGCTGTAGTGTATAGTGTAGTAGTGTATTGTGCAGTGTATAGTGTAGAGTAGTGTGTAGTAGTGTATAGTGTAGTAGTGTATAGTGTAGTGTATAGTGTAGAGTAGTAGTGTATAGTGTAGTGTGTAGTAGTGTATAGTGTAGTGTAGAGTAGTGTATAGTGTATTAGTGTATAGTGTAGTGTAGTAGTGTAGTGTATAGTGGATTAGTGTAGTAGTGTATAGTGTAGTGTATAGTGTAGTAGTGTAGTGTGTAGTAACGTATAGTAGTGTATAGTGTAGTGTATAGTGTATTATAGTGTAGTGTATAGTAGTGCATAGTAGTGTATAGTGTATTATAGTGTAGTAGTGTATAGTAGTGTATAGTGTATTATAGTGTTGTGTGTAGTAGTGTATAATAGTGTATAGTGTAGTGTAGAGTAGTGTATTAGTGTATAGTGTAGTGTGTAGTAGTGTATAGTGTAGTAGTGTAGTGTATAGTGTAGTGTGTAGTAATGTATAGTAGTGTATTATAGTGTAGTGTGTAGTAGTGTATAGTGTAGTGTATAGTAGTGTATTATAGTGTATAGTGTAGTAGTGTATAGTAGTGTATAGTGTAGTGTATAGTAGTGTATAGTAGCGTATAGTGTTTACACCATGGGAAATCTCATTTGCCAGTAACAAAATCTGATAATTGTTTTTTTACCTTTTTATCTGGCACCAAACTGACACCTTTTTTTACAAGGAGTCATGTTTACATTGACCACAATACCTGCGGTCGGAACGCAAACAAAAAACAACAACTCTGATAATGTATTGGCACTGTCCTTGAAATTGATTTTTTTTGCGTTACGACCGCAGGTATTGTGGTCAATGTAAACATGACTCCTTGTAAAAAAAGGTGTCAGTTTTGTTGCCAGATAAAAGGGTAAAAAAACAATTATCAGTGTAGAGTGTATTATAGTCTATAGTGTAGTGTATAGTAGTGTATAGTGTATTATAGTGTAGTGTATAGTAGTGTATAGTAGTGTCTAGTGTATTATAGTGTATAGTGTAGTAGTGTAGTGTCTGGTGTATTATAGTATATAGTGTAGTCGTGTATAGTAGTGTCTAGTGTAGTGTATAGTAGTGTATAGTAGTGTCTAGTGTATTATAGTGTAGTAGTGTATAGTAGTGTCTAGTGTATTATAGTGTATAGTGTAGTCGTGTATAGTAGTGTCTAGTGTAGTGTATAGTAGTGTATAGTAGTATCTAGTGTATTATAGTGTAGTAGTGTATAGTGTATTATAGTGTATAGTATAGTAGTGCTGGAATGGAAGGATGGACCGCCACGACTCAACACGCTGTTGGCGCCACCGCCACCGCGACCCTCACCAGGACCAGCGGACTGAGAAACGAAGGAACGGACTCCCGGGGTACCGCCCAAGACGTTCATGTGTCAGAGTCACAATCGGAATATTTATTTCGACTGCAGGAGGTTTCCCATGAGCTCTGAAGCTGGGGTTTTTTTTTTCCACAGACGTCCAGTTAGGGCCCACGGGGTAAGACCGTTCCAAACAACAGTTACGCAAACGCGGCATTAGTGCAAAGTACAGGAGATGTAAACAAATAACCCAACACACAAACAACACTGAACCATCCCCATCCTAGCAGGCCAAAGGCCCACTGAGCTATTAACTTAATCAAGAATTGAAGCTTTCGTGATTGCAGGAATTACTATACTCATTGGTTCTTTTGGTAAAGTCACGTATATAGAAAAACATTTTTTTTTTTAAAATGACAAATTAAATTAAATAAATCACAACTGTGATTAATTTAAATGTAATGTTATTTCTACATACGTGCCTTTACCGAAAGAACCAATGAGTATATTAACTTATTATTTTTCAGAAAGTGACCCTGGGCCACCGCAAAATGATGGCCCTCAACAAAGTGGCCCCCATCGTTTTGACATTTACAGCAGCAGCCAAAATAATCAGAATAATCTCTCCATGTACACCACGCACGATGCTGCTGCTGCTGCTACAGGGCTCAACGAGAATGGAAAGATTGCCGATGGTGTCGATGATGCCAGACCCAAAAGTCAAAAATTAATCGGAGATGATGGCCTTCAGTACAGGGTGCTTAAAAACAAATTTTTAAACTTATATCGTTTTGAATGGAAAAAGAACGGAGGATAATACACACAGTAACATGATAACAAATTTCGATTTAAAGCTTTCGTGACTGCAGGGATTCATCTTCTTGGTTCTTTCGGTAAAGTCACCACGTAGAATGGAAATAAAATAATAAAAATAAAATAATAAAATTCTCACGACGTTTCGGCCACAACACAAGTGGCCTTCTTCAGGTGAAGAAAGAGGTCTGTCCAGAAGACAGAGCTTGAATGTCTGTCCGTCTTCTGGACAGACCTCTTTCTTCACCTGAAGAAGGCCACTTGTGTTGTGGCCGAAACGTCGTGAGAATTGTATTTTTTATTTATTATTTTCTTGTTTCCCTTCTACGTGGTGACTTTACCGAATCTACCAAGAAGATGATAACAAATGTCACGTTAATATCTTCAAAAAAGTCAAAAGAGTCTCTCCCATTCGTGCTTCGCCATCGCTGGAAACTTCCCCAGGTGGTCGCCAGAGCTCGAAGGAGGCAGCACATTTCTCGAGGCGCTGTTGCAAACACTTTCTGCTAAAGCGCCCTGCATATACACAGATGCACACGTGTACACGACTATACAAAAGTGTAAGTGGGAATGCTGGGTGAACAATTTGCGCGTTTAATTTTAAGCCGGTTTGAATTTACAAAAGGCAAACGTGGCTCGGTGTCATTCGTCGCGGCGCGCTCCGAGGGTTCGCCGTGGTGACAACGATCGCGACCAGCTGCTCGCACGTCGCGATCCTGGCTGTCGAACCTCTTCTGTACCGCACCGCCGCACGTAGCCGTCCGCGCTGATCGGAGGTGCGCGTGCGGGAAGGACAACAGGCGGGGTCTATGGTGCAGTGGTGAGTCTATGGTGCAGTGATGAGTCTATGGTGCAGTGATGAGTCTATGGTGCAGTGTTGAGTCTATGGTGCAGTGATGAGTCTATGGTGCAGTGGTGAGTCTATGGTGCAGTGGTGAGTCTATGGTGCAGTGGTGAGTCTATGGTGCAGTGATGAGTCTATGGTGCAGTGTTGAGTCTATGGTGCAGTGATGAGTCTATGGTGCAGTGTTGAGTCTACGGTGCAGTGTTGAGTCTATGGTGCAGTGTTGAGTCTATGGGCAGTGTTGAGTCTATGGTGCAGTGTTGAGTCTATGGTGCAGTGTTGAGTCTGGTGCAGTGTTGAGTCTATGGTGCAGAGATGAGTCTATGGTGTAGTGGTGAGTCTATGGGGCAGTGTAGAGTCTATGGTGTAGTGATGAGTCTATGGTGCAGTGATGAGTCTATGGTGCGGTGTTGAGTCTTTGGGTGGTGTTGAGTCTATGGTGCAGTGTTGAGTCTATGGTGCAGTGTTGCGTCTATGGTGCAGTGATGAGTCTATGGTGCAGTGTTGAGTCTATGGTGCATTGATGAGTCTATGGTGTCGTGTTGAGTCTATGGTGCAGTGTTGAGTCTATGGTGCAGTGTTGAGTCTATGGTGCAGTGTTGAGTCTATGGTGTGGTGATGAGTCTACGGTGCGGTGTTGGGTCTATGGTGCAGTGTTGAGTCTATGGTGCAGTGTTGAGTCTATGGTGCAGTGCTGAGTCTATGGTGCAGTGTTGAGTCTATGGTGCAGTGTTGAGTCTATGGTGCAGTGTTGAGTCTATGGTGCAGTGTTGAGTCTATGGTGCAGTGTTGAGTCTATGGTGCAGTGGTGAGTCTATGGTGCAGTGTTGAGTCTATGGCGCAGTGTTGAGTTTACGGTGCAGTGTTGAGTCTATGGTGCAGTGTTGAGTCTATGGTGCAGTGTTGAGTCTATGGTGCAGTGATGAGTCTACGGTGCGGTGTTGGGTCTTTGGGTAGTGTTGAGTCTATGGTGCAGTGTTGAGTCTATGGTGCAGTGTTGAGTCTATGGTGCAGTGTTGAGTCTATGGTGCAGTGTTGAGTCTATGGTGCAGTGGTGAGTCTACGGTGCAGTGTTGAGTTTATGGTGCAGTGTTGAGTTTACGGTGCAGTGTTGAGTCTATGGTGCAGTGTTGAGTCTATGGTGCAGTGATGAGTCTACGGTGCGGTGTTGGGTCTTTGGGTAGTGTTGAGTCTATGGTGCAGTGTTGAGTCTATGGTGCAGTGTTGAGTCTATGGTGCAGTGTTGAGTCTATGGTGCAGTGGTGAGTCTATGGTGCAGTGTTGAGTCTATGGTGCAGTGTTGAGTCTATGGTGCAGTGTTGAGTCTATGGTGCAGTGTTGAGTCTATGGTGCAGTGTTGAGTCTATGGTGCAGTAATGAGTCTATGGTGCAGTGTTGAGTCTATGGTGCAGTGTTGCGTCTATGGTGCAGTGATGAGTCTATGGTGCAGTGTTGAGTCTATGGTGCAGTGATGAGTCTATGGTGCAGTGTTGAGTCTATGGTGCAGTGTAGAGTCTATGGTGCAGTGATGAGTCTATCGTGCAGTGTTGCGTCTATGGTGCAGTGATGAGTCTATGGTGCAGTGTTGAGTCTATGGTGCAGTGATGAGTCTATGATGCAGTGTTGAGTCTATGGTGCAGTGTAGAGTCTATGGTGCAGTGATGAGTCTATGGTGCAGTGATGAGTCTACGGTGTGGTGTTGAGTCTTTGGGTAGTGTTGAGTCTATGGTGCAGTGTTGCGTCTATGGTGCAGTGTTGCGTCTATGGTGCAGTGATGAGTCTATGGTGCAGTGTGGAGTCTATGGTGCAGTGATGAGTATGGTGCAGTGATGAGTCTATGGTACAGTGTTTAATCTATGGTGCAGTGTTTAGTCTATGGGCAGTGTTGAGTCTATGGGCAGTGTTGAGTCTATGGTGCAGTGTTGAGTCTATGGTGAGTGTTGAGTCTATGGTGCAGTGTTGATTCTATGGTGCAGAGATGAGTCTATGGTGCAGTGGTGAGTCTATGGGGCAGTGTAGAGTCTATGGTGCAGTGATGAATCTATGGTGCAGTGATGAGTCTATGGTGCGGTGTTGAGTCTTTGGGTAGTGTTGAGTCTATGGTGCAGTGTTGAGTCTATGGTGCAGTGTTGCGTCTATGGTGCAGTGATGAGTCTATCGTACAGTGTTGAGTCTATGGTGCATTGATGAGTCTATGGTGTCGTGTTGAGTCTATGGTGCAGTGTTGAGTCTATGGTGCAGTGTTGAGTCTATGGTGCAGTGTTGATTCTATGGTGCAGTGATGAGTCTATGGTGCGGTGATGAGTCTATGGTGCGGTGTTGAGTCTTTGGGTAGTGTTGAGTTTATGGTGCAGTGTTGAGTCTATGGTGCAGTGTTGCGTCTATTGTGCAGTGATGAGTCTATGGTGCAGTGTTGAGTCTATGGTGCAGTGTTGAGTCTATGGTGCAGTGTTGAGTCTATGGTGCAGTGTTGAGTCTATGGTGCAGTAATGAGTCTATGGTGCAGTGTTGAGTCTATGGTGCAGTGATGAGTCTATGGTGCAGTGATGAGTCTATGGTGCAGTGATGAGTCTATGGTGCAGTGTTGAGTCTATGGTGCAGTGTTGAGTCTATGTTGCAGTGTTGAGTCTATGGTGCAGTGATGAGTCTATGGTACAGTGTTGAGTCTATGGTGCAGTGTTGAGTCTATGGGCAGTGTTGAGTCTATGGGCAGTGTTGAGTCTATGGTGCAGTGTTGAGTCTATGGTGCATTGTTGAGTCTATGGTGCAGTGTTGAGTCTATGGTGCAGTGTTGAGTCTATGATGCAGTGATGAGTCTATGGTGCGGTGTTGAGTCTTTGGGTAGTGTTGAGTCTATGGTGCAGTGTTGAGTCTATGGTGCAGTGTTGCATCTATGGTGCAGTGATGAGTCTATCGTACAGTGTTGAGTCTATGGTGCATTGATGAGTCTATGGTGTCGTGTTGAGTCTATGGTGCAGTGTTGAGTCTATGGTGCAGTGTTGAGTCTATGGTGCAGTGTTGATTCTATGGTGCAGTGATGAGTCTATGGTGCGGTGATGAGTCTATGGTGCGGTGTTGAGTCTTTGGGTAGTGTTGAGTTTATGGTGCAGTGTTGAGTCTATGGTGCAGTGTTGCGTCTAATGTGCAGTGATGAGTCTATGGTGCAGTGTTGAGTCTATGGTGCAGTGTTGAGTCTATGGTGCAGTGTTGAGTCTATGGTGCAGTGTTGAGTCTATGGTGCAGTAATGAGTCTATGGTGCAGTGTTGAGTCTATGGTGCAGTGTTGAGTCTATGTTGCAGTGTTGAGTCTATGGTGCAGTGATGAGTCTATGGTACAGTGTTGAGTCTATGGTGCAGTGTTGAGTCTATGGGCAGTGTTGAGTCTATGGGCAGTGTTGAGTCTATGGTGCAGTGTTGAGTCTATGGGCAGTGTTGAGTCTATGGTGCAGTGTTGAGTCTATGGTGCAGTGTTGAGTCTATGGTGCAGTGTTGAGTCTATGGGCAGTGTTGAGTCTATGGGCAGTCTTGAGTCTATCGTGCAGTGTTGAGTCTATGGGCAGTGTTGAGTGTATGGTGCAGTGATGAGTCTATGGTGCAGTGATGAGTCTATGGTGCAGTGATGCGTATATGGTACAGTGTTGAGTCTATGGTGCAGTGTTGAGTCTATGGTGCGGTGATGAGTCTATGGTGCAGTGATGAGTCTATGGTGCAGTGATAAGTCTATGGTGCAGTGATGAGTCTATGGGCAGTGCTGAGTCTATGGTGCAGTGATGAGTCTATAGGCAGTGTTGAGTCTATGGGCAGTGATGAGTCTATGTGCAGTGATGAGTCTATGGCGCAGTATTGAGTCTATGGTGCAGTGATGCGTCTATTGTGCAGTGTTGAGTCTATGGGCAGTGTTGAGTTTATGGTGCAGTGTTGAGTCTATGGGCAGTGTTGAGTCTATGGTGTAGTGTTGAGTCTATGGTGCAGTGTTGAGTCTATGGGCAGTGATGAGTCTATGGTGCAGTGATGAGATTCAGTTAAAACTTGAGTGCACTCTAAACAAGGCTGCCATAGGCCTTGCATTACGTTGATCTGAATCGGCTTAAATCTCGGGATTAAACTTGCTTCTGCATTTGATTTCATCTGAATCGCAACAGTTGAGATTAAAAATGACCAAGCTTGGACTTCTTAGGCGACGGACATTAGTCCCATATCGCAGAACGTCACTTTAAGAAGGAGGGATCTCAGTGTTAGCTCTGTGATATTCGCTTCCACTAGGTGTTCTGTTTGGACCAGAATGTCGCTTGAAGAAGGAGGGATCTCAGTGTTAGCTCTGTGATATCCGCTTCCACGGAACATTCTCGAACAACACGGTAGGCTCACGACAGCGAACAGCGGCGCAATCGGGGATAACATTGGCAGGGAGGGAGGGGGGGGGGGTTAAAGTTGACGTAATTTATCTTATTTTAAAACAAGGATCAAGATTTCCACTCGGGGTTTAATCCACGGTGGTGTGAGGGGGCCAGCAGGCGCCGCGTTCGCGATCCAGACGTCGCCGGTTCGACTCCGCATCTCCCGGCAGCGCGTCATGTATGTTGAACTTCTTGGCGGACCGCGGACGCTAAATGGTTGCCGGTTTAGCAACAGGAATAATCAAACATATGATGCGGCATTCCATCCTAGGATTTCCCCAATGCGCCAATCCGTGAAGAGCAGCCAGGGCGACCAACCACACTAAGGAGTGGGGTGTAGCATCGCGGGGTAACCAAACTCTGCGCCCAGTGCCCGATGAAGCTAAGTGCGGGGCCTGTAGCATATGATGCTATAAAGGGGCCCTAAATTGAAAAAAAAAACACTTAAATATTAAAACACCAATTTTTTTACTTGCATTGTAAAGTAATTGTATTTTTTCATTTGCTGTACAGCCGGATAATACGACGAATCGCTAACCTTAAACAGCCGGTCGTTCATAAAAGTTAAAGGCGGTATAGTACTGTAGCATATGACGCTATAAAGGGGCCCTAAATTGAAAAAAAAACACATAAATATTAAAACACCAATTTTTTTACTTGCATAGTAAAGTAATTATATTTTTTCATTTACTGTACAGCCGGATAATACGACCTTAAACATCCGGTCGTTCGTAAAAGTTAAAGGCGGTATAGTACTATAGTAATAGAGCAGGTGCAGAATCACTGAACCGGAATTGATAGCTTGAAAGCGTTTAGCTCGGGGCCCTTGAAGGTGCAGGGCCCGTAGCGTTTGCTACTTTTGCCACGAGGATCATCCGGCCCTGACCGCGCCCCTTGTTGAGTCGATTGGGCGAGCCGGCGAGCGGTGGTGGTGGCGGCAACGCTGCTGCACGTGGCCTCTAATCCAGCACAGCGCAGCGGCAAGCAGCGAGGGTTGGCGTATCGCCCACGGATGTTAGGAAAACTCCCACCCCGCCCCCCCCCCCCCCTTGCCACGGTCCCACCGTGGGTGGGCATCCAGGATGGGGGAAGGGGAAGGAGGACCGGGCCAAGATGAGAGGGTGACGGAGAGGGGAGTGGGGCAAAGACGAAGAGGCTGCATCAGCGTCTCGACGCTGCTTCTGCTGCTGCTGCTACTGGACAGGGGAGGAGGAGGAGCGGAGTCTGTTTTCACAGTGGGGGGGGAGCCGGGGGTGGGGGGAGGAGTTCCGAGTGGGGGCGCCCACACGGGAGTCACGTGGCTCACGGGAGGCATGAGCTGCTTTAGAGAGAGAGAGAGAAGTGGAGATCTATAGATGAGAGGGGAAGGGGTTCCGAGTTGAGGGGGTGGAGGAGGGGGTGACCACAAGGGTGCCACGTGGTTCACGGGAGTCCTGAGCTGACATAGGCGATGTAAGATTTCTGGGGGGTACCCTCCCCCCCCCCCCCCGTGGTGTGAACGGGGTTCGGCTCAGCAGAGGCAGGCGACCTACCCCACTCAGGACAGGGGGATGGGGTTGATGGCCGGGCTCCTCAGTCCTGGTAATTGTTGAAGGTTGTGTACATCTGTTGGATGTCCTCCATCTTCATGTCGTAGTCGTCGGAATCGCTGGACGAGTCGGAGCTTGAATGGCCGTGCTCAGTGTCGCTGCTCGAGGAGTGGGAGTCTGGGGGGGGGGGGGGTGGTTGGAGACAAAGAGAGGCCAAGTGGAAACTTGATCCTTTTTCCGGGGAGGGGGGGGGGCAGGGGGGGGAGGGGTCGCAGTTATCACTTGGAACGGGAGACTTAGGGGGAGTCGGAAGGAGGAGTCTTTGAAAACGGATTGGGCCACACCAGAGACAGCCTTCCCAAGAGCCTCGTCTCAAAGTGTCAGACCGGAGAACGCCAAAAGGCGAACAGGCGCAAGGACAATGCACTATTAGGGCATTTATAGCTCGGGGCGAGCAGCTGTACCATGGGATACCTTTTGCTGCTGCAGTTTTGCGCATCCAGAACGGGGCGACGTGGTCCACAAAAGTCAAACACCGCAGCCACCACCCTCGGAACTGAGCTCTCAATCGCGCGGAACGGGCTGCTGGCGACGTACAATTCTTGCACTCCGGCGGCACGTCGCTTTTGCTGGCGCGGGAGTCGCGACCGGCAACGTCAGGCGATCGCCACAAATTGCGTGGCCACCCCCACGCTGAATTCCCCCCCCCCCCGCCTCCCTCACTCTCACCTATAGATCTCAAACTCTTTTTCTTCCACGCGTTTGTCGCACTCATGTGGGGGTGTTTTCCGCTGTCCTTGCCAACCTTCTCCAAGCTGCCCTGTCCTGCGCCATCTCTCTTTCCGCTCCTCGGGCCACCGTGCCCGATCGCACCACAGACACATATATATCTATAGATCTCAATCTCTCTCTCTCTCTAAGCCAGCTCAAGCCTCCCGTTAATCACTGGAATCCCTGAGAGAGAGAGAGAGAGACCAACACCCCCGTGGATTAAACCTGGAACCTCAGCAGCGCTGGCTCCCGTGTCTCCGACGCAGCCATTCTACAAAGGCCCCCTTGAGCTCCCGTGAGCCCCACTCACCGTCCGCGCCGCAATGCTCGTGGATGAAATAGATGATGACTCCCACGACGCCTAGCAGGAGCACCGGAACGAGGGTCGTGAGAAGGATGAGGGCCCACAGCGGGAACCCTGAGCAGACAACGGCAAGACAGCCGTGCGCATCGTTTAGCGTCGTCGCCACCACAATCATCGACAGCCGTGGTCAGTCCGCCGCTGGGCCAAGGACAAAGCCGTTCGCCATGCCTCCTCGCCGACCCGCAACGCCCACCCCAACGAGCCGTCTTATCGCCTCCGGCCTCTCAAAGAGTGGAACGACATGTATAACCGACCACCACATATCTGACCGTCGCATATATAAGAAAGTCGCATATATAAATCCGACCACTGCGTATATCGACCGTCGCATATATCCTACGGCCGCATATATATCCAACCCGAGCAATTTAAAAACACCAGCGCCAAACTTCTTTGTACACAAACGGCGGAGCATTAATGGAGGGTTTAAACATTTGTAATTAAAATACTAAAACGCACGATGCTCACATATTGGAGCTCTTTGTGCATGTGCATTTGCCCTCCAGATGAAATTGATGTCGACGGGCAAATTTCTTGTTGTTGTGGTTGTAGTACCGCAAACAAGAAAGTATGGTTCACGTTAATTACCAATGTTTGATGGCCCGGCAGTTGTCGATGTCACATTGACAGTTTCGGTAGTCCCGGCTAGGGTTGGCGACGAAGAGGCCGGAGGTTTGAAATGGGTTGTTTTTGCCGAAATCGACAAAGTTTCTTGAGGACCAGTGGTATGACGGGTTGTCTCCTTACCAACTATGTTCAAACTGGTAGTGAATTTATCAGCTGTGTTAGAACTAGTAATTTTTACAGCAGGTGTGTTAGAACCTGTAGTTTCTACAGCAGGTGTGTTAGAACCAATAGTTTGTTGAGCAGCTGTGTTAAAACTGATAGTTCCAGGAGGAGGTGTGTATAGACTGGTAGTTCCTGAAGCAGGTGTGTTAAGACTGGTAGTTCCTGAAGCAGCTGTGTTAAAACTGGTAGTTCCTGAATCAGGTGTGTTAAGACTGGTAGTTCCTGAAGCAGCTGTGTTAAAACTGGTAGTTTCTGAATCAGGTGTGTTAAGACTGGTAGTTCCGGAAGCAGGTGTGTTAAGACTGGTAGTTCCTAAAGCAGGTGTGTTAAAACTGGTAGTTCCTGAAGCAGCTGTGTTAAGACTGGTAGTTTCTGAAGCAGGTGTGTTAAAACTGGTAGTTCCTGAAGCAGGAGTGTTAAGACTGGTAGTTCCTGAAGCAGGTGTGTTAAAACTGGTAGTTCCTGAAGCAGGTGTGTTAAGACTGGTAGTTCCTGAAGCAGGTGTGTTAAAACTGGTAGTTCCTGAAGCAGGTGTGTGAAGACTGGTAGTTCCTGAAGCAGGGTTAAAACTGGTAGTTCCTAAAGCAGGTGTGTTAAAACTGGTAGTTCCTGAATCAGGTGTGTTAAAACTGGTAGTTCCTGAAGCAGATGTGTTAAGACTGGTAGTTCCTGAAGCAGGTGTGTTAAAACTGGTAGTTCCTGAATCAGGTGTGTTAAGACTGATAGTTCCTGAAGCAGGTGTGTTAAGACTGGTAGTTCCTGAAGCAGGCGTGTTAAAACTGGTAGTTCCTGAAGCAGCTGTGTTAAAACTGGTAGTTCCTGAAGCAGGTGTGTTAAAACTGGTAGTTCCTGAAGCAGGTGTGTTAAAACTGGTAGTTCCTGAATCAGGTGTGTTAAAACTGGTAGTTCCTGAAGCAGGTGTGTTAAGACTGGTAGTTCCTGAAGCAGGTGTGTTAAAACTGGTAGTTCCTGAAGCAGGTGTGTTAAGACTGGTAGTTCCTGAAGCAGGTGTGTTAAGACTGGTAGTTCCTGAAGCAGGTGTGTGAAGACTGGTAGTTCCTGAAGCAAGGTTAAAACTGGTAGTTCCTAAAGCAGGTGTGTTAAAACTGGTAGTTCCTGAATCAGGTGTGTTAAAACTGGTAGTTCCTGAAGCAGGTGTGTTAAAACTGGTAGTTCCTGAATCAGGTGTGTTAAAACTGGTAGTTCCTGAAGCAGCTGTGTTAAGACTGGTAGTTCCTGAAGCAGGTGTGTTAAGACTGGTAGTTCCTGAAGCAGGTGTGTGAAGACTGGTAGTTCCTGAAGCAGGTGTGTTAAGACTGGTAGTTCCTGAATCAGGTGTGTTAAAACTGGAAGTTCCTGAAGCAGATGTGTTAAGACTGGTAGTTCCTGAAGCAGGTGTGTTAAAACTGGTAGTTCCTGAATCAGGTGTGTTAAGACTGATAGTTCCTGAAGCAGGTGTGTTAAGACTGGTAGTTCCTGAAGCAGGCGTGTTAAAACTGGTAGTTCCTGAAGCAGCTGTGTTAAAACTGGTAGTTCCTGAAGCAGGTGTGTTAAAACTGGTAGTTCCTGAAGCAGGTGTGTTAAAACTGGTAGTTCCTGAATCAGGTGTGTTAAAACTGGTAGTTCCTGAAGCAGGTGTGTTAAGACTGGTAGTTCCTGAAGCAGGTGTGTTAAAACTGGTAGTTCCTGAAGCAGGTGTGTTAAGACTGGTAGTTCCTGAAGCAGCTGTGTTAAGACTGGTAGTTCCTGATGCAGGTGTGTGAAGACTGGTAGTTCCTGAAGCAGGGTTAAAACTGGTAGTTCCTAAAGCAGGTGTGTTAAAACTGGTAGTTCCTGAATCAGGTGTGTTAAAACTGGTAGTTCCTGAAGCAGATGTGTTAAGACTGGTAGTTCCTGAAGCAGGTGTGTTAAAACTGGTAGTTCCTGAAGCAGTTGTGTTAAGACTGGTAGTTCCTGAAGCAGATGTGTTAAAACTGGTAGTTCCTGAAGCAGGTGTGTTAAGACTGGTAGTTCCTGAAGCAACTGTGTTAAGACTGGTAGTTCCTGAAGCAGGTGTGTTAAAACTGGTAGTTCCTGAAGCAGCTGTGTTAAGACTGGTAGTTCCTGAAGCAGGTGTGTTAAAACTGGTAGTTTCTGAAGCAGGAGTGTTAAGACTGGTAGTTCCTGATGCAGCTGTGTTAAGACTGGTAGTTCCTGAAGCAGGTGTGTTAAGACTGGTAGTTCCTGAAGCAGGTGTGTTAAGACTGGTAGTTCCTGAAGCAGGTGTGTTAAGACTGGTAGTTCCTGAAGCAGCTGTGTTAAAACTGGTAGTTCCTGAATCAGGTGTGTTAAGACTGGTAGTTCCTGAAGCAGCTGTGTTAAAACTGGTAGTTTCTGAATCAGGTGTGTTAAGACTGGTAGTTCCGGAAGCAGGTGTGTTAAGACTGGTAGTTCCTAAAGCAGGTGTGTTAAAACTGGTAGTTCCTGAAGCAGCTGTGTTAAGACTGGTAGTTCCTGAAGCAGGTGTGTTAAAACTGGTAGTTCCTGAAGCAGGAGTGTTAAGACTGGTAGTTCCTGAAGCAGGTGTGTTAAAACTGGTAGTTCCTGAAGCAGGTGTGTTAAGACTGGTAGTTCCTGAAGCAGGTGTGTTAAAACTGGTAGTTCCTGAAGCAGGTGTGTGAAGACTGGTAGTTCCTGAAGCAGGGTTAAAACTGGTAGTTCCTAAAGCAGGTGTGTTAAAACTGGTAGTTCCTGAATCAGCTGTGTTAAAACTGGTAGTTCCTGAAGCAGGTGTGTTAAAACTGGTAGTTCCTGAAGCAGGTGTGTTAAAACTGGTAGTTCCTGAATCAGGTGTGTTAAAACTGGTAGTTCCTGAAGCAGGTGTGTTAAGACTGGTAGTTCCTGAAGCAGGTGTGTTAAAACTGGTAGTTCCTGAAGCAGGTGTGTTAAGACTGGTAGTTCCTGAAGCAGGTGTGTTAAGACTGGTAGTTCCTGAAGCAGGTGTGTGAAGACTGGTAGTTCCTGAAGCAAGGTTAAAACTGGTAGTTCCTAAAGCAGGTGTGTTAAAACTGGTAGTTCCTGAATCAGGTGTGTTAAAACTGGTAGTTCCTGAAGCAGGTGTGTTAAAACTGGTAGTTCCTGAATCAGGTGTGTTAAAACTGGTAGTTCCTGAAGCAGCTGTGTTAAGACTGGTAGTTCCTGAAGCAGGTGTGTTAAGACTGGTAGTTCCTGAAGCAGGTGTGTGAAGACTGGTAGTTCCTGAAGCAGGTGTGTTAAGACTGGTAGTTCCTGAATCAGGTGTGTTAAAACTGGAAGTTCCTGAAGCAGATGTGTTAAGACTGGTAGTTCCTGAAGCAGGTGTGTTAAAACTGGTAGTTCCTGAATCAGGTGTGTTAAGACTGATAGTTCCTGAAGCAGGTGTGTTAAGACTGGTAGTTCCTGAAGCAGGCGTGTTAAAACTGGTAGTTCCTGAAGCAGCTGTGTTAAAACTGGTAGTTCCTGAAGCAGGTGTGTTAAAACTGGTAGTTCCTGAAGCAGGTGTGTTAAAACTGGTAGTTCCTGAATCAGGTGTGTTAAAACTGGTAGTTCCTGAAGCAGGTGTGTTAAGACTGGTAGTTCCTGAAGCAGGTGTGTTAAAACTGGTAGTTCCTGAAGCAGGTGTGTTAAGACTGGTAGTTCCTGAAGCAGCTGTGTTAAGACTGGTAGTTCCTGATGCAGGTGTGTGAAGACTGGTAGTTCCTGAAGCAGGGTTAAAACTGGTAGTTCCTAAAGCAGGTGTGTTAAAACTGGTAGTTCCTGAATCAGGTGTGTTAAAACTGGTAGTTCCTGAAGCAGATGTGTTAAGACTGGTAGTTCCTGAAGCAGGTGTGTTAAAACTGGTAGTTCCTGAAGCAGTTGTGTTAAGACTGGTAGTTCCTGAAGCAGATGTGTTAAAACTGGTAGTTCCTGAAGCAGGTGTGTTAAGACTGGTAGTTCCTGAAGCAACTGTGTTAAGACTGGTAGTTCCTGAAGCAGGTGTGTTAAAACTGGTAGTTCCTGAAGCAGCTGTGTTAAGACTGGTAGTTCCTGAAGCAGGTGTGTTAAAACTGGTAGTTTCTGAAGCAGGAGTGTTAAGACTGGTAGTTCCTGATGCAGCTGTGTTAAGACTGGTAGTTCCTGAAGCAGGTGTGTTAAGACTGGTAGTTCCTGAAGCAGGTGTGTTAAGACTGGTAGTTCCTGAAGCAGGTGTGTTAAGACTGGTAGTTCCTGAAGCAGCTGTGTTAAAACTGGTAGTTCCTGAATCAGGTGTGTTAAGACTGGTAGTTCCTGAAGCAGCTGTGTTAAAACTGGTAGTTTCTGAATCAGGTGTGTTAAGACTGGTAGTTCCGGAAGCAGGTGTGTTAAGACTGGTAGTTCCTAAAGCAGGTGTGTTAAAACTGGTAGTTCCTGAAGCAGCTGTGTTAAGACTGGTAGTTCCTGAAGCAGGTGTGTTAAAACTGGTAGTTCCTGAAGCAGGAGTGTTAAGACTGGTAGTTCCTGAAGCAGGTGTGTTAAAACTGGTAGTTCCTGAAGCAGGTGTGTTAAGACTGGTAGTTCCTGAAGCAGGTGTGTTAAAACTGGTAGTTCCTGAAGCAGGTGTGTGAAGACTGGTAGTTCCTGAAGCAGGGTTAAAACTGGTAGTTCCTAAAGCAGGTGTGTTAAAACTGGTAGTTCCTGAATCAGGTGTGTTAAAACTGGTAGTTCCTGAAGCAGATGTGTTAAGTCTGGTAGTTCCTGAAGCAGGTGTGTTAAAACTGGTAGTTCCTAAATCAGGTGTGTTAAGACTGATAGTTCCTGAAGCAGGTGTGTTAAGACTGGTAGTTCCTGAAGCAGGCGTGTTAAAACTGGTAGTTCCTGAAGCAGCTGTGTTAAAACTGGTAGTTCCTGAAGCAGGTGTGTTAAAACTGGTAGTTCCTGAAGCAGGTGTGTTAAAACTGGTAGTTCCTGAATCAGGTGTGTTAAAACTGGTAGTTCCTGAAGCAGGTGTGTTAAGACTGGTAGTTCCTGAAGCAGGTGTGTTAAGACTGGTAGTTCCTGAAGCAGGTGTGTGAAGACTGGTAGTTCCTGAAGCAGGGTTAAAACTGGTAGTTTCTAAAGCAGGTGTGTTAAAACTGGTAGTTCCTGAATCAGGTTTGTTAAAACTGGTAGTTCCTGAAGCAGGTGTGTTAAAACTGGTAGTTCCTGAATCAGGTGTGTTAAAACTGGTAGTTCCTGAAGCAGGTGTGTTAAAACTGGTAGTTCCTGAAGCAGCTGTGTTAAGACTGGTAGTTCCTGAAGCAGGTGTGTTAAGACTGGTAGTTCCTGAAGCAGGTGTGTGAAGACTGGTAGTTCCTGAAGCAGGTGTGTTAAGACTGGTAGTTCCTGAATCAGGTGTGTTAAAACTGGTAGTTCCTGAAGCAGATGTGTTAAGACTGGTAGTTCCTGAAGCAGGTGTGTTAAAACTGGTAGTTCCTGAATCAGGTGTGTTAAGACTGATAGTTCCTGAAGCAGGTGTGTTAAGACTGGTAGTTCCTGAAGCAGGCGTGTTAAAACTGGTAGTTCCTGAAGCAGCTGTGTTAAAACTGGTAGTTCCTGAAGCAGGTGTGTTAAAACTGGTAGTTCCTGAAGCAGGTGTGTTAAAACTGGTAGTTCCTGAATCACGTGTGTTAAAACTGGTAGTTCCTGAAGCAGGTGTGTTAAGACTGGTAGTTCCTGAAGCAGGTGTGTTAAAACTGGTAGTTCCTGAAGCAGGTGTGTTAAGACTGGTAGTTCCTGAAGCAGCTGTGTTAAGACTGGTAGTTCCTGATGCAGGTGTGTGAAGACTGGTAGTTCCTGAAGCGGGGTTAAAACTGGTAGTTCCTAAAGCAGGTGTGTTAAAACTGGTAGTTCCTGAATCAGGTGTGTTAAAACTGGTAGTTCCTGAAGCAGATGTGTTAAGACTGGTAGTTCCTGAAGCAGGTGTGTTAAAACTGGTAGTTCCTGAAGCAGTTGTGTTAAGACTGGTAGTTCCTGAAGCAGATGTGTTAAAACTGGTAGTTCCTGAAGCAGGTGTGTTAAGACTGGTAGTTCCTGAAGCAGCTGTGTTAAGACTGGTAGTTCCTGAAGCAGGTGTGTTAAAACTGGTAGTTCCTGAAGCAGCTGTGTTAAGACTGGTAGTTCCTGAAGCAGGTGTGTTAAAACTGGTAGTTCCTGAAGCAGGAGTGTTAAGACTGGTAGTTCCTGAAGCAGTTGTGTTAAAACTGGTAGTTCCTGAAGCAGGTGTGTTAAGACTGGTAGTTCCTGAAGCAGGTGTGTTAAGACTGGTAGTTCCTGAAGCAGGTGTGTTAAGACTGGTAGTTCCTGAAGCAGGTGTGTTAAGACTGGTAGTTCCTGAAGCAGGTGTGTTAAGACTGGTAGTTCCTGAAGCAGGTGTGTTAAGACTGATAGTTCCTGAAGCAGGTGTGTGAAGACTGGTAGTTCCTGAAGCAGGCGTGTTAAAACTGGTAGTTTCTGAAGCAGCTGTGTTAAAACTGGTAGTTCCTGAAGCAGGTGTGTTAAAACTGGTAGTTCCTGAAGCAGGTGTGTTAAAACTGGTAGTTCCTGAATCAGTTGTGTTAAAACTGGTAGTTCCTGAAGCAGGTGTGTTAAGACTGGTAGTTCCTGAAGCAGGTGTGTTAAAACTGGTAGTTCCTGAAGCAGGTGTGTTAAGACTGGTAGTTCCTGAAGCAGCTGTGTTAAGACTGGTAGTTCCTGATGCAGGTGTGTGAAGACTGGTAGTTCCTGAAGCAGGGTTAAAACTGGTAGTTCCTAAAGCAGGTGTGTTAAAACTGGTAGTTCCTGAATCAGGTGTGTTAAAACTGGTAGTTCCTGAAGCAGATGTGTTAAGACTGGTAGTTCCTGAAGCAGGTGTGTTAAAACTGGTAGTTCCTGAAGCAGTTGTGTTAAGACTGGTAGTTCCTGAAGCAGATGTGTTAAAACTGGTAGTTCCTGAAGCAGGTGTGTTAAGACTGGTAGTTCCTGAAGCAGCTGTGTTAAGACTGGTAGTTCCTGAAGCAGGTGTGTTAAGACTGGTAGTTCCTGAAGCAGCTGTGTTAAGACTGGTAGTTCCTGAAGCAGCTGTGTTAAGACTGGTAGTTCCTGAAGTAGCTGTGTTAAGACTGGTAGTTCCTGAAGTAGCTGTGTTAAGACTGGTAGTTCCTGAAGCAGGTGTGTTAAAACTGGTAGTTCCTGAATCAGCTGTGTTAAAACTGGTAGTTCCTGAAGCAGGTGTGTTAAGACTGGTAGTTCCTGAATCAGGTGTGTTAAGACTGGTAGTTCCTGAAGCAGGTGTGTTAAGACTGGTAGTTCCTGAAGTAGCTGTGTTAAGACGGGTAGTTCCTGAAGCAGGTGTGTTAAAACTGGTAGTTCCTGAAGCAGGTGTGTTAAAACTGGTAGTTCCTGAAGCAGCTGTGTTAAGACTGGTAGTTCCTGAAGCAGCTGTGTTAAGACGGGTAGTTCCTGAAGCAGGTGTGTTAAGACTGGTAGTTCCTGAAGCAGGTGTGTTAAAACTGGTAGTTCCTGAAGCAGGTGTGTTAAAACTGGTAGTTCCTGAAGCAGGTGTGTTAAGACTGGTAGTTCCTGAAGCAGGTGTGTTAAAACTGGTAGTTCCTGAAGCAGGAGTGTTAAGACTGGTAGTTCCTGAATCAGATGTGTTAAGACTGGTAGTTCCTGATGCAGCTGTGTTAAGACTGGTAGTTCCTGAAGCAGGTGTGTTAAAACTGGTAGTTCCTGAATCAGGTGTGTTAAAACTGGTAGTTCCTGATGCAGGTGTGTTAAAACTGGTAGTTCCTGAAGCAGCTGTGTTAAGACTGGTAGTTTCTGAATCAGGTGTGTTAAAACTGGTAGTTCCTGAAGCAGGTGTGTTAAGACTGGTAGTTCCTGATGCAGCTGTGTTAAGACTGGTAGTTCCTGAAGCAGGTGTTTTAAGACTGGTAGTTCCTGAAGCAGCTGTGTTAAGACTGGTAGTTCCTGAAGCAGGTGTGTTAAAACTGGTAGTTCCTGAAGCAGGTGTGTTAAGACTGGTAGTTCCTGAAGCAGGAGTGTTAAGACTGGTAGTTCCTGAAGCAGCTGTGTTAAAACTGGTAGTTCCTGAAGCAGCTGTGTTAAGACTGGTAGTTCCTGAAGCAGGTGTGTTAAAACTGGTAGTTCCTGAAGCAGGTGTGTTAAGACTGGTAGTTCCTGAAGCAGGTGTGTTAAGACTGGAAGTTCCTGAAGCAGCTGTGTTAAGACTGGTAGTTCCTGAAGCAGGTGTGTTAAGACTGGTAGTTCCTGAAGCAAATGTGTTAAGACTGGTAGTTCCTGAAGCAGGTGTGTTAAGACTGGTAGTTCCTGAAGCAGCTGTGTTAAGACTAGTAGTTCCTGAAGCAGGAGTGTTAAGACTGGTAGTTCCTGAAGCAGGAGTGTTAAGACTGGTAGTTCCTGAAGCAGCTGTGTTAAGACTGGTAGTTCCTGAAGCAGGTGTGTTAAGACTGGTAGTTTCTGAAGCAGCTGTGTTAAGACTGGTAGTTCCTGAAGCAGGAGTGTTAAGACTGGTAGTTCCTGAAGCAGCTGTGTTAAGACTGGTAGTTCCTGAAGCAGGTGTGTTAAGACTGGTAGTTCTTGAAGCAGGTGTGTTAAGACTGGCAGTTCCAGAAGCAGGAGTGTTAAGACTGGTAGTTCCTGAAGCAGCTGTGTTAAGACGGGTAGTTCCTGAAGCAGCTGTGTTAAAACTGGTAGTTCCTGAAGCAGGCGTGTTAAGACTGGCAGTTCCAGAAGCAGGAGTGTTAAGACTGGTAGTTTCTACAGTGGGAGTGTTAAGACTGGTAGTGTCTACAGTGGGAGTGTTAAGACTGGTAGTTTCTACAGTAGGAGTGTTAAGACTGGTAGTTTCTACAGTGGGAGTGTTAATACTGGTAGTTTCTACAGTGGGTGTGTTAAGACTGGTAGTGTCTACAGTGGGAGTGTTAAGACTGGTAGTTTCTACAGTAGGAGTGTTAAGACTGGTAGTTTCTACAGTAGGTGTGTTTAGACTGGTAGTTTCTACAGTAGGAGTGTTAAGACTGGTAGTTTCTACAGTAGGAGTGTTAAGACTGGTAGTTTCTACAGTAGGTGTGTATAGACTGGTAGTTTCTACAGTAGGAGTGTTAAGACTGGTAGTTTCTACAGTGGGAGTGTTAAGACTGGTAGTTTCTACAGTAGGAGTGTTAAGACTGGTAGTTTCTACAGTAGGAGTGTTAAAACTGGTAGTTCCTGAAGCAGGTGTGTTAAGACTGGTAGTTCCTGAAGCAGGAGTGTTAAGACTGGTAGTTTCTACAGTGGGAGTGTTAAGACTGGTAGTTTCTACAGTAGGAGTGTTAAGACTGGTAGTTTCTACAGTGGGAATGTTAAGACTGGTAGTTTCTACAGTAGGAGTGTTAAGACTGGTAGTTTCTACAATGAGAATGTTAACACTGGTAGTTTCTACAGTAGGAGTGTTAAAACTGGTAGTTTCTACAGTAGGAGTGTTAAGACTGGTAGTTTCTACAGTAGGAGTGTTAAAGCTGGTAGTTCCTGAAGCAGGTGTGTTAAAACTGGAAGTTTCTACAGTAGGTGTGTTAAGACTGGTAGTTTCTGCAGTATGAGTGTTAAGACTGGTAGTTTCTACAGTAGGTGTGTTAAGACTGGTAGTTTCTACAGCGGGAGTGTCAAGACTGGTAGTTTCTACAGTGGGAGTGTTAAGACTGGTAGTTTCTACAGTAGAAGTGTTAAGACTGGTAGTTTCTACAGTGGGAGTGTTAAGACTGGTAGTTTCTACAGTGGGAGTATTAAGACTGGTAGTTTCTACAGTGGGAGTGTTAAGACTGGTAGATTCTACAGTAGGAGTGTTAAGACTGGTAGTTTTTACAGTGGGTGTGTTAAGACTGGTAGTTTCTACAGTAGGAGTGTTAAGACTGGTAGTTTCTACAGTAGGTGTGTTAAGACTGGTAGTTTCTACAGGAGTGTTAAGACTGGTAGTTTCTACAGTGGGTGTGTTAAGACTGGTAGGTTCTACAGTGGGTGTGTTAAGACTGGTAGTTTCTACAGTAGGTTTATTAAGACTGGTAGTTTCTACAGTGGGAGTGTTAAGATTGGTAGTTTCTCCAGTAGGTGTGTTAAGACTGGTAGTTTCTACAGTGGGCGTATTAAGACTGGTAGTTTCTACAGTAGGAGTGTTAAGATTGGTAGTTTCTACAGTAGGTGTGTTTAGACTGGTAGTTTCTACAGTAGGAGTGTTAAGACTGGTAGTTTCTACAGTAGGAGTGTTAAGACTGGTAGTTTCTACAGTAGGTGTGTATAGACTGGTAGTTTCTACAGTAGGAGTGTTAAGACTGGTAGTTTCTACAGTGGGAGTGTTAAGACTGGTAGTTTCTACAGTAGGAGTGTTAAGACTGGTAGTTTCTACAGTAGGAGTGTTAAAACTGGTAGTTCCTGAAGCAGGTGTGTTAAGACTGGTAGTTCCTGAAGCAGGAGTGTTAAGACTGGTAGTTTCTACAGTGGGAGTGTTAAGACTGGTAGTTTCTACAGTAGTAGTGTTAAGACTGGTAGTTTCTACAGTGGGAATGTTAAGACTGGTAGTTTCTACAGTAGGAGTGTTAAGACTGGTAGTTTCTACAGTGAGAATGTTAACACTGGTAGTTTCTACAGTAGGAGTGTTAAAACTGGTTGTTTCTACAGTAGGAGTGTTAAGACTGGTAGTTTCTACAGTAGGAGTGTTAAAGCTGGTAGTTCCTGAAGCAGGTGTGTTAAAACTGGAAGTTTCTACAGTAGGTGTGTTAAGACTGGTAGTTTCTGCAGTATGAGTGTTAAGACTGGTAGTTTCTACAGTAGGTGTGTTAACACTGGTAGTTTCTACAGCGGGAGTGTCAAGACTGGTAGTTTCTACAGTGGGAGTGTTAAGACTGGTAGTTTCTACAGTAGAAGTGTTAAGACTGGTAGTTTCTACAGTGGGAGTGTTAAGACTGGTAGTTTCTACAGTGGGAGTATTAAGACTGGTAGTTTCTACAGTGGGAGTGTTAAGACTGGTAGATTCTACAGTAGGAGTGTTAAGACTGGTAGTTTTTACAGTGGGTGTGTTAAGACTGGTAGTTTCTACAGTAGGAGTGTTAAGACTGGTAGTTTCTACAGTAGGTGTGTTAAGACTGGTAGTTTCTACAGGAGTGTTAAGACTGGTAGTTTCTACAGTGGGTGTGTTAAGACTGGTAGGTTCTACAGTGGGTGTGTTAAGACTGGTAGTTTCTACAGTAGGTTTATTAAGACTGGTAGTTTCTACAGTGGGAGTGTTAAGATTGGTAGTTTCTCCAGTAGGTGTGTTAAGACTGGTAGTTTCTACAGTGGGCGTATTAAGACTGGTAGTTTCTACAGTGGGTGTGCTAAGACTGGTAGTTTCTACAGTAGGAGTGTTAAGACTGGTAGTTTCTACAGTAGGAATGTTAAGACTGGTCGTTTCTACAGTAGGAGTGTTAAGACTGGTAGTTTCTACAGCAGGAGTGTTAAGAATGGTAGTTTCTACAGCGGGAGTGTTAAGAATGGTAGTTTCTACAGCGGGAGTGTTAAGACTGGTAGTTTCTACAGTCGGAGTGTTAAGACTGGTAGTTTCTACAGTAGGAGTGTTAAGACTGGTAGTTTCTACAGTAGGAGTGTTAAGTCTGGTTGTTTCTACAGTAGGAGTGTTAAGACTGGTAGTTTCTACAGCGGGAGTGTTAAGACTGGAAGTTTCTACAATATGAGTGTTAAGACTGGTAGTTTCTACAACAGGAGTGTTAAGAGTGGTAGTTTCTACAGTGGGAGTGTTAAGACTGGTAGTTTCTACAGTGGGAGTGTTAAGACTGGTAGTTTCTACAGTGGGAGTGTTAAGACTGGTAGTTTCTACAGTAGGAGTGTTAAGACTGGTAGTTTCTACAGTGGCAGTGTTAAGACTGGTTGTTTCTACAGTAGGAGTGCTAAGACTCGTAGGTTCTACAGTGGGTGTGTTAAGACTGGTAGTTTCTACATTAGCAGTGTTAAGACTGGTAGTTTCTACAGTGGGAGTGTTAAGACTGGTAGTTTCTACAGTGGGAGTGTTAAGACTGGTAGTTTCTACAGTGGGAGTATTAAGACTGGTAGTTTCTACAGTGGGAGTGTTAAGACTGGTAGATTCTACAGTAGGAGTGTTAAGACTGGTAGTTTTTACAGTGGGTGTGTTAAGACTGGTAGTTTCTACAGTAGGAGTGTTAAGACTGGTAGTTTCTACAGTAGGTGTGTTAAGACTGGTAGTTTCTACAGGAGTGTTAAGACTGGTAGTTTCTACAGTGGGTGTGTTAAGACTGGTAGGTTCTACAGTGGGTGTGTTAAGACTGGTAGTTTCTACAGTAGGTTTATTAAGGCTGGTAGTTTCTACAGTGGGAGTGTTAAGATTGGTAGTTTCTCCAGTAGGTGTGTTAAGACTGGTAGTTTCTACAGTGGGCGTATTAAGACTGGTAGTTTCTACAGTGGGTGTGCTAAGACTGGTAGTTTCTACAGTAGGAGTGTTAAGACTGGTAGTTTCTACAGTAGGAATGTTAAGACTGGTCGTTTCTACAGTAGGAGTGTTAAGACTGGTAGTTTCTACAGCAGGAGTGTTAAGAATGGTAGTTTCTACAGCGGGAGTGTTAAGAATGGTAGTTTCTACAGCGGGAGTGTTAAGACTGGTAGTTTCTACAGTCGGAGTGTTAAGACTGGTAGTTTCTACAGTAGGAGTGTTAAGACTGGTAGTTTCTACAGTAGGAGTGTTAAGTCTGGTTGTTTCTACAGTAGGAGTGTTAAGACTGGTAGTTTCTACAGCGGGAGTGTTAAGACTGGAAGTTTCTACAATATGAGTGTTAAGACTGGTAGTTTCTACAACAGGAGTGTTAAGAGTGGTAGTTTCTACAGTGGGAGTGTTAAGACTGGTAGTTTCTACAGTGGGAGTGTTAAGACTGGTAGTTTCTACAGTGGGAGTGTTAAGACTGGTAGTTTCTACAGTAGGAGTGTTAAGACTGGTAGTTTCTACAGTGGCAGTGTTAAGACTGGTTGTTTCTACAGTAGGAGTGCTAAGACTCGTAGGTTCTACAGTGGGTGTGTTAAGACTGGTAGTTTCTACATTAGCAGTGTTAAGACTGGTAGTTTCTACAGTGGGAGTGTTAAGACTGGTAGTTTCTACAGTGGGAGTGTTAAGAGTGGTAGTTTCTACAGTAGGAGTGTTAAGACTGGTAGTTTCTTCGGTGGGAATGTTAAGACTGGTAGTGTCTACAGTAGGTGTATTAAGACCGGTAGTTTCTACAGTAGGCGTGTTAAGACTGGTAGTTTCTACAGTGGGAGTGGTAAGACTGGTAGTTTCTACAGTAGGAGTGTCAAGACTGGTAGTTTCTACAGTAGGTGTATTAAGACTGGTTGTTTTTACAGTGGGAGTGTTAAGACTGGTAGTTTCTAAAGTGGGAGTGTTAAGACTGGTAGTTTCTATAGTAGGAGTGTTAAGACTGGCAGTTTCTACAGTAGGAGTTCTAAGACTGGTAGTTTCTACAGTAGGAGTGTTACGACTGGTAGTTTCTTCGGTGGGAATGTTAAGACTGGTAGTGTCTACAGTGGGTGTATTAAGATCGGTAGTTTCTACAGTAGGAGTGCTGAGACTGGTAGTTTCTACAGTAGGAGTGTTAATACTGGTAGTTTCTACAGTAGCTGTGTTAAGACTGGTAGTTTCTACAGTGGGAGTGTTAAGACTGGTAGTTTCTACAGTAGGAGTGTTAAGACTGGTAGTTTCTACAGTAGGAGTGTTAAGACTGGTAGTTTCTGCATTAGGTGTGTTAAGACTGGTAGTTTCTACAGTAGGTGTGTTAATATTGGTAGTTTCTACATTAGGAGTGTTAAGACTGGTAGTTTCTACAGTGGGATTGTTAAGACTGGCAGTTTCTACAGTGGGAGTGGTAAGACTGGTAGTTTCTACGGTGGGAGTGTTAAGACTGGTAGTTTCTACAGTAGGAGTGTTAAGACTGGTAGTTTCTACAGTAGCTGTGTTAAGACTGGTAGTTTCTACAGTGGGAGTGTTAAGACTTGTAGTTTCTACAGTAGGAGTGTTAAGACTGGTAGTTTCTACAGTGGGATTGTTAAGACTGGTAGTTTCTACAGTAGGAGTGTTAATACTGGTAGTTTCTACAGTGGGATTGTTAAGACTGGTAGTTTCTACAGTAGGCGTGTTAAGACTGATAGTTTCTACAGTGGGAGTGGTAAGACTGGTAGTTTCTACAGTAGGAGTGTCAAGACTGGTAGTTTCTACAGTAGGTGTATTAAGACTGGTTGTTTCTACAGTGGGAGTGTTAAGACTGGTAGTTTCTAAAGTGGGAGTGTTAAGACTGGTAGTTTCTATGGTGGGAGTGTTAAGACTGGTAGTTTCTACAGTAGGAGTGTTAAGACTGGTATTGTCTACAGTAGGAGTGTAAAGACGGGTAGTTTCTACAGTAGGAGTGTTAAGACTGGTTGTTTCTACAGTAGGAGTGTTAAGACTGGTAGTTTCTACAGTAGGAGTTCTAAGACTGGTAGTTTCTACAGTAGGAGTGTTAAGACTGGTAGTGTCTACAGTGGGTGTATTAAGACCGGTAGTTTCTACAGTAGGAGTGCTGAGACTGGTAGTTTCTACAGTAGGAGTGTTAATACTGGTAGTTTCTACAGTAGCTGTGTTAAGACTGGTAGTTTCTACAGTAGGAGTGTTAAGACTGGTAGTTTCTGCATTAGGTGTGTTAAGACTGGTAGTTTCTACAGTAGGTGTGTTAATATTGGTAGTTTCTACAGTAGCAGTGTTAAGACTGGTAGTTTCTACAGTGGGAGTGTTAAGACTGGTTGTTTCTACAGTAGGAGTGTTAAGACTGGTAGTTTCTACATTAGGAGTGTTAAGACTGGTAGTTTCTACATTGGGAGTGTTAAGACTGGTAGTTTCTACAGTAGTAGTGTTAAGACTGGTAGTTTCTACAGTAGGTGTGTTAAGACTGGTAGTTTCTACAGTAGGAGTGTTAAGACTGGTAGTTTCTACAGTGGGAGTGTTAAGACTGGTAGTTTCTACAGTGGGAGTGTTAAGAGTGGTAGTTTCTACAGTAGGAGTGTTAAGACTGGTAGTTTCTTCGGTGGGAATGTTAAGACTGGTAATGTCTACAGTAGGTGTATTAAGACCGGTAGTTTCTACAGTAGGAGTGTTAAGACCGGTAGTTTCTACAGTGGGAGTGGTAAGACTGGTAGTTTCTACAGTAGGAGTGTTAAGACTGGTAGTTTCTACAGTCGGAGTGTTAAGACTGGTTGTTTCTACAGTAGGAGTGTTAAGACTGGCAGTTTCTACAGTGGGAGTGGTAAGACTGGTTGTTTCTACAGTAGGAGTGTGAAGACTGGTAGTTTCTACAGTAGGTGTATTAAGACTGGTAGTTTCTACGGTAGGAGTGTTAAGACTGGTAGTTTCTACAGTAGGAGTGTTAAGACTGGTAGTTTCTACAGTAGCTGTGTTAAGACTGGTAGTTTCTACAGTGGGAGTGTTAAGACTGGTAGTTTCTACAGTAGGAGTGTTAAGACTGGTAGTTTCTACAGTGGGATTGTTAAGACTGGTAGTTTCTACAGTAGGAGTGTTAATACTGGTAGTTTCTACAGTGGGATTGTTAAGACTGGTAGTTTCTACAGTGGGAGTGTTAAGACTGGTAGTGTCTACAGTAGGAGTGTTAAGACGGGTAGTTTCTACAGTAGGAGTGTTAAGACTGGTTGTTTCTACAGTAGGAGTGTTAAGACTGGTAGTTTCTACAGTGGGAGTGTTAAGACTGGTAGTTTCTACAGTAGGTGTGTTAAGACTGGTAGTTTCTACAGTAGGAGTGTTAATACTTGTAGTTTCTACAGTGGGAGTGTTAAGACTGGTAGTTTCTACAGTGGGAGTGTTAAGACTGGTAGTTTCTATAGTGGGAGTGTTAAGACTGGTAGTTTCTATAGTGGGAGTGTTAAGACTGGTAGTTTCTACAGTAGGAGTGTTAAGACTGGTAGTGTCTACAGTAGGAGTGTTAAGACGGGTAGTTTCTACAGTAGGAGTGTTAAGACTGGTAGTTTCTACAGTGGGAGTGTTAAGACTGGTAGTTTCTACAGTAGGAGTGCTGAGACTGGTAGTTTCTACAGTGGGAGTGTTAAGACTGGTAGTTTCTACATTAAGAGTGTTAAGACTGGTTGTTTCTACAGTGGGTGTGTTAATATTGGTAGTTTCTACAGTAGGAGTGTTAAGACTGGTAGTTTCTACAGTAGGAGTGTTAAGACTGGTAGTTTCTACAGTAGGAGTGTTAAGACTGGTAGTTTCTACAGTAGGAGTGTTAAGACTGATAGTTTCTACAGTGGGAGTGTTAAGACTGGTTGTTTCTACAGTAGGAGTGTTAAGACTGGTAGTTTCTACAGTAGGAGTGTTAAGACTGGTTGTTTCTACAGTAGGAGTGTTAAGACTGGCAGTTTCTACAGTGGGAGTGGTAAGACTGGTTGTTTCTACAGTAGGAGTGTGAAGACTGGTAGTTTCTACAGTAGGTGTATTAAGACTGGTAGTTTCTACGGTGGGAGTGTTAAGACTGGTAGTTTCTACAGTAGGAGTGTTAAGACTGGTAGTTTCTACAGTAGCTGTGTTAAGACTGGTAGTTTCTACAGTGGGAGTGTTAAGACTGGTAGTTTCTACAGTAGGTGTGTTAAGACTGGTAGTTTCTACAGTAGGAGTGTTAATACTTGTAGTTTCTACAGTGGGAGTGTTAAGACTGGTAGTTTCTACAGTGGGAGTGTTAAGACTGGTAGTTTCTATAGTGGGAGTGTTAAGACTGGTAGTTTCTATAGTGGGAGTGTTAAGACTGGTAGTTTCTACAGTAGGAGTGTTAAGACTGGTAGTATCTACAGTAGGAGTGTTAAGACGGGTAGTTTCTACAGTAGGAGTGTTAAGACTGGTAGTTTCTACAGTGGGAGTGTTAAGACTGGTAGTTTCTACAGTAGGAGTGCTGAGACTGGTAGTTTCTACAGTGGGAGTGTTAAGACTGGTAGTTTCTACAGTAAGAGTGTTAAGACTGGTTGTTTCTACAGTGGGTGTGTTAATATTGGTAGTTTCTACAGTAGGAGTGTTAAGACTGGTAGTTTCTACAGTAGGAGTGTTAAGACTGGTAGTTTCTACGGTAGGAGTGTTAAGACTGGTAGTTTCTACAGTAGGAGTGTTAAGACTGGTAGTTTCTACAGTAGGAGTGTTAAGACTGGTAGTTTTTACAGTAGGTGTGTTAAGACTGGTAGTTTCTACAGTAGGAGTGCTAAGACTGGTAGTTTCTACAGTTCCTGTATTAAGACTGGTAGTTTCTACAGTAGGAGTGTTAAGACTGGTAGTTTCTACAGTAGGTGTGTTAAGACTGGTAGTTTCTACAGTAGGAGTGTTAAGACTTGTAGTTTCTTTACCAGGAGTAGATGCAGGAGGTGCTTGAGTCGTGACGTAACTGGTTGTTTCTTGAGATTCTGTATTCTCGGATGTTTCTTGAGGAGATGTGTTAGAATCGCTCGTTTGTGTTTGTTCTGTCTCTGTTACTGGGTCGGTGCCTGTACCCGTGTCTGTTACTGGGTTGGTGACTGTAGCTGTGTCTGTTACTGGGTTGGTGACTGTACCCGTGCCTGTTACTGGGTTGGTGACTTTAGCCGTGCCTGTTACTGGGTTGGTGACTGTTCCGGTGTCTGTTCCTGGGTTAGTGACTTTAGCCGTGCCTGTTACTGGTTCGGTGACTGTTCCGGTGTCTGTTCCTGGGTTAGTGACTGTAGCCGTGTCTGTTACTGGGTTCGTGACTGTAGCTGTGCCTGTTACTGGGTTGGTGACTTTAGCCGTGTCTGTTACTGGGTTGGTGACTGTAGCTGTGCCTGTTACTGCGTCGATGACTGTTCCGGTGTCTGTTCCTGGGTTATTGACTGTAGCTGTGTCTGTTACTGGGTCGGGGAGTGTAGCCGTGTCTGTTACTGGGTTGGTGACTGTAGCTGTGTCTGTTACTGGGTTAGTGACTGTTCCGGTGTCTGTTACTAGGTCGGTGACTGTAGCCGTGTCTGTTACTGGGTCGATGACTGTTCCAGTGTATGTTCCTGGGTTAGTCACTGTAGCCGTGTCTGTTACTGGATCAGTGACTGTTCCGGTGTCTGTTCCTGGGTTAGTGACTGTAGCTGTGCCTGTTACTGGGTTAGTGACTGTAGCCGTGTCTGTTACTGGGTTAGTGACTGTACCGGTGTCTGTTCCTGGGTTAGTGACTGTAGCTGTGCCTGTTACTGGGTCGATGACTGTTCCTGTGTCTGTTCCTGGGTTAGTGACTGTAGCTGTGCCTGTTACTGGATCAGTGACTGTTCCGGTGTCTGTTCCTGGGTTAGTGACTGTAGCTGTGCCTGTTACTGGATCAGTGACTGTTCCGGTGTCTGTTCCTGGATTAGTCACTGTACCCGTGCCTGTTTCTGGTTCCGTAAATGTTACTGATTCCGTGACTGTTATCGGGTTAGTTCCTGTACCAGTTACTGTTACTGGTTCTGTAATTGTTACTATTTCTGAGACTGTTATTGGGTTAGTGGCTGTACCAGTGCCTGTTACTGGTTCTGTGACTGTCGCTGGCTCTGTGATCACATCGGTGACTGTTATTGTTTCTGTGATGGTCATCGGTTCCGTGGCCGTTGCCGGTTCCGATTCCGTCACTGCGTCCGTGACCACCGTCGACGACGGCTCCGTGCCCGTCATCGTTTCGGTGAAGGTCGACAGCTCCGTGACCCCTTCAGTGACCGTCGACAGCTCCTCGAAGGTGATCTCAATGGTGGCGTTGCTGCTGGTGCCGCTGCCTTGGTCAGCGAGGCATGAGTAATTGCCAGCGTCCAGCTCCGTGAGGGGATGGAGGAAGCGAAGGGCGTTGCAGTTGATGTCGACTCCCGAGGGGAAGTTGTCCACGTCACTGTCGGGAAGGCGGGACGAACAGCAATATCATTTAAACTATTTACTTTTTTATTTTACCAGGTGAGGCTCACTGAGCTGCTATATACGTATCTGTTCACCCAGCAGCTGTATAGATGGGTAGAACGAGAAAGTTTAAGGGCTATAGATTGATAAGTACCTCCATCCACAGCTCCCTCCTTCACCCACAGCTTCCTGCTTCATCCACAGCTCCCTCCTTCATTCACAGCTCCCTCCTTCACCCACAGCTCTCTACTTCATCCACAGCTCCCTCCTTCACCCACAGCTCCCTCCATCATCCACAGCTCCCTCCTTCACCCACAGCTCCCTCCTTCTTTCATAGCTCTCCTCTCCCATCACTGCTGCCAATGTCTTCCTCATACCCACAATCCCCTCTTCCACTCCCTCCCCCCACCCTCCCCTGTCATCATCCCTGTCTCCTAATTTCCAGCCATCAACCCCCCTCTGGCAATTACTCCCGGTCAACTCGGTGCAGGGATTGGCATTGGCCTGCAGGAGGTAGGGGATGCCAACGTATAAGTGAAGCTAAAGCAGGATCGGCAGGGCAGTGGAGGGAGTTCTGCAGAGAAGATGGGGAGATAAATGACTGCGACTCACCTGACCCACGTGTAATTTGTCCATGGGGAGGAAGGGCAGGCGTGGCAGTAGAGCGTCACGTTCTGCATCCCCACGTACCAGTTGTAGTCACTCGTTGTGATGGTCACAACCAGCTGGTGACCTTGACGCAAACACAACAATAACAACACCCTTCATTCACACTAATTGGCATTGACGTCACGACGGCGCTTGTGCCAGGCTGTGTGCACTTTAAGGCCACGTGAAGTGTCGAACACCCGCTGGCAGGAGGTCATGGACAAACCCAGGTGGTGCCATGGGTTGACTGACTGAGACGCAGACACACATACAGATCTCACGTCAGCCTTGTACAGTCTTTCATAATACAGGTTTTTTGAGTTAGATCCCGTAAATATATACATGTGTCGTTAAACCCGCCACCACCTGACACAGCCAATTAGTAAGATTTGTCACGTAAACAGAACATGCCACTTCATTACTAGTGTAGTGACTTGCAGCGTCACTACTGTGTACACACACGCACGCACACGTGTGATGTCATTATGCGGGGGAGCGTCACTACCACATGGGTCTACACACACACACATGAGGTCATCCCGGCTGGAGGCGGGAATGACGTCAGGGCCGGTTCAGGACTCGGGAGGCCGTGGGTGAGGCCACGGGGGGTTGTGTAAGGCCGTAGCACTCTGAGTGAACCTGGCTGGACACGTGACCGGATCCCGGTAGGGGCCGGGGGCCCGGGGGGCACCTTGGGGGGTTGGCCACGTGGACAGCCGAGGAGCTTCGAGAGGGTTCTCGAAGGAAGGCGTGACCGGGGTGGCGCCCAGACACGCCGAGGCGCATATAAGCAGCCTCCTCACTGGGATTAGGGGCTGCTCGTGTCATGATTGAAGATGCATCGTGAAGACGCCTCGTGAGAAGAGTCAAGCCTCCAGTCAGCGGAGCAGCCAGTAGCCCTCCTGGCTGGGTCACGCCAGTTGTATCCGAGAGTCGGTGTTAGAGAGTGATCGTGTGTGTCGGTCAGAATAGGCCGGTGGTCACAACCCTATGTTAAGGAACGTTGTGTTAACAATAAATAGTGTTGCCTCCGAAGAAGTTGTGTGCGACTATTTGAGCCCATTACACTAGTACAGCACACCAGTGTGTTGAAGAGCAAAGCCACAACATTTTATAATCTGAGTACGACGTTTCGCCAGGAATTACAACCGGCTTCATCAGCCGATAGCCAGATTCGTGGGTTTGCTCTCCAACACACCGGTGTGCTGTACTATTAACGAATTGGCCACGTGACACACCTTACGAATTGGCTGTGTAGGTTGGCGGCGGGTTTAACGACACATATTTACACGATCTAACTACAAAAAAAAACCTGTATTATGGATTATATTGGTCGCGAAAGCCTACTAAGTCGTGTGAAAAAAAAGTTGTAGAATATTCTTCATCTACCCATTAAGCCCCCCCCCCCTTTCATATAGGGGCGCCACGGTGTCGTTAACTACCTCGCCTGGTATACAGGAGGTCGTGGGTTCGATCCCGACCCTGACGCCTGCTGCTGTATATTTGGAGTTTGCGTGTCTCTCTCCCCGTGGTCGCCTGGATTTTTCTTCGGGTCCACCGGTTTTCCCCTCCGCATTAAGAAACGCGCGTTTAGAGTATGTGGCTGCAATAATTTCCACGCGATGATGATAAGTCACTTCATTGATATATTATTTGTGATAGCCAGGTCGCTTCTCAAAAATATCTATTTAGCTCAGTGGGCCTTACCTGGTAAAATAAAATTAGCTTAGTCTCAGTTTTGATGATATGGAGGGTGCTGAATCCTTCACTGTTGGTGATCAACATCATTCCAAAGCTATCCCATCTGTTGCGGATATTTCCAATGTCATCTGAGTCCATTAGAGTGCCTCTTCCAGTCCACGATTTGCTTTGTTATTCTCTGTCTAGTTTTTTGCAGTGCCCTTGTAATGGCTTGCCACGTTACTGGCGCTATGGAAGTTAACATTTATAAATATTTGTATTATTAATCGTTATCAGTGTTGCTTTTGGCAGATTCCACTTTGCTGCCATTCCCCGTAAGGTTACAGACCAATGCAGCCCACCATCCCCTGGTGTTTGCCGGGACTGGTTACCGCTGGTTCCAGAATGGCGGTCTCCCTGTCCCGAAGCTTTTGTGAAAAATCTGGATTTTGACCCCAGTTTGACATCTGCGTTTCTCATGCTACAGGCAAAAGGCGGGGCTACCCGTGTTGTGGGAGGGGCTACCCGAGTAGTGGGAGGGGCTACTGGAGTAGTAGGAGTGGCTACCGGAGTTGTGGGAAGGGCTACCTGAGCAGCAGGAGGGACGACCCAAAAAGTGAGAGGGGCTTGCTGAAAACACGCGCTTAGAGTATTTGGTTGAAAAAATGGGTGGGGTTGACAAAGGAGTAGGAGGGGCCGAAAGCCAGAAAGAGACAATCACTGTGTTACGACTGGTAGTTTCAACAGTGGGTGTGTTAAGACTGGTAGGTTCTGCAGTGGGTGTGTTAAGACTGGTAGTTTCTGCAGTAGGTGTGTTAAGACTGGTAGTTTCTGCAGTGGGTGTGTTAAGACTGGTAGTTTCTGCAGTAGGGGTGTTAAGACTGGTAGTTTCTGCAGTAGGTGTGTTAAGACTGGTAGTTTCTACAGTAGGAGTGTTAAGACTGGTAGTTTCTACAGTAGGAGTGTTAAGACTGGTAGTTTCTACAGTGGGTGTGTTAAGACTGGTAGTTTCTACAGTAGGAGTGTTAAGACTGGTAGTGTCTACAGTAGCTGTGTTAAGACTGGTAGTTTCTACAGTGGGAGTGTTAAGACTGGTAGTTTCTACAGTAGGAGTGTTAAGACTGGTAGTTTCTACAGTAGGAGTGTTAAGACTGGTAGTTTCTGCATTAGATGTGTTAAGACTGGTAGTTTCTACAGTAGGTGTGTTAATATTGGTAGTTTCTACATTAAGAGTGTTAAGACTGGTAGTTTCTACATTGGGAGTGTTAAGACTGGTAGTTTCTACAGTAGGAGTGTTAAGACTGGTAGTTTCTACAGTAGGAGTGTTAAGACTGGTAGTTTCTGCATTAGATGTGTTAAGACTGGTAGTTTCTACAGTAGGTGTGTTAATATTGGTAGTTTCTACATTAGGAGTGTTAAGACTGGTAGTTTCTACATTGGGAGTGTTAAGACTGGTAGTTTCTACAGTAGGAGTGTTAAGACTGGTAGTTTCTACAGTAGGAGTGTTAAGACTGGTAGTTTCTACAGTAGGTGTGTTAAGACTGGTAGTTTCTACAGTGGGAGTGTTAAGACTGGTAGTTTCTTTACCAGGAGTAGATCCAGGAGTAGATCCAGGAGGTGCTTGAGTTGTGACGTAACTGGTTGTTTTTTGAGATTCTGTGTTCTCGGACGTTTCTTGAGGAGATGTGTTAGAATCGCTCGTTTGTGTTTGTCCCGTGCCTGTTACTGGTTTGGTGACTGTAGCTGTGTCTGTTACTGGGTCGGGGGCTGTAGCTGTGTCTGTTGCTGGATTAGTGACTGTACCCGTGCCTGTTTCTGGTTCCGTAAATGTTACTGATTCCGTGACTGTTATCGGGTTAGTTCCTGTACCGGTTACTGTTACTGGTTCTGTAATTGTTACTATTTCTGAGACTGTTATTGGGTTAGTGGCTGTACCAGTGCCTGTTACTGGTTCTGTGACTGTCGCTGGCTCTGTGATCACATCGGTGACTGTTATTGTTTCTGTGATGGTCATCGGTTCCGTGGCCGTTGCCGGTTCCGTGTCCGTCACTGCGTCCGTGACCACCGTCGATGACGGCTCCGTGCCCGTCATCGTTTCGGTGAAGGTCGACAGCTCCGTGACCCCTTCAGTGACCGTCGACAGCTCCTCGAAGGCGATCTCAATGGTGGCGTTGCTGCTGGTGCCGTTGCCTTCATCAGCGAGGCATGAGTAATTGCCAGCGTCCAGCTCCGTGAGGGGATGGAGGAAGCGAAGGGCGTTGCAGTTGATGTCGACTCCCGAGGGGAAGTTGTCCGCGTCACTGTCGGGAAGGTGGGATGAACAGCAATACCATTTAAACTATTTACTTTTTTATTTCACCAGGTGAGGCTCACTGAGCTGCTATATACGTATCTGTCCACCCAGCAGCTGTATAGATGGGTAGAACGAGAAAGTTTAAGGGCTATAGATTGATGATAAGTACCTCCATCCACAGCTCCCTGATTCAACCACAGCTCCCTCCCTCATCCACAGCTCTCTCCTTTATCCACAGCTCCCTCCTTCATCTACAGCTTCCTTCTTCATCTACAGCTTGCTCCTTCATCCACAGCTCTCTCCTCTCCCATCACTGCTGCCAATGTCTTCCTCATCCCCACAGTCCCCTCTTCCACTCCCTCCCCCCGCCCCCCGGTCATCATCCCTGTCTCCTAATTTCCAGCCATGAACCCCCTTCTGGCGGTTACTCCCGGTCAACTCGGTGCAGGGATTGGCATCGGCCTGCAGGAGGTAGGGGATGCCAGCGTATAAGTGAAGCTAAAGCAGGTTCAGCGGGGCAGTGGAGGGAGTTCTGCAGAGAAGATGGGGAGACGAGGCTGTGACTCACCTGACCCACGTGTAATTTAACCACGGGGAGGAAGGGCAGGCGTAGCAGTAGAGCGTCACGTTCTGCATCCCCACGTACCAGTTGTAGTCACTCGTTGTGATGGTCACAACCAGCGGGTCACCTTCACGCAAACACAACAACAACAATAACAACAACCTTCATTCACACTAATTGGCAGTGACGTCACCACGGCGCTCATGCCAGGCTTTGTGCACTTTAAGGCCACGTGAAGTGTCGAACACCCGTTGGCAGGAGGTCACGGGACAGATCCAGGTGGTGCAATGCGTTGACTGACTGAGACGCAGACACGCATACAGATCTCACGTCAGCCTTGTACAATCTTTCATAATACAGGTTTTTTGGGTTAGATCGTGTAAATGTATAAATGTGTCGTCAAACCCACCACCACCTGACACAGCCAATTAGTAAGGGTTGTCACATAAACAGAACGTGGCCAATTTGTCACTTTTACAGCGCACCAGTGAATTGGAGAGCAAAGCCACAACATTTACAATTTAAGCACAACGTTCGCCAGAAATTACAACCGGCATCATCAGGCGAGAGTCAGATTCGTGGCTTTGCTCTCCAACACACCGGTGTGCTGTACTATTAACGAATTGGCCACGTGACACACCTTACTAATTGGCTGTGTCGGGTGGCGGCGGGTTTATCGACACATATTTACACGATCTAACAAAAAAAACCTGTATTATGGATTATATTGGTTGTGAAAGCCTACTATGTCGTGTGAAACTTGTAGAATATTCTTCATCTTTCCGTCGAGCGCCCCCCCCCCCCCCTTTTATATAGGGGCGCCACGGTGTCATTAACTACCTCGCCTGGTCTACAGGAGGTCGTGGGCTCCATCTCACGGTGGCTAGGAGATGTTAACTACCTCGCCTGGTATACAGGAGGTCGTGGGTTCGATCCCGACCCTGACGCCTGCTGTTTATTTGGAGTTTGTGTGTCTCTCTCCTCGTGGTTGCCTGGATTTTTCTTCGGGTCCACAGGTTTTCTCCTCCACATTGAGAAACGCGTGTTTAGAGTTTTTGGCTGCTATGATTTCCACGCGATGATGATAAGTCACTTCGTTGCTCTATTATTTGTGATAGCCTGGTCGCTTCTGAAAAAGATCTATTTAACTCAGTGGGCCTTACCTGGTAAGATAAAAATAGTTTAAATTTCGATTTTAAGCTTTCGTGACTGCAAGGATTCATCTTATTTGGTGCTTTCGGTAAAGTCACGTAGAATGAGAATAAAATAATAAATTGATAAAATAAAATAACAAAAAAATTCTCACGACGTTTCGGCCACAACACAAGCGGCCTTCTTCAAGTGAAGGAACAAAAAACTGTCGGGACGACAGAGCTACAATGAACGCTGCTTAGATTCCCAGCGTCTTTTAAGCTGGTTGAGAGAAGAGAGGCACCTTGACAAAGGGGTTAACATATCAAACAGGAGAATTTGTCATTGAAATAGCTGAGGGATTTAGCTTGTGACTGGTCACAGAAATAGCTATGTTAAAGTCAAAGCCTACACATCCACAGAGGCACCTAGTACAAATCAAACGGGAGAATTTAGCATTGAATAGCTGAGGGATTAGCTTGTGACTGGTCACAGAAATAGCTATGTTAAAGTCAAAGCCTACACATCCACAGAGGCACCTCGTACAAATCAAACAGGAGAATTTAGCATTGAATAGCTGAGGGATTAGTATGGAAAAATTTGAAACTGACGCCATCCAGATTGCCACTCTACGCCCGACCTTATGGAAGAGGTACGTGGATGACACTTTTGTCATCTGGCTCCATGGCCAGCCTGCTCTAGACCAATTCCGGGACCACATCAATTCCATACACCCAGCCATCAGATTTACCATGGAGGTGGAAAAAGATGGCAAGCTACCCTTTTTGGATGTCTTAATTAAAAGGAGACCTGATGGTTCAATGAGCCACTCTGTCTACAGGAAAGCTACCCATACAGATGCTTACTTGAAACCGGATTCCCACCACCATCCATCCCAGAAGAACTCCCTCATCAAGACTCTATAGCATAGAGCCCAATGCGTTTCCGACCAGGAACACATTACCAGTGAACTCAAACACGTACACCAGGCTCTCAGGGCTAATGGTTACTCCGACTACACAATCCGCAAAGCCATCACTCCAGTCATGAAGAAGGATCCTCTTGTGGAGCTACTCAAAACCATCACCTTGCCCTACATTGCAGGGGTCACTAAAAAGATCTCCAAAATCCTGAATAAACACAAGATCCAGGTCCGATTCAACACAGTACATAAAATCCGTGATCTGGTTCCATCTGTAAAATATGCTGTTCCAGACATACAGTACCCGGGTGTTTACAAACTAAAATGCCTCTGTGGTAGTAGCTACATTGGAGAAACCAAACGACATATCTCGGACCGCATCTGCGAACATAAAGCAAACTTGAAACACGGTAGAACGAACTCCTCCGCCGTGGCAGATCACTGTTATAATTCAGTGGGCTCACGTGACATTGACTTCTCCAAGACGGAGGTTCTTTGCAAGCCAACCGGCTACCATGAGAGATTCGTTCATGAGGCTATCCACATATACAAGCACAGAGGCAATTTCAACCGAAAAGATGGATTCTGGCTTAGTAATCATTGGAAAGATTTGGTAAACCATTTCAGGTCTTAATTGATAGAACGAACTCCTCCGCCGTGGCAGATCACTGTTATAATTCAGTGGGCTCACGTGACATTGACTTCTCCAAGACGGAGGTTCTTTGCAAGCCAACCGGCTACCATGAGAGATTCGTTCATGAGGCTATCCACATATACAAGCACAGAGGCAATTTCAACCGAAAAGATGGATTCTGGCTTAGTAATCATTGGAAAGATTTGATAAACCATTTCAGGTCTTAATTGATTGTTCACGCTTACAGTGGCTTTCAGACAGCATACATTAATTTTTCGTCTCCCCCCTCCTATTTTCAGAACATAGATGGACTCGTCCTTCAAAATAAACTGACAAATCGCTGCGCGTGGCGCTGACGGTTTTTATAAATAAATAAATACAAACCGACACACCTGATGACGACCGTTTGTGTTATGGTCGAAACGTCGTGATAATTTTTTATTGTTTTATATATATTTTATTATTTTATTTTTTTCCTTCAACGTGACTTTACCGAAAGAGCTAAGAATATGAATAAGGCCGCTTGTGTTGTGGCCGAAACGTCGTGAGAATTTTATTGTTTTATTTTATTTTTTTATTCTCATTCTACGTAACTTTACCGAAAGAACCAAAGAAGAAAAATAGTTTAGTCTCAGTTTAGTTTATGTTGAGGGTGCTGAATCCTCCACTGTTGGTGATCAGCATCATTGATAGCTATTCCATCTCTTACGGATCTTTCCAATGTCATCTGAGTCCATTATAGTGCCTCCTCCAGTCCACGTTTTGCTTCGTTATCCTCTGCCTGTATTACATACCACTATCTTTTTTAGTTCTTAGTTTTTGCCGTGCCCTTGTAATGGCTTGCCACGTTACTAGCGCTATGGAAGTTGTCATTTATAAATATTTGTATTATTAATCGTCATCAATGTTGCTTCTCCCAGATTCCACTTTGCTGCCATTTCCTGTAAGGTTACAGACCAATGCAGCCCACCATCCCCTGGTGTTTGCCGGGACTGGTTACCGCTGGTTCCGGAATGGCGGTCTCGCTGTCCCGAAGCTTTTGTGAAAAATCTGGATTTTGACCCCAGTTTGACATCTGCTTTTCTCATGCTACAGGCAAAAGGCGGGGCTACCCGAGTCATGGGAGGGGCTAGCCGAGTAGTGGGAGGGGCTACCTGAGTAGTTGGAGGGACGACCCAAAAAGTGAGAGGGGCTTGCTGAAAACACGCGTTTAGGGTATTTGGCTGAAAAAATGGGTGGGGTTGACAAACGAGTAGGAGGGGCCGAAAGCCAGAAAGAGACAATCTCTGTGCTGGCTGGTGTTGGTGTGGCTCTGTAAATGTGGGCGGGGCTGACACAGGGAGGGGCTGCATTCTCACCATGCATCCCACCGTTGAGCCTCCTGGAAATGTGGTCAACTTCACGATACTTTGTGATATTGGCCCCGTGGGCTGCACTGATACCCAACGATATGTAGCCTGTATGCATCGCACGTTGAACTTCTTCCGCAGCCGCACGTAGCCAACCGTGCTGATCGGAGGTGCCGCCAATTGTTGGTCTCGCCGGTTCTGGCTGCCGTTCCCAGCACTCAGCCTGTGGATTCCCAACGCAAGCTGCGCGCTGCGAATCTGTGTGTCGATGGTTTGAATGATATTAATGAATGTTCAATTATATCGAGGTTGCACACGTGCATCTATCGCTGTTGCCCACCAGCAGAGGCAGTGAGTGAGTGGGTGAGTGATTGAGGTGGAGTGGGGAGGAGTCCTCGCAGTACCTGCGGCTCTCTGAGCTCCGTTGTAGAGAAAATGAGACGGCGTGGCCAGAATCAGCCCTGAAAGAGAGAGAGAGAGTTTGAACAGAATCAGAATATTTATTTAGACCAAAGGGGGAGGAATCCGATGACCTCTTGTTTCACAGGTGTCCAGTAAGGGCACGGGGTCAGAGCGTCACAATAAACAAACACAATGCAAGAAGGAAATAGGAGGAGGATTTCTCCACATGTCTGGCTGTCGCCTGATGATGCTAGTTGTAATTACCGGCAAAAGACGTCATACTCGAATGCTAAATGTTGTGGGTTTTCTCTCCCAACACACTGTTTAGTGCTGTACCAGTAACGAATTGGCATGTTTTGTTTACGTGACAAACCTTACTAGTTGGCTGTGTCGGGTGGTGGTGGGTTTAACGACACATATTTATGCGATCTAACCCAAAAAACATTGGTTGCGAAATCCTACGTGTTAAACTGTTAATAAAAAAAACAACATAATGGTCGTGCAAGGAAAGTAAACAAATCACCCAAAAGCTTACAAATTAAACTAAATCATCCCCATCCTACCAGGCAAAGCCCACTAAGCTTATTTTTCAGAAACAACCTGGCCACAAATGATAGCTCAACAAAGTGGCTTTTCATGTGGACATTTATAGCAGCAACTTAATCTAAATAACTGGAAACACGTCCCTTGTTTATATGTATGTTGAACTTCTTTCGCACCGCACGTTTGCCAACATGCTTATCGGAGATGCGGGGAGATAGACAACAAACTAAACACAAAAAAGCAGTTCTCAAGAAATGAGTTTTCAATTTAGATTTTAAAAGTGCATCATACGTGTTTTTGTAATCGAATGAAGATGATGACTAAAAAAAATAAGAAAAGACTTTGCCAGGAATCCAACCTCTT
Source organism: Petromyzon marinus (assembly GCF_048934315.1). Taxonomy (NCBI): domain Eukaryota; kingdom Metazoa; phylum Chordata; class Hyperoartia; order Petromyzontiformes; family Petromyzontidae; genus Petromyzon; species Petromyzon marinus. The sequence goes on from NC_133728.1 coordinate 3,045,139, forward strand.
TGGTTCTTTCGGTAAAGTCACGTACGGTAGGTATAACATAAAATAAACACAGACACAACTTCAACCGAGAGGATGGGTACAAACTGAGCAATCATTGGAAGGACGTTATTAACCAGGTAAAGTCTTTACTGACTGTGATGTTTCCATCCTACCTGCCTATGTCAGCTGTTATTTCGACTCTCTCTCTCTCTATGCCTCTCTCTTAGATCTCTCATGCTCACATGGCCGTTGCATTGCACTCTCATGCCTTTGGATTGCACTCTCATGCTCAGAGGCCCTTTGGGTTACACCCGTTGGGTTGCACTCCCTCGTAGAGGAGGCCGCTCTTCTTCTCCTTATTTTCTACAGTTACATGCTAATTTCTCACATTAACATCATGCTAATCTTCTTCGGTTCTTTCGGTAAAGTCACGTAGAATGAGAATAAAATAATAAATTGATAAAATTAAATAACACAATAAAATTCTCACGACGTTTCGGCCACAACACAAGCGGCCTTCATCAGGTGAAGGGACGAGACTGTCTCGAGGACAGCGCTGGAGCGAGATTGTCTCGTCCCTTCACCTGATGAAGGCCACTTGTGTTGTGGCCGAAACATCGTGAGAATTTTATTGTGTTATTTTATTTCATTAATTTATTATTTTATTAATTTATTATTTTATTCTCATTCTACGTGACTTTACCGAAAGAACCAAAGAAGGTGAATCCTTGCAGTCACTAAAGCTTTAAATCGAAATTATGCTAATCCCTCACATTAACATAGCCACTTCCGTGCCCTCGTCCAGGAGGCCTCTCTCCTTACTTACAGTCACATGCTAATTTCTCACATTAACATCACTAGCCCCGTCCACTTCTTTATGACCCTTGGGCTACACCCATTTTTCAAACCTTTTAAAACAGTCTGCCTCAGCAGCAGACCACGGCTTTCACACCTTATGATGGGCGCTTGTGTTTCGCCCGAAACGTCGTGATTTATTTTATTTTATACCTACCACGTGACTTTACCGAAAGAACAAAGGAGTATAGATGTTTAGATGTTTACACACCAAATATGCACCTATTACTACAAAGGCATCAAGTCTGCATTAACCGCACACAGTCACGGTAAGACATGCAAACAAACATGCTTTGGTAATAATGTAAACATTGTCCTTGAATCAGATTTTCCTACACCAGAGCCACAGCCTCCTCTACGGGGCTTGTCTCACCACCGGTGTTAGAGGCCAGGGAACGACGCCAAAAAGTAACCAGTGCAAGAACAATGTAAACATCAAAACATCTTAGAGGCTGTCTATAAATGACGTCACGCACCTAGAGGGGGGGGGGGGGTCAGACATTTGTGACGATGTGTGACGAAGGGGGGGTGGGGGGTTTGAGGAATGTGACGTCACATCAAAATGCGCAACTTTAAATAAATATAGACAACACGTTCTACTTAGTTAAACAGACTTTTTAATAAATATTTTCTCCCACAACATCAGAGTGCAGCGCCACATTAAATACGCACTACAATGACAATAGTTTAAAGCGATTTGAAGCATGTTTTATATATATATTTTTTGGGGAGGGGAGGGCAGAGCTTCGTGACGTCATATTTGAGGAGGGGGGGGGTCTGACTTTTTGTGACGCCGTGTGACGAGGGGGGGGGGGCAAAAATCGTCCAAAATTGCGTGACGTCATTTATGGACGGCCCCTTAATACTGGCCAAAGTATCCAGTAGACATCAGATGATCACAATTACAAATAAACAATGCATGTTTTTTTTGCTCACCATTGAGAAACAGCATGCCTCCAAAAAGCCCGAAGGTTCCAGCCTTCGCCATCTTCTCGAGTGAAATCCACAAGGCTCCTTGAAACGAATGGCAGATGGGGAGGGGCACAGGGTGTAAGACATTGAGCGAATGTCACGTTCAAAGACATCAAAACCTCGCCAATCGCGGGTTCACCCTCCCCCCCCCGCCCTGCCACATCGCGGATTTGACCACTCGCGGCGACTGTTTTTGAGGTGCAGAGTTCGACCAATCGCGGTTGGCCGTGATATTCCTGTGCAGTTGCCGATAGTATGGAAGTAGTGCACGGTGGGGGGGAGGGGGGGGATGAAGACGCGCGCCACCTTGTCTCCATCTCGTCTCCATCTCGTCTCTCGCCCGTCTCTGTCTCGTGTCTGTCTCGTGTCTGTGTCATCTCCGTCTTGTCTCCGTCTTAAATTTTGACTTAAAACCTTCGTGACTGCAGGAATTCATATTCTTTGGTTCTTTCGGTAAAGTCACGTAGATAGAAGAAGATATAATAAAAAAATAAAGTGAATAAAAAATACAAATTAAATAAAAATAATAAAAAACACGAATTTATCTCTGTCTTGTCTCCATCTCGTCTCTGTCTCGTTTCCCAAGCGGCCCATCGCGATTCCTAGGCCACGTGGTGGTGTTCCCAGGTCACGTGGCGGTGTTCTCAGGTCACGTGGTGGTGTTCCCAGGCCACGTGGCGGTGCTCTCAGGCCACGTGGCGGTGTTACCGTGTCACGTGGTGGTGGTGTTCCCAGGCCACGTGGCGGTGTTACCGTGTCACATGGCGGTGTTCCCAGCCTCCAGTGAGGTTCACCCGCCCGCGATTTTTCTTACCCATGTATAAAAAAAATTATCCCCAATTCCATCCACTTACTGCACAAGTTACCGCAATAAGAATCTGTGTTTATGCTGGAGGAATCCGATGAGCTATGAAGATTTTTATTTCATTTTACAGATGTCCAGTTATATTCAACACGAGACAATATTAATCATATTTGATACTTAAAACGCTTCCTGTTCAACGTGTTGGGTCGATGTAGGGTAACATAAAACAAAAGGAAGGGGTGGGTGTCGTATTACGGACCGTGGACCAAGCAAGCCCTCTAGTTTCCATATTGATATACCTTGCTGGTCTCGTCAAGGAGTTTAAACCATAAAGCGAACTCCGCTGGTCATCTTCGCAACAGCAGCAGCAGCAACAGCGGCTTTTGGCTCAGCCATCGAACAAAGACGGTGGTCACCGCATCATCGCTCAGCGCTTTCAGACGCTGTATACACTACACTATACACTACACTACTGTACACTACACTGCACTACTATACACTACACTACTATACACTACACTACTATACACTACACTGTACACTATTATACACTACACTTCTGTACACTACACTACTATACACTACTATACACTAGACTTATGTACACTATACACTGCACTACTATACACTACACTACTATACACTATACACGACAATCTACACTACACACTGCATAACTATACGCTACCCAATACACTACACTACTATACACTACACTATACACTTCACTACTATACACTACACTATACACTTCACTACTATGCACTACACTATACACTTCACTACTATACACTACACTAGACACTTCACTACTATGCACTTCACTATACACTTCACTACTATACACTACACTATACACTACACTACTATACACTACACTATACACTTCACTACTATGCACTACACTATACACTACACTACTATACACTACACTATACACTTCACTACTATGCACTACACTATACACTTCACTACTATACACTACACTATACACTTCACTACTATACAGTTCACTACTATACACTACACTATACACTACACTATGCACTACACTACTATACACTACACTATACACTTCACTACTATACACTACACTATACACTTCACTACTATACACTACACTATACACTTCACTACTAGGCACTACACTATACACTTCACTACTATACACTACACTATACACTTCACTACTATACACTACACTATACACTACACTACTATACACTACACTATACACTTCACTACTATACACTACACTATACACTTCACTACTATACACTACACTATACACTACACTATGCACTACACTACTATACACTACACTATACACTTCACTACTATACACTACACTATACACTTCACTACTATACACTACACTATACACTTCACTACTAGGCACTACACTATACACTTCACTACTATACACTACACTATACACTTCACTACTATACACTACACTATACACTACACTACTATACACTACACTATACACTTCACTACTATACACTACACTATACACTTCACTACTATACACTTCACTACTATACACTACACTATACACTACACTATGCACTACACTACTATACACTACACTATACACTTCACTACTATACACTACACTATACACTTCACTACTATACACTACACTATACACTTCACTACTATACACTACACTATACACTTCACTACTACACACTACACTATACACTTCACTACTATACACTACACTATACACTTCACTACTAGGCACTACACTATACACTTCACTACTATACACTACACTATACACTTCACTACTATACACTACACTATACACTTCACTACTAGGCACTACACTATACACTTCACTACTATACACTATACACTACACTACTATACACTACACTATACACTTCACTACTCTACACTACACTATACACTACCCTTTTGGCTAACCATCGAACAAAGATGGCGGTCACTGCATCTTTCAGATACGCATCTGCGGCCGTCTGGAACGCTCTCCCTTCCGAAATTAGGATGCCATTGGGACTTGTGGCACTTTTAAATGATCGTCTAAATTGACAAACCTGCTAAGATAAAAAAAAAAGTTTAGCTGTATTCGAACATATTTTTTTAAGTGGTGTGTTAACCTTTCCTGTATTTTGCACACCCATCTTGTTTTTGTGAATATTGTTTGTTGTTGTAACGTTCTGACTCCCTGCCCCCTACTGGACATCTGTGAGGAAAGAGCTTTATAGCTCATCGGATTCCTCCTGCAGTGTTAATACAGATTCTGAGCCTTGAGTTTGCGGATCGCGGATTTTGCCGATGGGCGAGGGTTTGGTGCATTCGCTATCTTCAACAGAATCAGATCAGAATATTGATTTACATTATTACTTAAGGTCAGTGTGTTAGCGTGTTTTACCACGACTAACGTGTGTGGTTAATGCAGACTTGATGCCTTTGTAGTACTAGACATCGAAGTTGGTGTTTGAACATCTTAACGCCTCCAATATGATTCCCAGAAATGGCAACGCCTTTTATTACAATTGTTGTTAGTGATAATCTAAATGAAAATAAATCCCCCATGTACGATGCACTTTTAAATCATAGAAATTGACAACTCATTCCTTTCGAACTGCTGTTTGCGTGTTCTAGATTGCTGTACCCCCACCCCCCCCAACCGCACCTCCGATTAGCACGGATGGCTACGTACGGTGGTGCGAAAGAAGCTCAACGTGCATGGACACGTGCAAAGGGTGTTGTGTACGCTGAGTACCAAACCCTTGCCGCGATAGGCAAGGCTTTTGGTGTATTGGTTCTCTTCAGCAGAATCAGAATCGTGATTTATATCGGAGGAGGAATCCGATTAGCCGTGCAGCAGTCTTTTTATTTTCACAGATGTCCAGAAAACTGGTGACGACGTGATGGTTACTTTGATACGCATCGTAAGCAGCACCAGGATGATCCTCGTAGCAAAAGTAGAAAACGCTACGGAGCCCCGCACTTTCAAGGGCCCCGCGCTAAACGCTACCGAGTTATCAATTCTGGTTCAGTGATTCTGCACTTGCTCTATTACTATAGTACTATACCGCCTTCAACTTTTATGAACGACCGGGTGTTTAAGGTTAGCGATTTGTCGTATTGTCTGGCTGTATAGCAAATGTAAAAATACAATTACTTTACTATGCTAGTAAAAAAAAGTTGTCTTTTAATATTTACGTGTTTATTTATTTATTTAGGGCCCCTTTATAACATCATACTCTACAGGCCCCGCACCTAGCTTCATCCGGCACTGATCGTAAGGTATAAGATTAGACCTCCCTTGGAAAATTGCCAGGCAGCTGTGGCTATACGGGGTCCATTAGCCGTGCAAACACATCAGATAAACTCAGCCACTCAGTTAATCTGAGATCTTATATTCTATTGATTCGGCGCAGTAAATCTAAGATCATTCTGTTCGATGATTCAACACGGTAAGTTAATTGTGTTCTGTGATTGAACACACAGGTTCAAAACAGTAAATCTAGCATCATCATATTCTGTGATTCAACACATTGATACGACTCGTTTAATCTAGCATCATGATAGTCTATGATTCAATCTCGTATAATGATAGTCTATGATTCAATCTCGTATCATTCAACGATTCAACAAGTCTACCATCATGATTCAACAGTCAACCCATCATAATTCTATTAAATAATTCAACACGGTCGATCTACAATCATGGTATTCCGTGATTCAACACAGTCTGTCTTCACACATTTAACACAGTCAACCTAGCATAATTACGTTAAATAATTCAATACGTCCAATCTAACATCATGATATTTTGTCATTCAACATTATCTACTCATCATAATTCTTTTATATAATTGAACACGGTCCATCTAACATCATGGTATTCCGTGATTCAACAGTCAACCCATCATAATTCTATTAATTAATTCAACACGGTTCATCTAACATCATGGTATTCTGTGATTTAACACAATAAACCCATCATAATTCTATCAAATAATTAAACACGGTCCATCTAACATCGTGGTATTCCGTGATTCAACAGTCAACCCATCATAATTCTATCAAATAATTCAACACGGTCCATCTAACATCATGGTATTCCGTGATTTAACACAACCCATCATAATTCTATTAAATAATTCAACACGGTCCATCTAACATCATGGTATTCCGTGATTCAACAGTCAACCCATCATAATTCTATTAAATAATTCAACACGGTCCATCTAACATCATGGTATTCCGTGATTTAACACAATAAACCCATCATAATTCTATTAAATAATTCAACACGGTCCATCTAACATCATGGTATTCCGTGATTCAACACAATAAACCCATCATAATTCTATTAAATAATTCAACACGGTCCATCTAACATCATGGTATTCCGTGATTCAACAGTCAACCCATCATAATTCTATTAAATAATTCAACACGGTTCATCTAACATCATGGTATTCCGTGATTCAACACAATAAACCCATCATAATTCTATTAAATAATTCAACACGGTCCATCTAACATCATGGTATTCTGTGATTCAACAGTCAACCCATCATAATTCTATTAAATAATTCAACACGGTTCATCCAACATCATGGTATTCCGTGATTCAACACAATAAACCCATCATAATTCTATTAAATAATTCAACACGGTCCATCTAACATCATGGTATTCCGTGATTCAACACAATAAACCCATCATAATTCTATTAAATAATTCAACACGGTCCGTCTAACATCATGGTATTCCGTAATTCAACACAATCAACCCATCATAAATCTCTTAAATAATTCAACACGGTCCATCTAACATCATGGTATTCCGTGATTCAACAGTCAATCCATCATAATTCTATTAAATAATTCAACACAGTCCGTCTAACAGCATGGTATTCCGTGATTTAACACAATAAACCCATCATAATTCTATCAAATAATTAAACACGGTCCATCTAACATCATGGTATTCCGTGATTCAACACAATAAACCCATCATAATTCTATTAAATAATTCAACACGGTCCATCTAACAGCATGGTATTCCGTGATTCAACACAATAAACCCATCATAATTCTATTAAATAATTCAACACGGTCCATCTAACAGCATGGTATTCCGTGATTCAACACAATAAACCCATCATAATTCTATTAAATAATTCAACACGGTCCTTCTAACATCATGGTATTCCGTGATTCAACAGTCAACCCATCATAATTCTATTAAATAATTCAACACGGTCCGTCAGATATCATGGTATTTCGTGATTCAACACAATAAACCCATCATAATTATATTAAATAATTCAACACGGTCCATCTAACATCATGGCATTCCGTGATTCAAAAGTCAACCCATCATAAATCTATTAAATAATTCAACACGGTCCATCTGCCATCATGGTATTCCGTAATTCAACACAATCAACCCATCATAAATCTCTTAAATAATTCAACACGGTCCATCTAACATCATGGTATTCCGTGATTCAACAGTCAATCCATCATAATTCTATTAAATAATTCAACACGGTCCGTCTAACAGCATGGTATTCCGTGATTTAACACAATAAACCCATCATAATTCTATCAAATAATGAAACACGGTCCATCTAACATCATGGTATTCCGTGATTCAACAGTCAACCCATCATAATTCTATTAAATAATTCAACACGGTCCATCTAACAGCATGGTATTCCGTGATTCAACACAATAAACCCATCGTAATTCTATTAAATAATTGCGTGCCTAATTCACGTTGCGTGCCCAATTCACGACGCAACATTGAGTCGACGACGCAAACTTGACGCTCGGACAAATTCAACGCAGCTCCTGCCGAGATTGCCCCGAACGAAAATTTACCTTGAAGAGGAGGAGGAGTGAGGAGTGAGGAAAAGCTAGACCCGGAGTGCTTAAGGGATGTAAAGGCGTATTTCCCCCGTGTTTCCCGAGACTGTCGAACGCTCTCTCTTCCTCGTCTCAGCCGGTGGTCAAGACGCAGACTCGTCCGTGTGACTGCGTCTCATCGGTGCTAAGTTGCTAAAAGCATTTGCTGACCCACCACCACCGCCCCCACCCCCCCCCCCCCCAGACAGCCCCGCTAAATACTTAGACGGAGGTGGAGGTGGGGTTCTGTCGGTGTGAGTGTGTGAGTGTGTGCACGTTGTGTATACGTGCGTGCGAGTTCTCTGCGTGCCGCGTCTGCGTGCGCGTGTGTGTGTGTGTGTATATATATAGGTATGGGTACTAAACCTCGCACACGCACACGCATCCACATGTTTTATGGTTGGCAATTTCGCAGTGGTCACGGGGTGCGCGCCGGTGAACGAAAGCCGAACGACTCAAACCTGCCTACCCCCCCCCCCCCCCGTCCCGAGTTGGATTCCCTGCCACGGGTGGTGTCACGGGGCACCATCGCACCCGCCCGCGTCCATTGCTGACGATTTCCCTAGAACAGCGACGGCTTGACCGCAGCGTTCGTCCCGTCGGTCCGTCCAGGCAGCCAGACAGCCAGCAAAACTTTACGTACGCATGCTATATAGCAAGGTTGATGCGGTGCTGCTGCTGCTGCTGCTGTAGCGTTGGTAGGACTGCACAAGTACTATTAATGTTCTTTGGTTCTTTCGGTAAAGTCACGTGGTAGGTATAAAATGAAATAAATCACGACGTTTCGGGCTACAACACAAGCGTCCGTCATCAGGTGGGAAAGCTTTTGTGTTGCGCCCGAAACGTCGTGAATTATGCATTTTTATTTTATACCTACCACGTGACTTTACCGAAAGAACCAAAGAGTATGGATTCCTGCAGTCGCGAAAGCTTCAAATCAAGAAGAATTAACAATAACATATAGATGTTGTTTTAACGCGAACACGTTCATTAAACATATTCTTATTACACCGCTGTGTGCGGTCGCAATTTTTAGTTTTTAAAAATAAATACATGTGTATAACAAGAGGCAACGTTTCGGGCAATGGCCCTTTTCGAACAGTGCGTAGAGGAAAAAAGGCCCACGGATGGGAATTCATTTTTTGTTCATGGACAAATGTTTTTTTCTTTGATGCACGGGGGCATTGTTGTTGTTGCTGCTGCTGTTGTTGTTGTTACGCCGAGTGTTTATCTGGGAGAGGTAAACGCTGAGTCTCATGGCCACTTTCCAGGAGCGTCATGTCGGCTCTTTTCACAGCAAAAGGGAGGGGAGGGGGGGGGGCGATGATTCGGCGTCGCGGTGGTTATGAGATGTTAACTACCTCCCCTGGTATACAGGAGGTCGTGGGCTCCATCTCACGGTGGCTAGGAGATGTTAACTACCTCGCCTGATATACAGGAGGTCTTGGGTGCGATCCCGACCCCTGCTGCTGTATATTTGGAGTTTGCGTGTCTCGCTCTCATCATCATCACGGTAGCTAGGAGATGTTAACTACCTCGCCTGGTATACAGGAGGTCGTGGGCTCCATCTCACGGTGGCTAGGAGATGTTAACTACCTCGCCTGGTATACAGGAGGTCGTGGGTTCGATCCCGACCCCTGACGCCTGCTGCTGTATATTTGGAGTTTGCGTGTCTCGCTCTCATCATCATCATCACGGTGGCCAGGAGATGTTAACTACCTCGCCTGGTATACAGGAGGTCGTGAGTTCCATCTCGACCCTGACGCCTGTTGCTGTATATTTGGAGTTTCTGTGTCTCGCTCTCATCATCATCATCACGGTGGCTAGGAGATGTTAACTACCTCGCCTGGTCTGCAGGAGGTCGTGGGTTCGATCCCGATCCTGACGCCTGCTGCTGTATATTTGGAGTTTGCGTGCCTCTCTCTCTCATCATCACGGTGGCTAGGAGATGTTAACTACCTCGCCTGGTATACAGGAGGTCGTGGGTTCGATCCCGACCCCTGACGCCTGCTGCTGCTGCTGTATTTTTGGAGTTTTGCGGTGTTTCTGCCTCTGCCCGCGGTTGCCTGGATTTTTCTCCGGGCTCCTCCGGGTTTTTACTCTCTCCACGTTCAGAGTGAAAGTGGCCACGCGTTTTTTGGTGTCATTTGGCCGCAATCAATTTCCACGAGGGTAAGACGCTCACTCCGCGTCGAGAATGATCATCGTGATATCCAGGTCGCGTCTAAAAATAAAAGAGCTGCGTCGCTCAGCGTGGCCCTTAAATACTTTAGAGTTTAATAGTTTAGATTGCTGCTGATGATGTTTCTGCTGTGAACGATCCCAATTGAATGATTTGTTAAACAAACAAAAAAAATTAGAATAATGTTAGCTGGCTACACATTGTTGTTGTTGTTTGTTGTGATTGTTGTTGTTGTGGTGGTGGTTAGCACGGTAGTGTAGCGGTAAGCGCTACGCTGCGCTACGAATCCGGCATCCCGAGTTCGATTCCCGCACGCGACCAACACCGGTGACGATTATCTGAACCGGTGTTGGGCGCCCCCCTAGGTCGACTCAGCCTTAAATGAGTACTTTGTGCGGTGTGTGGTAAACATCGCCACTGGGAGAGACAAAGGCGGCCGGGCGTGGTGCTGGCCACACCCACCCCCCTCGTGTGCTGTGCCTGTCTTCATGGGCGCACGCTAACAGCACTTGCCCCCTGCAGTCTGTTGCAGGCTACACGGGGGATCTTTGTCTTTGTTTGGTTAACACATCAGACGAGGCGGTATTAACCAGGGCGGCCGCTGGTTTCGACAGCCGCGAACCTCCACGCGGCTACCACAAGCGGCGAACGAGTCGATGCTACCCCCCACCTCCTCCCCTCCTCCAAGCTGCAGTGACCAGGGTGGTGAAGTATGGACAAACGACCCCCCAGGGCACGATGCGACGTCAATCACAGGGGCGGTGGGTGGCTGTGGCTGGGGGGAGGGGGGAGCGGTGGCGCAGCGGTTAGCGCGGGGCCGCCCTTTAGGTCGACTCAGCCTCGAATGATGGCGAGGGTCCGTTAGAGACTACACGGGGCGTCTTTACCTTTGTGTTGCGTGCGTCTCGCCCCTCCAACCCCCCACCACCACCCCTCCCCACCACCACCCCTCCCCACCACCCCACCACCCCCCCTCCCCACCCCCACCCACTCTGCTGCGGCCCCTCCACTCCCAGTTGTAAACAAAGACGAAGCGCTGCCCGAGATAACGAAACCTTCAGAGTGCGCAGATAATAAACACATCTAACTCCCCAATCTGTTTACCTTTGCTGTGTCCGCAAAATGTTCCACGGATCCCCCTCCCCCCTCACCCCGCCCCCCTACCCCCACCACTCCCCGCCCCCCCGCCCCTCCCCGCCTTCTATGCGAGGGGCGGTGACGCTTCTCGGGTTCGGATCCAAGCGGCAGCCCTGGATACTACTGTGGCTAGGAGATGTTAACTGCCTCGCCTGGTATACAGGAGGTCGTGGGTTCGATCCTGACCCTGACGCCTGCTGCTGCTGTATATTTGGAGTTTGCGTGTCTCTCTCTCATCATCATCACCACGGTGGCTAGGAGATGTTAACTACCTCACCTGGTCTACAGGAGGTCGTGGGTTCTATCCCGACCCTGACGCCTGCTGCTGCTGCTGTATATTTGGAGTTTGCGTGTCTCTCATCATCACCACGGTGGCTAGGAGATGTTAACTACCTCGCCCGGTCTACAGGAGGTCGTGGCTTCGATCCTGACCCTGACGCCTGCTGCTGCTGTATATTTGGAGTGTGCGTGTCTCTCTCCCCGTGGTCGCGTAGATTTTGTCTCCGGGTCCTCCGGTTTCCCCCCCCCGCCACCTCCGCATTTGGAATCGACATCGCCGCACGTTTTAGAATGATTTGTCTGCTGCTATTAATATCCTCCATGATCTCGACTTGAAGCTTTCGTGACTGCAGGAATTCACACTCTTTGGGGTCTTTTGGTAAAGTCACGTAAATAGGGTCAAAGGAAATAACAAAAAAATAAAAATAAATGCGACGTTTCGATGGCGACACAAGCGTTCGTTGTTTTCCTTCCTCACGTTGCACGCTTGTGTCGCGTACTCTTTGGTTCTATTCGGTAAAGTCACGTAGGTAAAAAATAAAACAACAAAAATCACGACGTTTCGGCCACAACACAAGCGGCCTTCATCAGGTGAAGGGACCAGACTATTTCGAGGACAGCGCTGGAGTAGTCTGGTTCCTTCACCTGATGAAGGCCGCTTGGGGTTGTGGCCGAAACGTCGTGATTTTTGTTGTTTCATTTTTTTACCTACGTGACTTTACCGAATAGAATCAAAGAGTATGGATCCTTGCAGTCACGAAAGTTTTAAATCTAGCTTGTGTCGTGATCGAAACGTCGTATTCACTCTTTGGTTATTTTTCGATTTAAAGCTTTCGTGACTGCAAGGATTCATCTTATTTGGTTCTTTCGGTAAAGTCACGTAGAATGAGAATAAAATAATAAATTAATAAAATAAAATAAGACAATAAAATTCTCACGACGTTTCGGCCACAACACAAGTGGCCTTATTCAGGTGAAAGGAACAGACCTGTCGGGACGACAGAGCTTAAAAAGACGCTACGAATCTTAACAACGTTCATTGTAGCTCTGTCGTCCTGACAGGTCTGTTCCTTTCACCTGAAGAAGGCCACTTGTGTTGTGGCCGAAACGTCGTGAGAATTTCATTGTGTTAGTTTATTTTATTAATTTATTATTTTTCATAATAAGGTTTTTGGGTTAGATCGCGTTTATTTATAAATGTGTCGTAACCCTCCACCACCCGACACGGCCAATCAGCAAAAAAAGTGTCACGTTGACAAAAGACAAATAATTCACTACTTCAGCCCACCGGTGTGTTGAAGAGTTAATCCACATTTACAGTTTGAGTACGACGTTTCGCTGGTAAATACATCCAGCATCATCAAGCAATTCGCCAGAATGGTAAAGCCCTCGCTTGCTACGTGACTTTACCGAAAGAACCAAATAAGATGAATCTTTGTTTTTTGTTTTGTTATTCTCTTTGCACTTATCTACGTGATTTGAAGCTTGTGTGATTGCGGGAATTCGCACTCTTTGCTTCTGTCGCTGAAGTCACCGTGGGTACAAATGAAAACAAATCACGACGTTTCGATTGCAACACAAGCGAGCATCATCAGTATGATGGTTGCTTGTGTTGCAATCGAAACGTCGTCATATATTTTATTTTATACCCACCACGTGACTTTAGCGAAAGACCCAAATAATATTAATAGTACCTGTGCAGTCCTACCGATAGCAGCACCGTATTAACCTTGCTATAGTATGCGTACGTAAAGTTTTGCTGGCTGTCTGGCTGCCCGGACGGACAGACGGGACCACAATACTCGCGTGTGCGAGTATTGTGGTTAATGTTAACATGATTCCTTGCAAAATGTTTCAGTTTTTTCGTCAGAAAAAAGGGGGAAAAAACCCCCCCTATTATTATTTCCCCTAAGATACAGGTGAGTCTTATTTATAGTCTTGGTTCTTTCGGTAAAGTCACGTAGAAGGGAAACAATAAAATAATAAAAATATAAAACAATAAAATTCTCACGACGTTTCGACTGCAACGCAAGCAATCATCACCTGATTATGATCACCTGCTGATGATCGCTTGCGTTGCAGTCGAAACGTCGTGAGAATTTTATTGTTTTATATTTTTTATTATTTTATTGTTTCCCTTCTACGTGGTGACTTTACCGAAAGAACCAAGAATACCAATCCCTGCAGTCACGAAAGCTTCAAATCGAAATTTGAGTCTTATTTGTTAATTTTAGATGTTTTATTGCGATTTGGCCCACCGCGTGTGACCGTGCGACCAGGTATAAAACGGCCCCTGTTGACGCCACGAATACCCGGCCATAAAGCGCCACCCGACCCTAAACGATCAACCTTGTGGTCGGGTCAAACACCAAACACCAAACACCGAGCACCTAGCAACGCCCCCCTTCCTCAACCCCCAACATCTTACCCCACGCACCCACAACGATAAGCTTACAAACGAAACAAATCAGCACGGGCACTGGTCCACCCAAGCTATTTTTTGCCCGCAAATTGCTTTCGAATTGAATGAAGGAGCCAATAATCCTGCCGCTCAACGTGGGGGGGGGGGGTCCGCTTTTTGGGCGCGGTGCCCCGACGTTTCGGTCCACGTAGCCTCTTCAGTTCCCGCCCGTACCGCCTCCGACAATACTCCAACGCACCTCCGGCAAAATGAAAAAAAACAAAACCAAAACCCCCCCCCATAAAAATGGACCGAGAGAATTTGGGTGCTGGAGCGGAACGTCGGACATCGCCTTCCGAACAAGCGACTCCTTGGCCGGGCAGAGAATGGTAACCTTTGCTCGTAACCACGCGTGACCCGGTTGCCACGGCAACGCGCTGCTAAACTTAGCGCTCGCGCGAAGCTACTTTCGCCGCGGTGATGAGGATGGCGGCGATGACACCGCTGGTGCCAGCCTTATCTCGTTCGACCATTGGAGAAATTGGCACGGTTGGCCACGTACGGCGCGAAAGAAGTTCAACGTGCGTGCGTCATTAGGGGCCGCCCATAAATGACGTCACGCGATTTTGGACGATTTTTTGATACCCTCCGCCCCCCGCCCCCCTCGTCACGCGGCGTCACAAAAAGTCAGACCCCCTCCCCCCTCTCAAATATGACGTCACAAAGCTCTTCCCCTGCCCCCTTCCCCCCAAACCCATATTTCCATTTTGAAAATAAAACGTGCTTCAAATCGCTATAAACTATTGTTGTCATTGTATTTGCGTATTTAATGTGGCGCTTACACTCTGATGTCGTAGGAGAAAACATTTATTTAAAAAAGTCTATTTAATTAAGTAGAACGTGTTGTCTATATTTATTTAAAGTTGCGCATTTTGATGTGACGTCACATTTCTCAAACCCCCCCTCTCCCTCGTCACACATCGTCACTAATGTCTGACCCCCCCCCCCCTAGGTGCGTGACGTCATTTATGGACGGCCCCCATAAGAGAATACACGGGTGGGTGAGCCGAGTTCGATGCCCGCTCACAGACAATATCTGAAACAGGTCCTGGGCCTCCCCTAGGTCGGCTCAACCGTAAATGAGTGTCTGACGTTGCTGTGTATGTATCAGTTCTGGGGAGACAAAGGCGGCCAGGCGTGGTGCTGGTCACATCACCTCCATTGTGTGGCGTGCGGGCATGATTGGTGCTTCTCGTTATCGACAGTGCATCTCCAGGTGCCAGAATAAAGGTGATTTGAGATAATTACTCAGGAAGGAAGTGATTGCAGAGCGAATGTAACGCAGTAAATGCAATGTACACACTCACCCACTCGCCCACTCACTCGCCCATTCACTCACCCACTCGCCCACTCACTCGCCCATTCACTCACCCACTCGCTCACTCACTCGCCCATTCACTCACCCACTCGCCCACTCACTCGCCCATTCACTCACCCACTCGCCCACTCACTCGCCCATTCACTCACCCACCCGCCCACTCACTCGCCCATTCACTCACCCACTCGCCCACTCACTCGCCCATCCACTCACCCACTCGCCCACTCACTCGCCCATTCACTCACCCACTCGCCCACTCACTCGCCCATCCACTCACCCACTCGCCCACTCACTCGCCCATTCACTCACCCACTCGCCCACTCACTCGCCCATTCACTCACCCACTCGCCCACTCACTCGCCCATTCACTCACCCACTCGCCCACTCACTCGCCCATTCATTCACCCACTCGCCCACTCACTCGCCCATTCACTCACCCACTCGCCCACTCACTCGCCCATTCACTCACCCACTCGCCCACTCACTCGCCCATTCACTCAATCACCCGCCCACTCATTTGCCCATTCACTCAATCACCCACCCACTCACTCGCCCATTCACTCAATCACCCGCCTACTTACCCACACAATCACACAATTCACTCACCCAATACAATCGAGAAAGACAATACAAACTAGACAGAACAATACAAACTAAACAGAACAATACAAATGAGACGTAACAATACAAACGAGATGGAATAATACAAACGAGACAGAACAATACAAACGAGACAGAACAATATAAACGAGACGGAACAATACAAACGAGATGGAACAATACAAACAAGATGGAACAATACAAACGAGACAGAACAATACAAACGAGACAGAACAATACAAACGAGACGGAACAATACAAACGAGACGGAACAATACAAACAAGATGGAACAATACAAACTAGACAGAACAATACAAACAAGACAGAACAATACAAACGAGACGGAACAATATAAACGAGACGGAACAATACAAACGAGACGGAACAATACAAACGAGACGGAACAATATAAACGAGACGGAACAATACAAACAAGATGGAACAATACAAACGAGACAGAACAATACAAACAAGACAGAACAATACAAACGAGACGGAACAATACAAACGAGACGGAACAACACAAACGAGTTGGAACAATACAAACGAGACGGAACAATACAAACGAGACAGAGCAATACAAACGAGATGGAACAATACAAACGAGACAGAACAATACAAACGAGACAGAACAATACAAACGAGACGGAACAATACAAACGAGATGGAACAATACAAATGAGACGGAACAATACAAACAAAACAGAACAACGCAAACGAGACAGAACAATATAAACGAGACAGAACAATAGAAACGAGACAGAACAATACAAACGAGATGGAACAATACAAAAAAGACAGAACAATGCAAACGAGACAGAACAATATAAACGAGACGGAACAACACAAACGAGGCAGAACAACGCAAACGAGACGGAACAATACAAACGAGACGGAACAATACAAATGAGACGGAACAATACAAACAAGACAGAACAATACAAACAAGGCAGAACAACGCAAACGAGACAGAACAATACAAACGAGACAGACCAATACAAACAAGACAGACAATACAAACAAGACAGAACAATACAAACGAGACGGAACAATACAAACGAGACAGACCAATACAAACAAGACAGACAATACAAACGAGACAGAACAATACAAACGAGACAGAACAATACAAACGAGACAGAACAATACAAACGAGACAGAACAATACAAACGAGACAGAACAATACAAACAAGACAGACAATACGAACGAGACGGAACAATACAAACGGGCTAGGGCTAGCGTGTGTTGTCAGGGCGAGTATTGAGAGTTATGCCCCCAGGGCTAGTGTGTGGAGTTTTGCCCCTAGGGCTAGTTTGTGGAGTTATGCCCCCAGGGCAAGTGTGTGGAGTTATGCCCCCAGGGCTAGTGTGTGGAGTTATGCCCCCAGGGCTCGTGTGTGGAGTTATGCCCCCAGGGCTCGTCTGTGGAGCTATGCCCCCAGGGCTAGTGTGTGGAGCCATGCCCCCAGGGCTAGTGTGTGGAGTTTTGCCCCCAGGGCTAGTGTGTGGAGCTATGCCCCCAGGGCGAGTGTGTGGAGCTATGCCCCCAGGGCGAGTGTGTGGAGCTATGCCCCCAGGGCGAGTGTGTGGAGCTATGCCCCCAGGGCTAGTGTGTGGAGCTATGCCCCCAGGGCGGGTATCGGGGCTTTAAGGCGTGCGAGGTGAATGGCTGGGCAGGCTGGGCAGGCGGTGTCGTCCTGCGCCGCCCCCCCCCCCCCGCGCTATCGGCCCGGGGGGGGGGGGGGGGGGCGCGTGCGTCAGCAGCAGCGGCGGGGGCGGCTACCACCGCCTAACAGCCCCCCCCCCCCCCCGCTCCTCCCACCCCCCACCAGAATTCTGACGCGACGCGCGGTTACTCTGGGACGGCTATGGCAGAGGAGGTGTCCACTCGCCCAGAATACCGCGCGCGCTCACCTTTGTATCCCCATCATCACCCCCTCCCTCCCCCTCCCCTCCTCTCACTCCCTCCCTCCTCCCCTCCCTCCCCTCCCTTTCCCCTTCCCTCCCTCCCCTCCCTCCCCTCCCTCATAGCCACCGTGATGATGATGAGAGAGAGACACCGCAAACTCCAAGTATACAGCAGCAGGCGTCAGGGTCGGGGTCGAACCCACGGCCTCCTGCATACCAGGCGAGGTAGTTAACATCTCCTAGCCACCGTGATGATGATGACAGAGAGACACGCAAACTCCAAATATACAGCAGCAGCAGGCGTCAGGGTCAGGATCAGGATCGAACCCACGACCTCCTGTAAACCAGGCGAGGTAGTTAACATCTCCTAGTCACCGTGATGATGATGAGAGAGAGACACACAAACTCCAAATATACAGCAGCAGGCGCCAGGGTCGGGGTCGAACCCACGCCCTCCTGCATACCAGGTGAGGTAGTTAACATCTCCTAGCCACCGTGATAATTATGATGAGAGAGAGACACGCAAACTCCAAATATACAGCAGCAGCAGCAGGCGTCAGGGTCAGGATCAGGATCGAACCCACGACCTCCTGTAGACCAGGCGAGGTAGTTAACATCTCCTAGCCACCGTGATGATGATGAGAGAGAGACACGCAAACTCCAAATATACAGCAGCAGGCGCCAGGGTCGGGGTCGAACCCACGCCCTCCTGCATACCAGGTGAGGTAGTTAACATCTCCTAGCCACCGTGATAATTATGATGAGAGAGAGACACGCAAACTCCAAATATACAGCAGCAGCAGCAGGCGTCAGGGTCAGGATCAGGATCGAACCCACGACTTCCTGTAGATCAGGCGAGGTAGTTAACATCCCCTAGCCACCGTGATGATGATGATGATGAGAGAGAGACACGCAAACTCCAAATATACAGCAGCAGCAGGCGTCAGGGTCAGGATCGAACCCACGAACTTCCTGTATACCAGGCGAAGTAGTCAACATCTCCTAGGTTAATGGAGCAGAGGTGTGTGACCGCCCCCCCCTCCTCGAAATTCTGTGTGAATCGTGCTTGAACGTTACTCTAACACGTCGGCTTTGGCGACCAATATTATTAATAATAAAGGTTTTTTTGGATGGATCGTGTAAATACAAATGCGTCGTAGTCCTCCACCACCTGACACAGCCTGTAAGGTTTGTCACGTAAACAAATTTGAAATAGTTATGGATTTACTCTCCAATACACAAGGTGGGCTGAAGTAAACTATACACTACACGGCTTTACACTACACTATACACTACACGGCACTACACTGCTATACACTACACTACTATACACTACTATACACTACACTATACACTACACTGCTTTACACTACACTGCTATACACTACACTACTATACACTACTATACACTACACGTTACACTACACTACTATACACTACACTGCTTTACACTACACTGCTATACACTACACTACTATACACTACTATACACTACACTATGCACTACACTACTATACACTACACGGCATTACACTACACGACTATACACTACACTATACACTACTCTATTATTAACCTCCATTATCTCTATTATGGATGAAAATAAATGATGCACTTTAAATGAAGATCGCTCACGATTTGTACGTATCCATGTAGGTATTTACGGCCGGTTATCTCTCTCGCGTGACGTGGGTGCAAGCGCTTATACCACTATCTGTGTCGCGACCTATGCATCGCTGATTGTTTCTCTAAATATCTTGCACTGTGGGTGTGTCATCGGTGCCGTCGCCAGACGCAACGTGAGGTGGGTCGTTGCTGCTGAAATGGAAGACTTTGTATCTGGTGATCCCCAGGGGTCGTCAACCTGTGTGAACTACGGAGCTGATGCTTGTGGGTGACAATTTTTTTTTATATTCCTGGTTCTTTCGGTAAAGTCGCCACGTTGAAGGGAAAACAATAAAATAATGAAATATATATATAAAAAACAATACAATTCTCACGACGTTTCGACTGCAGCACAAGCAGTCATCATCAGGTGTGAAAACCAACGGCAAGAACATTTGAAAGAAGTGGCGGTTTGTATTTTTTTTAAACGTTAGCACCACGGAGAGCGATTTGACAGTTTGTTTAGATGGACGAGTCCATGTTCGGAAAAGAGGAGGGGGGAGACGAAACGTTGTGAGAATTTTATGTTTTATATATATTTTATTATTTTTTTGTTTCTCTTCTACGTGACTTTACCGAAAGAACCAAGAATATGAATCACTGCAGTCACGAAAGCTTTAAATCAAAGGTGACAATTTTGTTTGTGAAGGGACCCACCAGCGTCTCGTATTCACCACCACCATCATCATCAAAGTGCATTGATGGGGTTTTTTAACCAAATTTGGGGGGGGGGGGGAAATATCTTCATGTTATGTTGGTTGCCGAACCCTGTGATGAATCTATGGTGGAGTGTTGAGTCTATGGTGCAGTGTTGAGTCTGTGGTGCAGTGTTGAGTCTGTGGTGCAGTGTTGAGTCTATGGTGCAGTAATGAGTCTATGAGCAGTGTTGAGTCTTTGGTGCAGTGTTGAGTCTATGGTGCAGTGTTGAGTCTATGGGCAGTGTTGAGTCTATGGTGCAGTGTTGAGTCTATGGGCAGTGTTGAGTCTATGGTGCAGTGTTGAGTCTATGGGCAGTGTTGAGTCTATTGGGAGTGTTGAGTCTATGGGCAGTGTTGAGTCTATGGGCAGTATTGAGTCTGTGGGCAGTGTTGAGTCTGTGGTGCAGTGTTGAGTCTATGGGCAGTGTTGAGTCTATGGGCAGTGTTGAGTCTATTGGGAGTGTTGAATCTATGGGCATTGTTGAGTCTATGGGCAGTATTGAGTCTATGGGCAGTGTTGAGTCTGTGGTGCAGTGTTGAGTCTATGGGCAGTGTTGAGTCTATTGGGAGTGTTGAGTCTATGGGCAGTTGAGTCTATGGGCAGTATTAAGTCTATGGTGCAGTGTTGAGTCTATGTGCAGTGTTGATTCTGTGGTGCAGTGATGAGTCTATGGTGCAGTGTTGAGTCTATGGGCAGTGTTGAGTCTATGGTGCAGTGTTGAGTCTATTGGCAGTGTTGAGTCTATGGTGCAGTGTTGAGTCTATGGGCAGTGTTGAGTCTATGGTGCAGTGTTGAGTCTATGGTGCAGTGTTGAGTCTATGGGCAGTGTTGAGTCTATGGGCAGTGTTGAGTCTATGAGCAGTGTTGAGTCTGTGATGCAGTGATGAGTTTATTGTGCAGCGTTGAGTCTATTGGCAGTGTTGAGTCTATGGTGCAGTGTTGAGTCTATGGGCAGTGTTGAGGCTATTGTGCAGTGTTGAGTCTGTGCAGTGTTGAGTCTGTGGTGCTGTGATGAGTCTATGGTGCAGTGTTGAGTCTATGGCAGTGTTGAGTCTATGGTGCAGTGTTGAGTCTATGGGCAGTGTTGGTCCTTCCAAGATGGCGCCGATGATGGCAGCCTCGGCCGGTTGGTGCGCCCTGTTTTGTCCAGTTTTGTCTTGTTTTGTCTTGAGAGGGGCTTGCTGTTCAACACACTCGTGCTGGTGAGAGAGGCCTGCTGTTCATCACACCCGTGCTGGTGAGAGAGGCCTGCTGTTTTGGGGCCTGCTGTTCATCACACCCGTGCTGGTGAGAGAGGCCTGCTGTTCAGTACACCCGTGTTGAGGGGCCTGCTGTTCAGCACACCCTTGCTGGTGAGAGAGGCCTGCTGTTCAACACACCAGTGCTGGTGAGAGGGGCCTGCTTTTCAGCACACCCTTGCTGGTGAGAGAGGCCTGCTGTTCAACACACCCGTGCTGGTGAGAGGGGCCTGCTTTTCAGCACACCCGTGCTGGTGAGAGAGGCCTGCTGTTCAACACACCCGTGCTGGTGAGAGGGGCCTGCTTTTCAGCACACCCGTGCTGGTGAGAGGGGCCTGCTGTTCAGCACACCCGTGCTGGTGAGAGAGGCCTGCTGTTCAGCTCACACGTGTTGAGGGGCCTGCTGTTCAGCACACCCGTGCTGGTGAGAGGGGCCTGCTGTTCATCACATCCGTGTTGGTGAGAGGGGCCTGCTGTTCAGCACACCGGTGCTGGTGAGAGAGGCCTGCTGTTCAGCACACCCGTGTTGAGGGGCCTGCTGTTCAGCACACCCGTGCTGGTGAGAGGGGCCTGCTGTTGAGGGGCCTACTGTTCAGCACACCCGTGTTGGTGAGAGAGGCCTGCTGTTCAGCACACCCGTGTTGAGGGGCCTACTGTTCAGCACACCCGTGCTGGTGAGAGGGGCCTGCTGTTCAACAGACCCGTGCTGGTGAGAGGGGCCTACTGTTCAGCACACCCGTGCTGGTGAGAGGGGCCTGCTGTTCAACACACCCGTGCTGGTGAGAGGGGCCTGCTGTTCAACACACCCGTGCTGGTGAGAGGGGCCTGCTGTTCAACACACCCATGCTGGTGAGAGGGGCCTGCTGTTCATCACACCCGTGCTGGTGAGAGAGGCCTACTATTCATCACACCCGTGCTGGTGTGAGGGGCGTGCTGTTCATCACCCCCGTGTTGGTGAGAGGGGCCTGCTGTTCACTTCCATGCTGGTGAGAGAGGCCTACTGTTCATCACACCCGTGTTGGTGAGAGGGGCCTGCTGTTCACCACTCCCATGCTGGTGAGAGGGGCCTACTGTTCAACACACCAGTGCTGGTGAGGGAGTCCTGCTGTTCAGCACACCCGTGCTGGTGCGAAGATGGCGCTGATGATGGTAGCCTCAGCCGGTCGGTGCGCCCTGTTTTGTCTTGTTTTGTCTGTCAATTCAGTGTTTTGCCAAGATTTTCGGAGTTCTCTAACAAGAGACGAACTTTTAAATATCAGGGAAACAACTCCTGTGGATTTAATTCCTACTTTTCTGCTTCCAGCGGCAGAATTAGTAGGCATTCTAGTCAATGCCGCGCTAGGCTTTGCTCAAGCAACGAAACGCCGCCCAAGGGGTAAACGGTCGGGGGCTCTAGTACGGCTACGCAGACGCGGGATCCGAACAGTGCTTCCGAGCTTTTTCCTCTCCAACGTACGTTCACTGTACAACAAAATGGATGAACTTCAGCTACTGATGGTAAAAAACAAAGACTTTCTTTCAGCTTCTGCATTGTGCTTCACGGAAACATGGCTGTGTGATTTGATTCCGGACACTTCGCTACAACTAGCAGGATTCCATCTTGTAAGATCGGATCGTGACATAGCACTCTCCGGCAAGACGAAAGGCGGTGGTATTTGTTTTTACATTAACAGTGGCTGGTGTGTAGATGTCACAGTGATTCTGCAACATTGTTCTCCACTCCTTGAATCAATTTTTATAACCTGTAAACCGTTTTACTCGCCTCGCGAGTTCGCGTCGCTCATTTTGGTCGGAGTTTATTTGCCGCCTTGTCCTCAGGTTAAAGAGGCCCAACGCATGCTCGCCGATCAGATTCTGAGTGTGGAGCGAGCAAATCCAGATTCGTTGGTTATCGTACTTGGCGACTTTAACAAAGGTAATCTCAGCCACGAACTCCCCAAATACATACAATTCATTAAATGCCCAACCAGAGAAGGGAACACTCTGGATCACTGTTACACTACAGTCAGTAGAGCCTACCACGCCGTCCCCCGAGCAGCACTAGGACACTCTGACCATGCCATGGTCCACCTGATTCCTGCATACAGGCAGAAACTAAAACTCTGTAAACCTGCTGTGAGGACATCTAAACAGTGGACCAGTGAGGCTGTGGAAGATTTGCGGGCGTGCTTAGACTGTACTGACTGGGATATGTTCACGACTGCTACCAATAGTCTAGATGAACTCACAGAGGCTGTGACGTCCTACATCAGCTTCTGTGAGGACTGCTGTATCCCAACACGTACCAGGGTGAACTTTAACAACAATAAGCCCTGGTTCTCAGCAAAGCTCAGAAGGTTGAGGTTGGAGAAGGAGGAAGCGTTTAGGAGTGGAGATAGAGACAGATTCAAGGAGTCGAAGAACAGGTTTAGCAAAGCGGTGAGAGAGGCTAAACGACTGTACTCAGAGAGACTAAAACACCAGTTCTCTACAAACGACGCTGCTTCTGTCTGGAGAGGGCTCAGGCAGATCACCAACTACAAACCCAGAGCCCCCCACACCACTAACGACTCCCGCCTAGCCAACGACCTGAACGAGTTCTACTGTAGATTTGAAAGACAATTGGACTGTCCTGAATCACCCCATCCAACCGAAGAGGCCCCATCCCCCACCAATACTACAGAGACGACTATCTCCTTTCAGGAGGGAGAAGTTAATAGACTTTTCAAGAGGCAGAATCCACGCAAAGCAGCCGGGCCGGACTCTGTCTCTCCAGCCACCCTCAGGCACTGCGCTGACCAGCTGTCTCCGGTGTTCACCAACATCTTTAACACCTCCCTGGAGACATGCCATGTACCAGCCTGTCTCAAGTCCTCCACCATCATCCCTGTGCCCAAAAAGCTAAGGCCAACAGGACTAAATGATTACAGACCGGTCGCCCTTACATCTGTGGTAATGAAGTCTTTTGAGCGCCTGGTCCTGGCACACCTCAAAGCCATCACAGACCCTCTCCTGGACCCCCTTCAGTTTGCCTACAGAGCCAACAGGTCTGTGGACGATGCAGTTAACATGGCCCTCCACTTCACCCTACAGCATCTGGACGCCCCAGCATCCTACGCCAGGATCCTGTTTGTGGACTTCAGCTCTGCCTTCAACACCATCATCCCTGCCCTGCTTCAGGACAAGCTCTTCCAGCTGAACGTGCCATACACCACCTGTAAATGGATCACAGACTTCCTGTCTGACAGGAAGCAGTGCGTTAAGCTGGGAACACAAGTCTCTGGCTCCAGGTCCATCAGCACCGGAACTCCTCAGGGCTGCGTCCTTTCCCCTCTGCTCTTCTCCCTGTATACCAACAGCTGCACCTCCAATCATCTGTCCGTCAAACTATTGAAGTTTGCGGATGACACCACCCTCATTGGGCTGATCTCTGGTGGGGATGAGTCTGACTATAGGTGGGAAGCTGACAATCTGGTGACCTGGTGTAGCCAGAACAACTTAGAGCTAAATGCTCTAAAGACAGTTGAGATGGTTGTGGACTTCAGGAAGAATACAGCACCACTCACCCCCATCACCCTGTTAGACTCCCCAGTAAAAATTGTAGAGTCCTTCCGCTTCCTGGGCACTATTCTCTCCCGGGACCTCAAGTGGGAATTGAACATCAGCTCCCTCACCAAGAAAGCTCAACAGAGGATGTACTTTCTACGGCAGCTGAAGAAATTCAACCTGCCAAAGACAATGATGATGCAATTCTATACAGCGATCATTGAATCCATCCTCACCTCCTCCATAACCGTCTGGTACGCTGCTGCCACTGCCAAGGACAAGAGCAGACTGCAGCGTATCATCCACACTGCTGAGAAGGTAATTGCCTGCAATCTACCGACCCTCGAGGACCTGCACACGACAAGGTCTATGAGGCGAGCGAGGAAGATTATGGCCGATTTCTCCCACCCTGGACACTCTCTGTTTCAGCTACTCCCCTCCGGCAGAAGGCTTCGGTCCATCAGGACCAAAACCTCACGCCATAAAAACAGTTTCTTCCCATCTGCTGCTGGCCTGTTAAACAAGGCCAAGGGCTAACACTGTTTTTAACATTTGATCTACATAACGACACGTTGCTGATATTAACTATGTTTCCCTATTTGTATTTTTAAATTATATCTTAAAGCTATTTTATATTCGATATTTATTTAATTTTATATACTTCAGCCCCTTAGTGTTAGACTTTTAACCCTTATTATAGTAAGACTTGTTTAAAACTTATTTAAGATTTTAGATTCCTATATGTTGAATGTATGCACCATCCTGCCAAAGTAAATTCCGTGTCGGTGTGAACTTACATGGCGAATAAAACCCTTTCTGATTCTGATTCTGAGTCTATGGAGCAGTGTTGAGTCTATTGGGAGTGTTGAGTCTATGGGCAGTGTTGAGTCTATGGTGCAGTGTTGAGTCTATTGGCAGTGTTGAGTCTATGGTGCAGCGTTGAGTCTATGGTGCAGTGTTGAGTCTATGGGCAGTGTTGAGTCTGTGGTGCAGTGATGAGTTTATTGGGCAGTGTTGAGTCTATGGGCAGTGTTGAGTCTATGGTGCAGTGTTGAGTCTATTGGCAGTGTTGAGTCTATGGGCAGTGTTGAGTCTATGGTGCAGTGTTGAGTCTATTGGCAGTGTTGAGTCTATGGTGCAGCGTTGAGTCTATGGTGCAGTGTTGAGTCTATGGGCAGTGTTGAGTCTGTGGTGCAGTGATGAGTTTATTGGGCAGTGTTGAGTCTATGGGCAGTGTTGAGTCTATGGTGCAGTGTTGAGTCTATTGGCAGTGTTGAGTCTATGGTGCAGTGTTGAGTCTATGGGTAGTTTTGAGTCTATGGTGCAGTGTTGAGTCTATGGGCAGTGTTGAGTCTATGGTGCAGTGTTGAGTCTATGGGCAGTGTTGAGTCTATGGTGCAGTGTTGAGTCTATTCGCAGTGGTGAGTCTAGGTGCAGTGTTGAGTCTATGGGCAGTATTGAGTCTATGGGCAGTGTTGAGTCTGTGGTGCAGTGATGAGTTTATGGTGCAGTGTTGAGTCTATGGTGCAGTGTTGAGTCTATTGGCAGTGATGAGTCAATGGGCAGTGATGAGTCTATGGGCAGTGTTGAGTCTATGGGCAGTCATGAGTCTATGGTGCAGTGTTGAGTCTATGGGCAGTGTTGAGGCTATTGTGCAGTGTTGAGTCTATGGGCAGTGTTGAGTCTATGGTGCAGTGCTGAGTCTATGGTGCAGTGTTGAGTCTATTGGCAGTGATGAGTCAATGGGCAGTGATGAGTCAATGGGCAGTGATGAGTCTATGGGCAGTGTTGAGTCTATGGGCAGTCATGAGTCAATGGGCAGTGTTGAGTCTATGGGCAATGTTGAGTCTATGATGCAGTGCTGAGTCTATGGTGCAGTGTTGAGTCTATTGGCAGTGTTGAGTCTATGGGCAGTCATGCGTCTATGGGCAGTGTTGAGTCTATGGATAGTGTCGAGTATATGGGCAGTGATGAGTCTATGGGCAGTGTTGAGTCTATGGGCAATGTTGAGTCTATGGTGCAGTGCTGAGTCTACGATGCAGTGTTGAGTCTATTGGCAGTGTTGAGTCTATGGGCAGTCATGCGTCTATGGGCAGTGTTGAGTCTATGGATAGTGTCGAGTATATGGGCAGTGATTAGTTTATGGGCAGTGTTGAGTCTATGGGCTGTGATGATTCTATGGTGCAGTGTTGAGTGTATGGTGCAGTGTTGAGTGTATGTGCAGTGTTGAGTCTGTGGGCAGTGTTGAGTCTGTGGGCAGTGTTGAGTCTATTGGCAGTGATGAGTCTATTGACAGTGTTGAGTCTATGGGCAGTGTTGAGTCTATGGTGCAGTGTTGAGTCTATGGTGCAGTGTTGAGTCTATGGGCAGTCATGAGTCTATGGGCAGTGTTGAGCCTTTGGACAGTGATGAGTCTATGGGCAGTGATGAGTCTATGGACAGTGATGAGTCAATGGGCAGTGCTGAGTCTATGGGGCAGTGATGAGTCTATGGGGCAGGGTTGGCTAAGTGCTGAGTCATACCGTATTTACTGCCCCGTCTATTTCACAGCGTAACGTTAACGGTCCAGTGACGTCCCCGTGACGTCCCAGTGACGTCGGGAGGAGGAGGATCCGAGGCATGATCGACGTGCGTGTGCCCCCTGTCATACCCCATAAATGTTCGAGGAGGTAAATATTTTATTGTCGTCAGTTAAATGTGTCTCGCTTTTCATCATTATCATCATCATCATCATCACCACGATCCCATGGGGCAGATAGCCCTATAGTAGTAGATGTCTCCACTGCACATATCGTCATTTGTTGTTACCACTCTCCTCTGTCATGTAGTGCCCAGTTTGTGGCCACGTCCTTGTTGGCAGCAATCTCTTGTGTCGCTGTTAGGTGTTCCACTGTTTGTCCGTATGGATGTTGATCTTTTGACTTAAAACTTTCGTGACTGCAGGAATTCATGTACTTTGGTATTTCTATCGGTAAAGTCACGTGGATAGAAAAAAAAATAGTAAAAATAAAGAGAGTAAAAATATCGCGATGTTTCGATCGCAACACATGTGCGACCGCTTGTGTTGCAATCGAAACGTCGGTACATTTCTATTCACTTTTTTTTAAAACATTATAATATTTTTTCTACCTACGTGACTTTACGTAGCCAACTCTGCAAATCATCATCACGCGCCCATGGGGCACATGGGCCGCAGTCGGAGGTGTATCCACTGCACGTTTCGTCATTTGTTCTGCCAATATGCGTCAAGTGGTGGGCCTCATCTTTCTGGCAGCAATCTCTTTATGTCTCTGTTCGGTCTTCCTCTGTACGCGTGTGTACACATTCTCGAAGTGTATGTGTGTGTGTGTGTACACCTTCGTTTGTGAGATGTTTAATCGTTAGCAGCAACATCAGCATCAGCAAACAGACAGTAGAAATGAGACGATACGTATCTACGTATGCATGTTGAACTCCTGTCGCACCGTACGTAGCCAACCCTGCTAATCATCATCATCATCATCATCACGATCCCATGGGGCAATTAGCCCCGTATGTGTCCCCTGCACATTTCGTCATTAGTTGTCTCCACGTTCCTCTCCGTCTGTCTTGTAGTGCCAATATGTCTCAAGCAGTGGCCGCATCTTCCTGGCATACATCTCGTGCGAGAGAAGTCGCCAAGCCATCGTCTCTGTCAGAGTTTCGCTCTCTTTTCCGTTCCTTCCATTTTTTCCCAAACAACAACAGCAACAACAACAACTGAAACTCATTTTAATTGAACCCTGTTGTTCTCCATCCTACTACAAGCGTTTCTAATTAGTACAATGGGACCTTCATTGCCAGTATCAAAGTATGAATTGGTGTTTACTACTTCTGGCAATAAAAAAAAACGGGAGTTGTGTTAAGACGTTCAAACACCAAATAGAAACCTTTTTGAGAGGAATCAAGTTTTACTGCATTAACCACGCGCAGCACTTGTGGTGAACGTGCAAACAAACACGCTATCATAATCTACGCATTGTCTTTGAGACTGATTGGTCTACACCCAGAGATAGCAGCATTCTTTATGGCCTTGTCTCACCAGTGTCAGACCAGAGAACGCCGAAAGGCGAACAGTGCCAAGACAATGCAGGTGTAGTGCCTTGGATTCACTCGGACGACAATCGCCTTTCTTCCACTGTCACTTTTATTTCCATCGTTCCGCACACACATACACACTTTATCATTTCACACACACACTATATACAATTTCTCACACACACACACACTATATATAATTTCTCACCCACACTATATATAATTTCTCACACACACACACTATATATAATTTCTCACACACACTATATATATAATTTCTCACACACACACACACTATATATAATTTCTCACACACACACACTATATATAATTTCTCACACACACACACACTATATATAATTTCTCACACACACACACACTATATATAATTTCTCACACACACACTATATATAATTTCTCACACACACACACACTATATATAATTTCTCACACACACACACACACTATATATAATTTCTCACACACACTATATATATAATTTCTCACACACACACACTATATATAATTTCTCACACACACACACTATATATATAATTTCTCACACACACACACTATATATAATTTCTCACACACTATATATAATTTCTCACACACACACACACACTATATATAATTTCTCACACACACACACTATATATAATTTCTCACAACAACAACAACAACCGCCATTCGCCACTAAGTGGCGGTGACGTCACCACGACGCTTGTGCCAGGCTATGTGCACCCTGAGGCCACGTGAAGTGTCGAACGCCCGCTGGCAGGAGGTCACGGGGCAGACCCAGGTGCCACGGGTCGACTGACTGAGATGATTGGCTGATGCACCACCTGTGCCCCCTACTGTGCCAACCTGCTGTGCTTTAGCCACCCGGCGCTCCGCTCGCTGTTGTGAGCGTCGCTCCTCCGCCCTCCGTTGTTGTTGGAGGGCGACTGCCTCCAACTTCCCAGTAGCATCCTTCACGAGCCTCCTCCACAGAGGCCGATCTTGACACCGCTGGTACCAGTCATCGGCAAGTTCACTCAGCTCCACGTCCTCCTGTACCACATCACTCCATCTCTTCTGTAGCCCGTGCCGCGCCCGCTTAGCCCCCTCAATCCGGCCAAACAAAAGCTGTTTCGGCATGCAGTGGCTGGGCATGCGGGCTACATGACCCAGCCATCGCAGCCTTGCCTGCCGGAGGAGCTCACCGATGGGACCCTGCCCAGATCTTTCAAGGATTTGTGAGCTCCTCACACAATCCAGTCTGGTTAAACCCAGGATGGATCGTAGGCAGGCCAGCCTAAATGTTTCTAACCGGCGAAGATGTTCCATTAGGGGGGTCCACGTTTCGCAAGCGTAGAGAAGGGAGGGAATGACCGTGGCCGAGAAGACCTGAAGCTTAGTGCGGAGCGACAGACCGGGTAGCTTCCACACAGCGTTACGCAACTGATGAAAAGATATTGCCGCTCGACTGATTCGGAGTGAGACCTCTGCTGTTAAACTGGAGCCAGTCATAAGCACACTGCCCAGGTATGGGAAACTCTCCACTCTCTCCACAACTGCCCCATCACCGATTGGGAGTTGTGGGGGTGGAGTGTCCGATGGTACAAAATACCCAGGCAGGTGCTTAGTTTTGGTGGGGCTGATGGTAAGGCCCCACCTCTTAGTGTCACGCTCCAGTCTCAGCAGCAGCGTCTCCAACTCCTCCTCTGACTGAGCAGCTATTACCAAATCATCAGCATACATAACGTGGTTGAGCAATAGGAAGCCATCCCTTGACCGCACCCGGGCATCGATTAGCCTCCCATTATATCTGTACCATATGGAGATTCCCCTGGTACAGCTATTGAAGGCTTCACGAACTACGTGGTCAAAATAGATGTTAAATAATGTGGGAGCCAGAGGACATCCCTGTCGCACCCCAAGGTGTACAGGGAATGGCTCTGACTCCCGGCCACGTAGTTTTACCCGGGCCCGCTCACCATCATGAAGGTCCTTAATGATCGTGAGCAGAGGGTCAGGTACTCCAAAAGCACGAAGAACGACCCAGAGCCCAGGCCTACTGATGGTATCATAGGCCTTGACCAGGTCAATAAAGCAGAGATGTAGGTCTTGTTGGAATTCCCTACACCTCTGCTGTAGCAGACGGACAGAAAATATGGCATCTGTGCAGGACCGCCCTTTCCTGAAACCGCATTGGGGCTCCGCAAGCCTCTCCTCAGCGTGCCTGGCAAGGCGATGCTGAATAATCCTTGCCAGGACCTTTCCCGGCACACTGAGGAGTGAGATGCCCCTGTAGTTGTTACAGTCTATGCGGTCCCCCTTCTTAAAAAGGGGGACCACCAGGGCATCCTTCCAATCCTGCGGAACCCGTCCAGTGGTCCAGACTGTTGTTATGATGTCATATAGGGAAGTCTGTGCACAAACGCCACCCTCCCTCAGCATTTCGCTTGGGAGATCATCTCTGCCCGCTGCCTTTCCTGGTCTCAGACTCCGGATCGCCTTCAATACTTCCTCAGCAGATGGCACCTCAGCCAGCCATCACAGGGGGTGACTTCATCCAATATTTGAGGCACCGCAGCCTCAGCAGGGTCATCCTCACTTTGTGCCACGATGTTTTCCTGGCTGAGGGATTTTCCCTCCCCCAGGACCTCACAGAAATGCTCAGCAAATCTGCGAACCTGTTCCTGGGGGTCGGAAATTGGATCACCGTTTTTTTCCCATAATGATGGTAATAGGTGTGGCGCTGCAGGTTACTTTTTTGATGGAGTTAAATAGAGATTTGTGATCACGGGCCACTGAGGCAGACTCCATCTCCTCAGCAACCCGCGACCACCACCCATCCTTGCAGCGCCTCACGGCTCTCCGAACCTCCGAGCGAAGGCTGCGGTAAGCCTCCTCATTCTCTGACGTGGGATTCTGTAGCCGATGACAGTGGGCCTGTCGCTTTTTCTCAACCATCCTGAACAACTCCTCTGTCATCCAGGGTGTCTGGGGAGGTCTGGACCACGTACCCAGAGCAGCCATTGCAGCTGCATGAGTGACAGTCCTAAACCTCGCCCATTTACCCTCGACATCAGGAGGAGTCGGGGACGATGCCAATCCCAGCCGCAAGCGATGATGAAATTCTCGCTTGCAACTTTCATCAGATAACTGAGACCAGGCCACTTTAGGTTGGAATGGGGTCCTGGGTGTACACCCACCACCGGAGTGGAAGAATGGCAGGCGCATCTTACAGATGACTAGTCGATGGTCAGAGGGCAGATCAGCTCCACGGTAGGTCCTGGTGTCAAGGACATGGGCTCGCATTCGCTGGTCCGTCACTATGTAGTCCAGCAGATGTTCTTGCTTGGACCCGGCATGCATCCATGATGTTGTGTGGATGCGCCGATGCCGGAACAGCGTGTTGGTAATTACAAGCCCATGGGCTGCACAAAAATCTAGCAGCCTCCTACCGTTGTTATTGAGCTGATCTGGCCCATGCCCTCCAATCACTCCAGACCAGGTGCCAGTATCATGACCAACTCGGGCATTGAAGTCACCCAACATGATGACTCTATCCCGAGGGGCCACTTTAGCCAGCACCTGTGACAGGAGGTCATAGAAGGCATCTGACTCATCGGCTTTGCCTGCATCCCTCCACGGATGTTCATCTTCGGTGGGGGCATAAGTAACCACGACCACCATTCCTCGCCTCCGGTTGATGGGAAGGCGAGCCCAAAGTAGCCTGGGGCTTACAGCTTCCCACACCTCACCGCCACGCTCCCACGCCCCCGTCATTCTTTTGTTCAAAAGAAGACCCACACCCTGTTGTTTGGCAGTCTGCTGCCCCGAGTAGAGGACTGTCCACCCCTCATGGTGGCAGGAGCCAGAGCCGGTCCACCGGACCTCCTGAATGCCGCATAGATCCAGGCGGTACCGGTCCAGCTCCCGACAGAGGAGTGGCAGCCTCTCCTCTGCAGTGAGCGTTCGAACATTCCACGTGGCCACCCGTAGTGGCTTTTCGTTGTTTCTGGAGTAGCCCCGAGGGTAGGTATTCAATCTCCTGGCTCCGCCAATTGGGGTTTGGCCAGGAGACGTCATAGACGCCTGGCCCCCCGGGGCCTCCGGCACAAGCTTAGTTGTTACATATTTCAGTTTAATTCGTGGTTTCGTGGTAATTAATTGAAGGTGGAGGGGTTACCAGCCCCTCGCACCCGTCCAGAGCCCCCGTTTAGCCCCTGTGGTGGACACATATGCCATGAGGGGAGGAGCCAATCAAAATTGGATCTCCCCCCACAGCGCTGTCCACGACAGAGTTGCCCGTCCGGCACCGCGAGGAGGTAGGGGGTTGTTTTGCCGTACATAATTTCTCACACACACACACTATATATAATTTCTCACACACACACACTATATATATAATTTCTCACACACACACACTATATATATAATTTCTCTCACACACACACTATATATAATTTCTCACACACACACACTATATATATAATTTCTCACACACACACACACTATATATAATTTCTCACACACACACACACTATATATATAATTTCTCACACACACACACACAATATATATCATTTCTCACACACACACACTATATATATAAAATTTCTCACACACTATATATATAAAATTTCTCACACACACTATATATAATTTCTCACACACACACACACTATATATATAATTTCTCACACACACACACTATATATATAATTTCTCACACACACACACACACTATATATATAATTTCTCACACACACACACTATATATATAATTTCACACACACACACACTATATATATAATTTCACACACACACACTATATATAATTTCTCACACACACACACTATATATATAATTTCTCACACACACACTATATATATAATTTCTCACACACACACACTATATATATAATTTCTCACACACACACACTATATATATAATTTCTCACACACACACACTATATATAATTTCACACACACACACACTATATATATAATTTCACACACACACACTATATATATATAATTTCACACACACACACACACTATATATATAATTTCACACACACACACTATATATATAATTTCACACACACACACTATATATATAATTTCACACACACACACTATATATATAATTTCACACACACACACACTATATATAATTTCACACACACACACTATATATATAATTTCACACACACACACTATATATATAATTTCACACACACACACTATATATAATTTCACACACACACTATATATAATTTCACACACACACTATATATAATTTCACACACACACACTATATATATATAATTTCACACACACACACACACTATATATATAATTTCACACACACACTATATATATAATTTCACACACACACACACACTATATATATAATTTCACACACACACACTATATATATAATTTCACACACACACACTATATATAATTTCACACACACACACTATATATATAATTTCACACACACACTATATATATATAATTTCACACACACACACTATATATATAATTTCACACACACACACACTATATATAATTTCACACACACACACTATATATATAATTTCACACACACACACACTATATATATAATTTCACACACACACACTATATATATAATTTCACACACACACACTATATATATAATTTCACACACACACACACACCATATATATATAATTTCACACACACACACTATATATATATAATTTCACACACACACATTATATATATAATTTCACACACACACACACACTATATATATAATTTCACACACACACACACACTATATATATAATTTCACACACACTATATATAATTTCACACACACTATATATAATTTCACACACACACACACACTATATATAATTTCACACACACTATATATAATTTCACACACACACACTATATATAATTTCACACACACACACACACTATATATAATTTCACACACACACACTATATATAATTTCACACACACACACTATATATAATTTCACACACACACACACACACTATATATAATTTCACACACACACACACTATATATAATTTCACACACACACTATATATAATTTCATACACACACACACTATATATAATTTCATACACACACACACTATATATAATTTCATACACACACACACTATATATAATTTCACACACACACACTATATATATAATTTCACACACACACACTATATATAATTTCACACACACACACTATATATAATTTCACACACACACACACACTATATATAATTTCACACACACACACTATATATAATTTCACACACACACACACTATATATAATTTCACACACACACACTATATATAATTTCACACACACACACTATATATAATTTCACACACACACACAATATATAATTTCACACACACACACTATATAATTTCACACACACACACACACTATATATAATTTCACACACACACACACTATATATAATTTCACACACACACACTATATATAATTTCACACACACACACTATATATAATTTCACACACACACTATATATAATTTCACACACACACTATATATAATTTCACACACACACACTATATATATAATTTCACACACACACACACTATATATAATTTCACACACACACACACACTATATATAATTTCACACACACACACTATATATATAATTTCACACACACACACTATATATAATTTCACACACACACACTATATATAATTTCACACACACACACTATATATAATTGCACACACACACACACACACTATATATAATTTCACACACACACACACACTATATATAATTTCACACACACACACACACTATATATAATTTCACACACACACACACTATATATAATTTCACACACACACACACACTATATATAATTTCACACACACACACTATATATAATTTCACACACACACACTATATATAATTTCACACACACACTATATATAATTTCACACACACACACTATATATAATTTCACACACACACACTATATATAATTTCACACACACACACTATATATAATTTCAAACACACACACTATATATAATTTCAAACACACACACACTATATAATTTCAAACACACACACTATATAATTTCACACACACACACTATATAATTTCACACACACACACACACACTATATAATTTCACACACACACACACTATATAATTTCACACACACACACTATATAATTTCACACACACACACACACTATATAATTTCACACACACACACACACTATATAATTTCACACACACACACTATATAATTTCACACACACACACTATATAATTTCACACACACACACTATATAATTTCACACACACACACACTATATAATTTCACACACACACTATATAATTTCACACACACACTATATAATTTCACACACACACACTATATAATTTCACACACACACACACACTATATAATTTCACACACACACACACACACTATATAATTTCACACACACACACACTATATAATTTCACACACACACTATATATATAATTTCTCCTCTCCGCGCTCCGCCAACTCGAACACTCGAATTCCCCTCAGCACCGTCCGCTCATACTCCTTGTCTCCCCACACAGTCTCTTCTTCACTCCCCGCACACAGTGGTTCTATCTCTATCTCTTCACACACAGTGACTCGTCTATCTTTTCACACACAGTGACTTGTCTATCTCTTCACACACAGTGACTCTGTCTATCTCTTCACACACAGTGACTCTGTCTATCTCTTCACACACAGTGACTCTGTCTATCTCCTCACACAGTGACCTGTCTATCTCTTCACACACAGTGACTCTGTCTATCTCTTCACACACAGTGACTTGTCTATCTCTTCACACACAGTGACTCGTCTATCTTTTCACACACAGTGACCTGTCTATCTCTTCACACACAGTGACTCTGTCTATCTCTTCACACACAGTGACTTGTCTATCTCTTCACACACAGTGACTTGTCTATCTCTTCACACACAGTGACTTGTCTATCTCTTCACACACAGTGACTTGTCTATCTCTTCACACACAGTGACTTGTCTATCTCTTCATACGCAGTGACTCTGTCTCTCTCTTCACACGCAGTGACTCTGTCTATCTCTTCACACACAGTGACTTATCTATCGCTAACTCTCCCTGTACCTACCTATACCGTAATTTCCACTCTGCTAACGCTAACTCTCGCTATCGCTATTTATTGTCCTCTGGGTTCGGCTCTCAATCTATTTCCCACTAACACTTGCCGGCTCCCCTCTTCACATCTCTCTCTACCCGCTGCTGTCTCCACTTCTCGCCAACAACTCTCCTCTCCGTCCAAATCACCTAGTGTTTTTATCCCCTTTCCAATCAGCCTTAATTAATTGCCACGTGCCTCGCTGCCATTTTCCCCGCCAGCTCGCACCTGTCCAACGGCCCAGACTTTGTGACGCCGCCACTTAACGCTAACAGCCTCTCGACCAATCACAGCCCTCGTGCCTTGACTCCCTTAATTACTTTGGCTTGCTTACGCCACCCGTGACTTCACCACCTGCCCGACCTTATGTGACCCACACTGTTTGTATGTACTGTATATGGTCAATTTACCCATGTGTATCTTCTACTCCACTACACAGCTATCGCAATGGCGCCAGTTGTTGGTTCTCATCACTGCCTGCATCATCAGCGTCGTCATCATCGTCATCAGGTTGTTGTCTTCTTCGTCTGCGTGCAACCTTTGCTTTTTAGCTGACAGGTAATAAAAAAAAAGTCGACAACTATCACCAAACATGTGCGCACGCAACCACACCCAGGCTGTATTTTACTTTTTATTTCAAGAAGTTCTAAGTTAACATTTTACAGCACGGAGTAAAAGATTACGCAACGGGGTGGAGGGAGGGAGGCGGGTTCAAGGCACATCTATCTTATCTCATCAAGGATTTATACGAGTTCGTCGTTAATCGAGGAGGCTTTACATTTAATCACCATTATCTGTGTGGGTTTGGTAATCTGTGCCTGATGCGTGACACTCTGGAACGTCGCTGGGTAGGCCGCGTGGATTTTCATGCGGTTTTAAATGTTATTGACATTTCAACTAATTATGAGTTCGTTGTTAGGAGACTAATCAATTTCCCCCCCCCACTAAATTAAAATGGCGGCCGCTGTTGATTCAAGCCAAATGTGCATCCCTTGTTTTTGTATTTTTCCTGTATCGATTTGCACACGGAATAATAATAATAATAATTAAGAGTATATTCGTCAATTTACACCAAATGTGATATACAGAGACATTTTTCACTAAATAAAAATAATAATTGCATCTACACAGCGGATTTTCATCAAGGACCTCGAAGCGCTATATAGGACACAGCAGCAGACACTCAGCAAAAATAGATTCACAAAACAATTTACAAAATGAACTAAAAGTTTAACAAGTGGAAGAGTATAAATAGGTTTTAAGGCGCGTTTAAAAAAAAGCGTCCACAGACTCAGAGATCACTGATATCTCGTGGAAGAGCGCTCAATAGCCTGGGAACTATATGACGGACAATTACACTCATGATAAAACATATTAAAGCTAGCTTTACTACCTACCCGGCTTCGCCCGAGACTCAACACTGCCCCATAGACTCAACACTGCCCATAGACTCAACACTGCCCATAGACTCAACACTGCCCATAGACTCAACACTGCCCATAGACTCAACACTGCCCATAGACTCAACACTGCCCATAGACTCAACACTGCCCATAGACTCAACACTGCACCATAGACTCATCACTGCACCATAGACTCAACACTGCACCATAGACTCATCACTGCACCATAGACTCACACTGCCCCATAGACTCAACACTGCCCATAGACTCACACTGCACCATAGACTCAACACTGCCCATAGACTCAACACTGCACCATAGACTCAACACTGCACCATAGACTCACACTGCCCCATAGACTCAACACTGCCCATAGACTCACACTGCACCATAGACTCAACACTGCCCCATAGACTCAACACTGCCCCATAGACTCAACACTGCCCCATAGACTCAACACTGCCCCATAGACTCAACACTGCCCATAGACTCAACACTGCACCATAGACTCATCACTGCACCATAGACTCAACACTGCCCATAGACTCAACACTGCCCCATAGACTCAAAACTGCCCATAGACTCAACACTGCCCCATAGACTCAACACTGCCCATAGACTCAACACTGCACCATAGACTCATCACTGCACCATAAACTCACACTGCCCCATAGACTCAACACTGCCATAGACTCACACTGCACCATAGACTCAACACTGCCCATAGACTCAACACTGCACCATAGACTCAACACTGCACCATAGACTCATCACTGCACCATAGACTCACACTGCACCATAGACTCACACTGCCCATAGACTCATGCAGGAATACAACTTCAGGACTGGGGAGAAAAAGTCGTTCTCGTGTGCTACTGCAGACTTCGCTGGTGTTGCTACTCGCTAACAGCACTTGCCCCAACAGCCTATACTATTTACTAAACCATTTATATTAATATTCTTAGTTTTTTCGGTAAAGTCACGTTGAAGAGAAACAACAAAATAACAAAATATATATAAAACAATAAAAAATTCTCACGACGTTTCGACCATAACTCAAACGGTCATCATCAGGTGTGTTGGTTTGCATAAAACACACCTGATGATGACCGTTTGAGTTATGGTCGAAACGTCGTGAGAATTTTTTATTGTTTTATATATATTTTGTTATTTTGTGGTTTCTCTTCAACGTGACTTTACCGAAAAAAACTAAGAATATGAATTACTGCAGTCACGAAAGCTTTAAATCAAAATTTATATTAATTTACAAGGTAAGGCCCAACTCTCTTTTTCGTAAGCGATCTGGCCACGAATGATAGCTCAACGAAGTGGGCTTATCATCATCACGTGAAGGTTTATGGCAGCCAAATATTCTAAACATACGAAGCGTCTCAATGTGAAGGGAAAAACCGGAGGACCCGGAGAAAAATCCACGCGACCACGGGGAGAGAGGGAGAGAGACACCGCAAACTTCAAATATACAGCAGCAGCAACAGGCGTAAGGGTCGGGATCGAACCCACGACCTCCTGTATACCAGGCGAGGTAGTTAACATCTCCTAGCCACCGTGATGATGATTAGAGAGACAAAGCGAACTCCAAATATACAGCAGGTGCAAAGGATCGGAATCGAACCCACGACCTCCTGTATACCAGGCGATGTAGTTAACATATCCTAGCCACCGTGATGATGATGATGAGAGAGACACGCAAACTCCAAATATACAGCAGGCGTAAGTGTCGGAATCGAACCCACGACCTCCTGTATACCAGGCGAGGTAGTTAACATCTCCTAGACACCGCGACGCTTGTGTGGACTACGCGGGGGATTCGTGTGTGCTCTTTCAGCGCTCAGTGGCGTTAGGTGACCTGTCACCACCTCCAGCACCACCGTCACGCATTACTTGGCATCGTGTCTCACGATTTAACAATTTAACAACAGGACATTGCACAAGGCCACGAGCAATACTGTGCATGCGTTGTCACCATGCCATTACCAACAGCAATAAGTAGATGCTAGGTCTGAATGCTCAAAGGGAGAAACACAAACAAATGTAAATGTTTTTTTGTTTTGCCAGCATTGAAACGGCTGTACCGCTGTATGGTCCTGAAAATCTCAATTTCCCCGGACAAGAATACGGGTAAACCGCGTGGGTTGCCACGGTGTGTATACGCGTGGAAGAAGAAAAATGGAACAAGGAATTGATGGTGTAGGTCAAGAGTCGGCAAACAAAATAGCAAGAAGAGTCATCACCGCCTATAGACTCAATACTGCACCATAGACGCAACACTGCCTATAGACTCAACACTGCACCATAGACGCAACACTGCCTATAGACGCAACACTGCACCATAGACTCAACACTGCCTATAGACTCATCACTGCCCATAGACTCAACACTGCCCATAGACTCAACACTGCACCATAGACTCATCACTGCTATAGACTCAATACTGCACCATAGACTCAACACTGCACCGTAGACTCAACACTGCCCATATAATCATCACTGCCCATAGGCTCAACACTGCACCATAGACTCAACACTGCACCATAGACTCATCACTGCTATAGACTCAATACTGCACCATAGACTCAACACTGCACCGCAGACTCAACACTGCCCATAGACTCAACACTGCACTATAGACTCAACACTGCACCATAGAGTCATCACTGCCCATAGACTCAACACTGCCCATAGACTCAACACTGCACCATAGACTCATCACTGCACCATAGACTCATCACTGCACCATAGACTCACACTGCACCATAGACTCAACACTGCCCATAGACTCATGCAGGAATACAACTTCAGGACTGGGGAGAAAAAGTCGTTCTCGTGTGCTGCTGCAGACTTCGCTGGTGTTGCTACTCGCTAATAGCACTTGCCCCAACAGCCTATACTATTTACTAAACCATTTATATTAATTTACAAGGTAATGCCCAACTCTCTTTTTTTGTAAGCGATCTGGCCACGAATGATAGCTCAACGAAGTGGGCTTATCATCACGTGGAGGTTTATGGCAGCCAAATATTCTAAACATATGAAGCGTCTCAATGTGAAGGGAAAAACCGGAGGACCCGAAGAAAAATCCACGCGACCACGGGGAGAGAGAGAGAGACCACAAACTTCAAATATACAGCAGCAACAGGCGTAAGGGTCGGGATCGAACCCACGACCTCCTGTGTACCAGGCGAGGTAGTTAACATCTCCTAGCCATCGTGATGATGATTAGAGAGACAAAGCGAACTCCAAATATACAGCAGGCGCAAAGGATCGGAATCGAACCCACGACCTCCTGTATACCAGGCGAGGTAGTTAACATCTCCTAGCCACCGTGATGATGATGATGATGAGAGAGACACGCAAACTCCAAATATACAGCAGGCGTAAGTGTCGGAATCGAACCCACGACCTCCTGTATACCAGGCGAGGTAGTTAACATCTCCTAGCCACCGTGATGATGATGATGAGAGAGACACGCAAACTCCAAATATACAGCAGGCGTAAGTGTCGGAATCGAACCCACGACCTCCTGTATACCAGGCGAGGTAGTTAACATCTCCTAGACACCGCGACGCTTGTGTGGGCTACGCGGGGGATTCGTGTGTGCTCTTTCAGCGCTCAGTGGCGTTAGGTGACCTGTCACCACCTCCAGCACCACCGTCACGCATTACTTGGCATCGTGTCTCACGATTTAACAATTTAACAACAGGACATTGCACAAGGCCACGAGCAATACTG
Organism: Petromyzon marinus; assembly: GCF_048934315.1. Classification (NCBI taxonomy): domain Eukaryota; kingdom Metazoa; phylum Chordata; class Hyperoartia; order Petromyzontiformes; family Petromyzontidae; genus Petromyzon; species Petromyzon marinus. The sequence continues at coordinate 3,088,115 of NC_133728.1, forward strand.
TGCATGCGTTGTCACCATGCCATTACCAACAGCAATATAAGTAGATGCTAGGTCTGAATGCTCAATCCGAAGCTATTCATATATTGATACTTGCATTGCCGTAGTACTGGTCGTCTTTTGGCGTTGTTCTTTGGTCTAACACTGGTGGTGGGACAAGGCGACGAAGAAGGCTGCTGTCTCTGGTGTAGGCCCATCAGTTTTAAAGACAATGCTTATGGCATCAAAGACAATGCTTATGGCATCAAAGACAATGCTTTTGGCATCAAAGACAATGCTTATGGTATCAAAGACAATGCTTATGGCATCAAAGACAATGCTTATGGCATCAAAGACAATGCTTATGGTATCAAAGACAATGCTTATGGCATCAAAGACAATGCTTATGGCATCAAAGACAATGCTTATGGCATCAAAGACATTGCTTATGGCATCAAAGATAATGCTTATGGCATCAAAGACAATGCTTATGGCATCAAAGACAATGCTTATGTTATCAAAGACAATGCTTATGGTATCAAAGACAATGCTTATGGCATCAAAGACAATGCTTATGGCATCAAAGACAATGCTTATGGCATCAAAGACAATGCCCATCTATTATTATCAGAAGAGCCATGTCTGTTTGCACGTTCACCACAAGTGCGGTGTGCTTAATGCAGTAAACTTGATTCCTTGCAAAAGGTTTATATTTGGTGTTTGAACATCTTCACAAAACTCGTGTTTTATTGCCGGAAAGGGGAGACGCCTATGCTTATTTTTCATACGTTGATACTGGCAAAAAGAGGTCACATGATAAAGCTGCTCACCCCAAGATATACGTGCTCTGACACGTGCATTGTATTTGTAGCGTTCGCGAAAAGGCGAACAGTACAAGGCGTAGGCCCAATCAGTTCCAAAGACAATGCTTATGGCATCAAAGACAATGCCCATGGCATCAAAGACAATGCCCATGGCATCACAGACAATGCCCATGGCATCAAAGACAATGCCCATGGCATCACAGACAATGCCCATGGCATCAAAGACAATGCCCATGGCATCAGAGCATCATCGGAGCATATTCATGGCCAAAGAGCTGCGTTTGTTTGCACGTTTAGCCACAAGTACGTGTGGATTATTGCAAAATTAATGACGGTGCCTTGCAATAGGCATTGTGTCTATTTGTCGTCTGAACATCTCAACACACGACTCCAGTTTTATTTGCCAGCGAGGGCGAAAGCCACATTCTTATTGTGTTCATCCTAATGATGATGATGATGACGAGAGAATAAAAAAAACATTCGATAGCGCTGTTAATAATATTATTCCTGGGGTGCAAGCGAAGCGATGGCCCAGCGGGTTTGGAGCGCTGTCGGTGAACGCTTCGCGGCTCCCGAATCCGCCGGCCGCCCCAACGCCTGCGGAGTTCCGTCGCCGTCGTCAACCGCACGGCAAACGGAGAAAAGCGCGCTACGAGCCCTCCGAGTTACGAGGCCGCTCTCTCTCTCTCTCTCTGTGTGTGCCGCAGGAATCGGGGCACCCACATCTTGCCGAATTCGACAAATGACACCGCGGATCACTCAATCGGCATTTACACGCAGAGCTGCCACTGGCGGAGACCTCGGTCGGACCACAGAGCAACTATCGCCTCCTACTGGCAGCAGACTGATGTACAGGGAGGGCTGCCACTGGGGGTGACCTCGGCTCGACCACAGAGCAACTATCGCCTCCTACTGGCAGCAGACTGATGTACAGGGAGAGATGCCACTGGGGGTGACCTAGGCTAGACCATAGAGCAACTATCGCCCCCTACTGGCAGCAGACTGATGTACAGGGAGAGATGCCACCTGGGGTGACCTCGGCTAGACCACAGAGCAACCATCGCCACCTACTGGCAGCAGACTGATGTACAGGGAGATCTGCAACTCGGGGTGACCTAGGCGAGACCACAGAGCAACCATCGCCCCCTACTGGCAACAGACTGATGTACAGGGAGAGATGCCACTGGGGTGACCGAGGCTAGACCACAGAGCAATCATCGCCACCTACTGGCAGCAGAGTCGCGTCCCAGCGCGATTATGCAAATGAGACTCCTATCGTGGTCTCATGAGTTAACACGTGGGCAACACGAACCCCAACTTGAAACTGGAAACGATGTCTCTCTGTATGTTTGTGCGTGTCTATGTAACTCTCTGTATCTCTATGCGTCTCTACGTATCTCACTGCACCTCTGTGTATCTCTATGGGTCTCTATGCATCTCTCTATCTCTGTGTGTCTGCAGCGTGTACACCAATCTTTTGGCAACACGTCGTGATGGTCACTGCGAGGCAAGTGCCGTGTCCGTTCAGTGCTCGCTGAGCTGCATTGGGCATCTGGTTACCCCCAACGAAATGCAGCGTTGCAAGGTCGCAACTCATGACAGATGTAGTGACATATGACGTCACTACTATACTCTTCGGTTCTATTCGGTAAAGTCACGTAGGTAAAAAAATAAAACAACAAAAATCACGACGTTTCGGCCACAACACAAGCGGCCTTCATCAGGTGAAGGGACCAGACTGTCTCGAAGACTGCGCTGGAGTGAAACAGAGCCAAGCTCAGACCACGGCCTTTAAGCTGTGTGAGAGGGATTAAGGTGCCTTGACAAAGGAATTAGCATTAAAAGATTAGCATTTAATTGGCGGACTTAGCATGATGAAAGGTGTAGAGAGGCTGAACATACGGGTGCACATGCACGCGCATGTGCTGCGAAAGTTTGGGGTACCACTACTTGAAAAAATATACTGTACCATTGAAAATTAGTTTAATGTTTGGTTCGATTTAGAACATCTTTCCAATGGTTGCTTAATTTGAAACCATCTTCTCGGTTGAAATTGTGTCTGTGTTTGTAGATCTGAATTGCCTCGTGAACAAATCTCTGATAAAAACCCGTGGGTTTGCAAAGAACCTTGGTATCGGAGAAAATTATATTGTAATCACCCACAGCGTTGTAACAGTGATCAGCTATGGCAGAAGAATTCGTTTTGCCGTGTTTCAAATCTGATTTGTGCTCGCGAATTCGGTCAGAGACATGTCGCTTCGTCTCCCCGATATAGCAATCACCGCAGGTACAACTCAATTTGTAAACCCCGGGGTACTGTAAGTCAGGAATGACATCCTTCACGGATGGGATCAGATCACGAATTTTGTGTACTGTATTGAACTGGACCTGGATCTTGTGTTTGTTTAGAATTTTGGAAATCTTTTTAGTAACGCCTGCTATATATGGTAGTGTGATGGTTTTTACCGGAGTATCAAGTGGTTGTTTCTCTATGGAGGAAGAAACAGCTTGGCGGATGGTACGGTCAGAGTATCCATTCCTTTTGAGGGCCAGGTGTACATGTTTTAATTCACTGGTCATGTGGTGTTGGTCCGAAATGCAATGAGCCCTATGGTATAAAGTTTTGATGAGAGCATTATTTTGGGCTGGGTGGTGGTGGGAATCAGGTTTCAAGTAGGAATCTGTGTGGGTGGGTTTCCTGTAGACAGAATGCCCCAATGAGCCATTAGGTCTCCTCTCAAACAGAACATCTAAGAATGGTAGCTTGCCATCTTTCTCCACTTCCATGGTGAATTTGATGGCGGGATGTCTGGAATTGATGTGGTGTAGGAAAAGGTTCAGAGCTGGGAGGCCATGTGGCCAAATTACGAAAGTGTCATCCACATATCTCTTCCACAGGGAAGGTCTGAGGGTGGAAGTCTGGATGGCGTCCGATTCAAATATCTCCATGAAAACATTGGCTACCACTGGTGACAAGGGGAAACCCATGGGAGTACCCTCATTTTGCTTGTAGAAGGAACCATTCCAGGTAAAGTAGGTGTTGGTGAGGCAGTGCCTGACCAGCGTAGGCACCTCGGGGTTTAGTCCATGTTGTACCAAATTTTCAATTATATCAAAGGTATCAGGTACCGGGACCTTGGTGAACAAGGAGACCACATCGAAGCTGACAAGGATATCGTCAGGCGAGAGTACAACGTCTTTGACCATAGAAACCAATTGGGCTGAGTTAGGTACTGCTGAGGAGGTCTTGCCAGTGAAAGGTAGCAAGGTATCCGACAGAAAACGTGCTAGCTTATAGGTAGGGGAGTTGATTGTGGATACGATGGGTCGTAGTGGAGTGCCTTCTTTATGAATCTTTGGAAGACCATATAATCTAGGGGGTCTTGCAGCAGAAGGTTTTAGGGAGGGACGTTTAGTTGGTTCGATTAGGGAGGTCGAACTTGTGATGATCTTGTTGGTTTTTATAGTTAGGCTATTAATAGGGTCATTTTACATTTTTGAGTAACTACCATCTTTGAGGAGGTCCTGAATTTTATTGTTGTATGAGTTTTTTTATCCATAATTACAGTGGCATTGCCCTTGTCGGCTGAGAGGATGACTATATTATGTCTCTCTTTTAATTTCGCGAGTTCAGAGCGTTCATCTTTGCTGATGTTGCTAACGGGTTTCTTAGCATTCTTAAGAATAGTAGCTATTTCAGCTCTCGCGACGTCTGCTTGGATGTGTTCAATACCTTTGAGGGCTACATCGACCTGAGAAATGATATCATCTATCGGTGTATGTTTTGGGGTGACAGCGAAATTTAGTCCTTTAGCCAATACTATTTTCAGATTGTCCGAAATCGGGGTGCTACTCTGATTGATAACAATTTTGTTAGCGTCTAGTTTTGTGATCTGTGGAACCGGGTTTTTCTTTGATAGGTGGTTGAATTTAACAATTAGGTTAGCTTTGCATTTGATTGAAAGTGAATCGGCAGAAGAAGCAGCCATGTTGTCTACGTGGTTCCAATCAGAAGGTGACATTTTTTGTGTTAACGTTAAATGAGCTTGTAGGAGAGTCCTGTCTACAGTATCGAGTTCACGTCACTACTATGTTGGGACTGTACGAGGGTAGGGACATATGACGTCACTACCGTGTCAGCTCGGCATGGGGGCTGTAGGCAGGTGTCACGGGGGTCGTGTCAGGCCGTGGCACTCCGCGTGAACCCAACAGGACACGTGACCGGATAAAGGAGGGGGCCAGGGGCCCCAGGGGGAAGCTTGGGGGTCACGTGGTTGGGGGCCCGGACCTTCCCGAGGGATCGAGAAGGGGGGGAGCGTGGCCTGGGGCGGCGCCGGCCATGCCGGAGGGGTTATAAGCGGGGTGTGAACGGGGAGCTAGGCTGTTCTACTCCGGGATGAAGACGCCATAAGAAGTCCTCAAGTCTCCGATCGTCGTTCGTGACCAGGCAGCCGCCACCTGCCTTGGTCACGCTGTGCAGTGTTCCCCGAGTGTTCGTGAGATGAGGGACGGTGGTCACCACCTTATGTATAGTGTTCACGTTGGTGTTGCGCGTTGATGAATAGTTTCGCCTCCAAGTTGAGTGTGCGCCTCAATCGAACCCATTGCACAGACAAAGCGCGTGCCAACAAATGAACCACGGTACCTCGCTGATCTCGTCAAGAAGAAGAAACCGCCGTGCGAACTCCTCGCAGCAGCGGCTTTTGGCTCGGGCCATCGAACAAAGACGGTCGCCGCTTCGCGCGGCACTTTCAGATGCAATATACACTACCATAGCAGAGGTTTCTTTTTAGTTAGATCGCGTAAATATATATGAATGTTGCGTCGTTAAAACCCGCCACCACCACCCGACACAGCCAAGTAGCAAGGGTTGTCACGTAAACAGAACGTGGCCAATTCGTCACTAGCACAGCACTAGTGTGTAGTGTATAGTGTAGTATACTAGGACAGCTCCAGTGTATAATGTAGTGTATTGTGTATAATAGTGTATTGTGTATAGTAGTGTATTGTGTATAGTAGTGTAGTGTATTGTGTATAGTAGTGTAGTGTATTGTGTATAGTAGTGTAGTGTAGTGTATCGTGTAGTGTATAGTAGTATATTGTATAGTGTAGTGTATAGTGTAGTGTACAGTTGTGTAGTGTATAGTGTAGTATAATGTGTAGTGTATAGTAGTGTATGGTATTGTATATAGTAGTGTAGTGTATTATAGATAGTAGTGAAGTGTATAGTGTAGTATATTGTATAGTGTAGTTTATTGTGTAGTGTATAGCAGTATATTGTATAGTCATAATAAAGGTTTTTGGGTTAGATCGCGTTATTTATAAATGTGTCGTAACACTCCACCACCCATCTTCTTTGGTTCTTTTGGAAAAGTCACGTAGAATGAGAATAAAATAATAAATTGATAAAATAAAATAACACAATAAAATTCTCACGACGTTTTGGGGACAACACAAGCGGCCTTCATCAGGTGAAGGGACGAGACTGTCTGGAGGACAGCGCTGGAGCGAAAAAGCCACGCTCAGATCGCGACCTTTAAGCTGTGTGAGAAGAAACAGAGCGTCTTGACAAAGGAATTAGCATAGAATTTAGCATTGGAATGGCTGAGTGATTAGCTTGTGACTGGTCACAGAAATGGCTATGTAAAAGTTAAAGCATACACATCCGCATAGGCACCCCTTGACAAAGGAATTAGCATAGAATTTAGCATTGAAATAGCTGAGTGATTAGCATGTAACTGGTCACAGAAATAGCTATGTTAAAGTCAGAGCATATACATTCACAGAGGCCCCTAGTACAAATCAAACAGGAGAATTTAGCATTGAAATAACTAGGCGAATTTAGCATTGAAATAACTGAGTGATTAGCTTGTGACTGGTCACAGAAATGGCTATGTTGAAGTCAAGGCCTACACATCTGAGCTATTCACAGTAACTGGGTATACACTACAATATATAATGAATACTATATAGTGAACCAATAAAAAAAACCTAAAATATAAATTACCTGAATGTTATCAATAAACTCTATATATTCTCCAATCAGCTAAGCTACCAACAATAAGTCGTTATATATCACAATGCTATATGGCGAAAAAATGGGTGGATTCTTACCCTCAACTTTAGCAACACGGATAGCTACGGGCCCCGTTCAGACGGACGAGTTCATCCATGGTCGGAATAGAGGAGGGAGAGAGAGACAGCTGCGAGGCGCTGTTATACTCCATGTTGTAAACCATACCATTAACCGTGGTGTGAGAGGTATTAAGAGTCAATGCCAGCGAAAGAGCTGCTGTCTGAATGTCATCGTAAAATACAATTAATTAAGAACGGAAATGGTTTAAAACATCTTTCCAATGGTTACTAAACCAGAATCCATCTTCTCGGTTGAAACTGTCTCTGTGCTTGTATATGTGAATGGCCTCATGAACGAATCTCTCATGGTAGCCGGTTGGTTTCCAAAGAACCTCCATCTTGGAGAAGTCAATGTCATGTGAGCCCACTGAATTATAACAGTGATTTGCCACGGCAGAGGAGTTCGTTCTACCGTTTTTCAAGTCTGCTTTATGTTCGCGGATGCGGTCCGAGATATGTCGTTTGGTTTCTCCAAAGTAGCTACTACCACAGAGGCACTTTAGTTTGTAAGCGCCCGGGTACTGTATGTCTGGAACAGCATCTTTTACAGATGGAACTAGATCACGGATTTTATGTACTGTTTTGAATAGGACCTGAATCTTGTGTTTATTCAGGATTTTGGAGATCTTTTTAGTGACCCCTGCAATGTAGGGTAAGGTGATGGTTTTGAGTGGCTCCACAAGAGGATCCTTCTTCATGACTGGAGTGATGGCTTTGCGGATTGTGTAGTCGGAGTAACCATTAGCCCTGAGAGCCTGGTGTACGTGCTTGAGTTCACTGGTAATGTGTTCCTGGTCGGAAATGCATTGGGCTCTATGGTATAGAGTCTTGATGAGGGAGTTCTTCTGGGATGGATGGTGGTGGGATTCCGGTTTCAAGTAAGCATCTGTATGGGTAGCTTTCCTGTAAACAGAGTGGCTCATTGAACCATCATGTCTCCTTTTAATTAAGACATCCAAAAAGGGTAGTTTGCCATCTTTTTCGACCTCCATGGTAAATTTGATGGCTGGGTGTATGGAATTGATGTGGTCGCGGAATTGGTCTAGAGCAGGCTGGCCATGTGGCCAGATGACAAAGGTGTCATCCACGTACCTCTTCCATAAGGTCGGGCGTAGAGTGGCAGTCTGGATGGCGTCAGTTTCAAATTTTAACATGAATACGTTGGCTACAACCGGAGATAGGGGGGAGCCCATTGGGGTGCCCTCAGTTTGTTTGTAGAAAGTTCCATTCCAGGTGAGGTATGTATTGGTTAAACAGTGTCTCACCAGGGGGGGTACCTCAGTGTTTAGTCCTTGATGAACCAAGTCTTCAATGATTGCGATGGTGTCAGGTACCGGGACTTTGGTGAACAAGGACACCACATCAAAATTTGACAAGCAGGTCGTCTGGGGACAGGGAAATGCCTTCGATTTGTCGATACCAGGTGAGTGGAATTTAGTACCGCAGAGGTGGTTTTTCCAGTGAAAGGTCGCAGTATATCAGCAAGAAAACGTGCCAGTATATAGGTGGGGGAGTTGATAGTAGAGACGATGGGACGAAGGGGTGTATCTTCTTTGTGTATCTTTGGAAGGCCATCTAATCTTGGTGGTCTGGCAGCAGAGGGTTTCAACGAGAACTGTTTGGTCTGATCAATTAATGCTGTTGAATCAGAGATGATTTTGTTCGTTTTGGTAACCAGGCTGTTGGTGGGATCTCTTTTTATTTTTGTATAGCTGCCATCGTTGAGTAGTTCTTGAATTTTGTTGTTATATTCTGTTCTGTCCATGATGACAGTGGCATTGCCCTTGTCGGCTGCGAGGACGACAATATCATATCTCTTTTTAAATTGAGATAATTCAAAACGTTCGTCTTTGCTGATGTTGCTGGGTGGAAACTTAGCGTTTTTGAGGGTTGCAGCGATTTCAGATCTTGCTACGTCTGCAGAGATGTGACTCAAGCCCTTGAGTGCAACGTCGACATGGGCAATGATATCATTAACCGGTAAGTGTCTCGGTGTGACAGCAAAGTTTAGACCTTTAGCTAAAGCGGATTTCAGACCATCAGAAATGGAACTGTTACTGCGATTAATTACGACTTTGTTGACGTCTATCTTTTCGGTGTGTGGATCCGATTTTTTGTTGGAGAGGTGATTGAATTTGGAAATAAAATTGTCCCTACATTTGGTCGACAGTGGCAGCCAAAGAGGTAGTGATATTGTCTACATGTTCCCAATCCGATGTAGACATTGTTGCTGTCAATGTTAAGTGTGATTTGTAGAGTGTCTTGTCTAACTGATCGAGTTCGGTGCGTGTAAGTCTGATTTTTTCCGAGATAAGAGCAAAGCTAGTTCTAGCTAGAATTCGTTTTGCATTGAGAGAAGTTGCAGCAGCAAAGGTTAGTGTAAATGCGGTTGGTATTACCTTAGAGTCGCGGCATCTCTTCAGAAAGGTGAGAGACTCGATTAATTGAGCCTTCTTATCCCGGAGTCTGTTTAATGATCTTAAGGTTGTGTGGAATCCCTCCCCTGCTGATTGGCCGTATCGGGTGGTGGAATTTCGATTTAAAGCTTTCGTGACTGCAAGGATTCATCTTCTTTGGTTCTTTCGGTAAAGTCACGTAGAATGAGAATAAAATAATAAATTGATAAAATAAAATAACACAATAAAATTCTCACGACGTTTCGGCCACAACACAAGCGGCTTTCATCAGGTGAAGGGACGAGATTGTCAGGAGGACAGCGCTGGAGCGAAAAAGCCATGCTGAAATCGCGACCTTTAAGCTGTGTGAGAAGAAACAGAGTGCCTTGACAAAGGAATTAGCATAGAATTTAGCATTGGAATGGCTGAGTGATTAGCTTGTGACTGGTCACAGAAATGGCTATGTAAAAGTTAAAGCATACACATCCGCAGAGGCACCCCTTCACAAAGGAATTAGCATAGAATTTAGCATTGAAATAGCTGAGTGATTAGCTTGTAACTGGTCACAGAAATAGCTAATTGATCAGACCAAACAGTTCTCGTTGAAACCCTATGCTGCCAGACCACCAAGATTATATGGCCTTCCAAAGATACACAAAGAAGATACAGCCCTTCGTCCCATCGTCTCTACTATCAACTCCCCCACCTATAAACTGGCAAGTTTTCTTTCTGATATACTGCGACCTTTCACTGGAAAAACCACCTCTGCGGTACTAAATTCTACTCACCTGGTATCGACAATCAAAGGCATTTCCCTGTCCCCAGACGACCTGCTTGTCAGTTTTGATGTGGTGTCCTTGTTCACCAAAGTCTCGGTACCTGAGACCATCGCTATCATTGAAGACCTGGTTCATCAAGGACTGCATACTGATGTACCCCCCCCTGGTGAGACATTGCTTAACCAACACATACTTCACCTGGAATGGAACTTTCTACAAACAAACTAAGGGCACCCCAATGGGCTCCCCCCTATCTCCGGTTGTAGTCAACGTATTCATGGAAAAAATTGAAACTGACTCCATCCAGACTGCCACTCTACGCCCGACCTTATGGAAGAGGTACGTGGATGACACCTTTGTCATCTGGCCACATGGCCAGCCTGCTCTAGACCAATTTTGCGATCACATCAATTCCATACACCCAGCCATCAGATTTACCATGGAGGTCGAAAAAGATGGCAAACTACCCTTTTTGGATGTCTTAATTAAAAGGAGACATGATGGTTCAATGAGCCACTCTGTCTACAGGAAAGCTACCCATACAGATGCTTACTTGAAACCGGATTCCCACCACCATCCATCCCAGAAGAACTCCCTCATCAAGACTCTATACCATAGAGCCCAATGCATTTCCGACCAGGAACACATTACCAGTGAACTCAAGCACGTACACCAGGCTCTCAGGGCTAATGGTTACTCCGACTACACAATCCGCAAAGCCATCACTCCAGTCATGAAGAAGGATCCTCTTGTGGAGCCATTCAAAACTATCACCTTACCCTACATTGCAGGGGTCACTAAAAAGATCTCCAAAATCCTGCATAAACACAAGATCCAGGTCCGATTCAACACAGTACATAAAATCCGTGATCTAGTTCCATCTGTAAAAGATGCTGTTCCAGACATACAGTACCCGGGCGTTTACAAACTAAAGTGCCTCTGTGGTAGTAGCTACATTGGAGAAACCAAACGACATATCTCGGACCGCATCCGCGAACATAAAGCAGACTTGAAACACGGTAGAACGAACTCTTCTGCCGTGGCAGATCACTGTTATATTTCAGTGGGCTCACATGACATTGGCTTCTCCAAGACGGAGGTTCTTTGCAAACCAACCGGCTACCATGAAAGATTCGTTCATGAGGCCATTCACATATACAAGCACAGAGACAATTTCAACCGAGAAGATGGATTATGGCTTAGTAACCATTGGAAAGATGTTTTAAACCATTTCCATTCTTAATTAATTGTATTTTACGATGACCTTCAGACCGCAGCTCTTTCGCTGGCATTGACTCTTAATACCTCTCACACCACGGTTAATGGTATGGTTTACAACATGGAGTATAACAGCGCCTCGCAGCTGTCTCTCTCTCCCTCCTCTGTTCCGACCATGGATGAACTCGTCCGTCTGAACGGGGCCCATAGCTATCCGTGTTGCTAAAGTTGAGGGTAAGAATCCACCCACTTTCTTCGCCATATAGCATTGTGATATATAACGACGTATTGTTGGTAGCTTAGCTGATTGGAGAATATATATAGTTTATTGATAACATTGAGGTAATTTATATTTTAGTTTTTTTTTTTATTGGTTCACTATATAGTATTCATTATATATTGTAGTGTATACCCAGTTACTGTGAATAGCTCAGATGTATAGGCCTTGACTTCAACATAGCCATTTCTGTGACCAGTCACAAGCTAATCACTCAGTTATTTCAATGCTAAATTCGCCTAGTTATTTCAATGCTAAATTCTCCTGTTTGATTTGTACTAGGGGCCTCTGTGAATGTATATGCTCTGACTTTAACATAGCTATTTCTGTGACCAGTTACAAGCTAATCACTCAGCTATTTCAATGCTAAATTCTATGCTAATTCCTTTGTCAAGGGGTGCCTCTGCGGATGTGTATGCTTTAACTTTAACATAGCCATTTCTGTGACCAGTCACAAGCTAATCACTCAGCCATTTCAATGCTAAATTCTATGCTAATTCCTTCGTCAAGGCGCTCTGTTTCTTCTCACACATCTTAAAGGTCGCGATCTGAGCGTGGCTTTTTCGCTCCAGCGCTGTCTTCCAGACAGTCTCGTCCCTTCACCTGATGAAGGCCGCTTGTGTTGTGGCCGAAACGTCGTGAGAATTTTATTGTGTTATTTTATTTTATCAATTTATTATTTTATTCTCATTCCACGTGACTTTACCGAAAGAACCAAAGAAGATGAATCGTTGCAGTCACGAAAGCTTTAAATCGAAACTCCACCACCCGATACGGCCAATCAGCAGAAAAGTGTCACGTTGACAAAAGACAATTAGTTCACTACTTTAGCCCACCGGTGTGTTGAAGAGTGAATCCACAACATTTACAGTTTGAGTACGACGTTTCGCTGGTAATTACATCCAGCATCATCGGGCACTTTGCCAGAATGGTAAAGCCCTCGCTTGCTCCCGGTCTTAAATAGAGCAGCAGGGTGACGTCATCATTTAACTCATTTCAGGTGCAGTGATTTGAGGAGGTGAGGGGGGGGGGGGGTATTGTAATTATGTAATCGATTGGTAATCAGTCAATGGTTATGATTAGTAATGAGTTGTAGATTAGTAATTAGTTGTAATGTGTGTTATTGTGATTATATGCTACATTAGTAATCCGTTAATTAATAATAATATGCTTCCAAGCCGCACTAAGCCTATAGTTATCAGAACGATTAAAGTTATTTCTGTTTCTCTCAATTTCAATGGATTCTCTAATTAGTCTTTGCCAGTAATAATTAGTTTTACACAACACTTCAACGTTATCAAAATCAATTGAGTGTCCTTGTTGACAAGCATGTTCTGCCACTGCCGACAGTTGTGTTTGAGATCATTTAATATTTCTTTGGTGTTCTTTTAGTCTTATACTGATGTTACGTCCCGTCCGTCCAATATAGCATCTGCCACATAAACAATTAATCCGATATACACCTTCTGTTGATAATTTAGGTAATTCGTCTTTAGTGCAAGATGCGAAATTTTGATTTAAAGCTTTCGTGACTGCAGTAATTCATATTCTTAGCTCTTTCGGTAAAGTCACGTTGAAGGGAAACAATAAAATAATAAAATATATATAAAAAATAAAAATTCTCACGACGTTTCGACCATAACACAAACGGTCGTCATCAGGTGTGTCGGTTTGCATTAATTTATTTATTTTAAAACGGTGTGCTTATTTATTTATAAATAACGTCAGCGCCACGCGCAGCGATTTGGCAGTTTATTTAGAAGGACGAGTCCATCTATGTTCTGAAAAGAGGAGGGGGGAGACGAAAAATTAATGTATGCTGTCTGAAAGCCGCTGTAAGCGTGAACAATCAATTAAGACCTGAAATGGTTTATCAAATCTTTCCAATGATTGCTAAGCCAGAATTCATCTTCTCGGTTGAAATTGTCTCTGTGCTTGTATATGTGGATAGCCTCATGAACGAATCTCTCATGGTAGCCAGATGGCTTACAAAGAACCTCTGTCTTGGAAAAGTCAATGTCATGTGAGCCTACTGAATCATAACAATGATCTGCCACGGCCGAGGTGTTGGTCCTACCGTGTTTAAGGTCTGCTTTGTGTTCACGAATGCGGTCCGAGACATGGCGTTTGGTTTCTCCAATGTAACTACTACCACAGCAGCAACTTAGTTTGTAGACACCAGGGTACTGTATGTCCGGAATCACATCTTTTACAGATGGAACCAGATCACGGATTTTATGTAATGTGTTGAAACGGACCTGGATCTTGTGTTTATTCAAGATTTTGGAGATCTTTTTTGTGATCCGCGCAATGTAGGGTAAAGTGATGGTTTTTTAAAGGCTCCTCAAGAGGGTCCTTCTTCATGGTTTGAGAGATAGCTTAGCGGATTGTATAGTCGGAGTAACCATTAGCCTCAAGACTCTGTATCATAGAGCCCAATGCATATCCGACCAGGAACACATAGGCAGTGAACTCAAGCACGTACACCAAACTCTTACGGCTAATGGTTACTCCGACTATACAATCCGCAAAGCTATCTCTCAAACCATGAAGAAGGACCCTCTTGAGGAGCCTTTAAAAACCATCACTTTACCCTACATTGCGGGGATCACAAAAAAGATCTCCAAAATCTTGAATAAACACAAGATCCAGGTCCGTTTCAACACATTACATAAAATCCGTGATATGGTTCCATCTGTAAAAGATGTGATTCCGGACATACAGTACCCTGGTGTCTGCAAACTAAGTTGCCTCTGTGGTAGTAGTTACATTGGAGAAACCAAACGCCATGTCTCGGACCGCATTCGTGAACACAAAGCAGACCTTAAACACGGTAGGACCAACACCTCGGCCGTGGCAGATCATTGTTATAATTCAGTAAGCTCACATGACTTTGACTTTTCCAAGACAGAGGTTCTTTGTAAGCCATCTGGCTACCATGAGAGATTCGTTCATGAGGCTATCCACATATACAAGCACAGAGACAATTTCAACCGAGAAGATGGATTCTGGCTTAGCAATCATTGGAAAGATTTGATAAACCATTTCAGGTCTTAATTGATTGTTCACGCTTACAGTGGCTTTCAGACATCATACATTAATTTTTCGTCTCTCCCCTCCTCTTTTCAGAACATAGATGGACTCGTCCTTCTAAATAAACTGCCAAATCGCTGCGCGTGGCGCTGACGTTATTTATAAATAAATAAACACACCGTTTTAAAATAAATAAATTAATGCAAACTGACACACCTGATGATGACCGTTTGTGTTATGGTCAAAACGTCGTGAGAATTTTTATTTATATATATATTTTATTATTTGATTGTTTCCCTTCAACGTGACTTTACCGAAAGAGCTATAAATATGCAAGATACTAGTTTTTGAATTTTATGTACTGTACCAAAGCTTACTGTAATGTTTGCTTTTGCAAAACACGGGCTAATTTGTCAGTTACTCCTGAGATATATGGAATGTTAATTGTTTTAAGAATCTGATCGCTTTCAGCAGTGTTGCTTTGCGATCGTGATTTGGCATTCAGTGCTCTGTTAATTTGAGTATTGTAGCCATTCTGTCGTAATGCTTCTTTAACGTGTTTGATCTCTCTCACTAGACTTTCACCATCTGACACTGTTTTAGCCCGATGTATGAGCGTCTTGATAAGAGAGGATTTCTGAGCTGAATGATGATGCGAATATGCATTCAGATTGGTCGCGAAAGCCTACGTGTTATATTGTATAGTGTAGTGTATAGTGTATTGTGTATAGTGTAGTGTATAGTGTAGTATACTAGTACAGCACACCGGTGTGTTGGAGAGCCAAGCCACAACATTAATAATCGGAGTACGACGTTTCGCCAGTAATTACAACTAGCTTCATCAGGCGACAGCCAGACTTCTGGAGATGTCCACCTGTTTCATTCCTAATGTAGAGGAGTAAAATGGGGACGTGACGTCATGTGTGCCGTCCAGTGCGGTGACGTCACGGAACGTGGCATCATGCGCACTGGGCGGCTCGATGACGTCATGTCTCGTCTACTATTTAAGGGGGACCCCGTGACGAAAGCGGGGTCACTGTGGGAACGGGTAGAGTGAGAAGGGTGGAGAGGGAACCAGGGGTAGAGAGGGATCGACGAGAGTCGGGAGTGTAGCCGGTGGTAGCCGTAGGAGGTGCTGCTCTTCCCGGTTGGTGGGGTTGGCTAGTGCCCCCATCCGACTCGAGGGAGAGAGACCGGAGCTAGCTGGGCTGGACCAGGACTTAGTGTAGGACCCCTAACCCCTGGGAAGTTGTCACACCCTTTGTGTTATTGTAATATACTTAATAAACCTTTGGCGAAAGCCCTTACCTTCAAGCCGTCTCCGAGTCGTCGTCGGGAACTCCTCAACACTTATGTAGAGGCGTAGAAGTGGTGACCGCGCTTCTGTGCTCTTGCGTACATGATGCGTGCGCATTATGCGAGCCCTTTGATCTTGCCCTTCCTGTCCAGGAAAGAAGTTCAGCACACAGTGCGTTACATAGCCACTGCACCACCGTTACCCTTACTGACCGTAGCCACAACCATACACACATGCACGTCAGCTTACTGCAGAATCTATTTATTTATAACTGGAGCAGGAATGTGATTAGAAGATATGAGGCTGGGTGGTTCCCCCCACCCCCGCCTCCCACACACAGAAATGTCCAGTAGGTGGCAGCTCACAACTACGACAAAAATAAAACAGATTCCACGCAAGGAATACAAAGGTAAGATGGTGAAAAGTCAAGAAGATGTTTTAAATCATTTCTGTTCTTAATTAATTGTATTTTTTACGATGACCTTCAGACCGCAGCTCTTTCGCCAGCATTGCCTCTTAATACCTCTCACACCACGGTTAATGGTATGGTTTACAACATGGAGTATACTAGGGCCTCGCAGCTGTCTCTCTCCCCCTCCTCTGTTCCGACCATGGACGAACTCGTCCGTCTGAACGGGGCCCGTGGTGCTGAAATTTGAGGGTAAGAATCCACCCATTTTTTCGCCATATAGCATTGTGATATATAACGACTTATTGTTGGTAGCTTAGCTGATTGGAGAATATAGAGTTTATTGATAACATGAAGGTAATTTATATTTTAGTTTTTATTGGTTCACTATATAGTACTGTGAATAGCTCAGATGTGTAGTCATTTCTGTGACCAGTCACTAGCTAATCACTCAGTTGTTTCAATGCTGGATTCGCCTAGTTATTTCAATGCTAAATTATCCTGTTTGATTTGTACTAAGGGCCTCGGTGAATGTGTATGCTCTGACTTTAACGTAGCTATTTCTAAAGCAGGTACAAGCTCTATTTCTGCAGCAGGTACAAGCTAATCAGTCAGCTATCTCAATGCTAAATTCTATGCTAATTCCATTGTCAAGATGTGTATGCCTTAACTTAGCTATTTCAATGCTAAATTCTATGCTAATCCCTTTAACAATGGGTGCGGGTGTGTATGCTTTAACTTTTAACATAGCTATTTCTGTGACCAGTCACAAGCTAATCATTCAGCCATTTCAATGCTAAATTATATGCTAATTCCTTTGTCAAGGCGCTTTGTTCCTCTCACACAGCTTAAAGGCCGTATCTGAACGTGGCTCTTTCACTCCAGCGCTGTCCTACCAGACAGTCTCGCCCCCTTCACCTGATGAAGGCCGCTTGTGTTGTGGCTGAAACGTCGTGAGAATATTATTGTGTTATTTTATTTTATCAATTTATTATTTTATTATCATTCTACGTGACTTTACCGAAAGAACCAAAGAAGAAAAGTCAATAAATTCAAGCAGCGAGTTGAGCAAGTCAAGGAAGTCACTGGCATTTTTTCGTCGGTATACAATGTAAAGTCACGGAAGTCGAAATTGCACTGGGGCGAGGCGGAAGGAACGATTGGGATTGAGGAAATGCTAAAGGGTTCGTGGAGGTCGATTGGTGATCTGGTTGCCCGCATGGTCTAGGCGCAGTGGTTCTCAACCGGGGATGGAGGAACGCGAACCCCTGGGTGGGGGGGGGGGGGGGGGTACGCGGATCCCTGCGGGGGTACGTGGATCCTTAGGGGGGCGGTACCCGGATCCCTGAGGGGGAACGCAGATCCCTGGGGGGGTATGCGGACCCGTGGAGGGTACGTAGATCCCTGAGGGGTACGCGGACCCATGGGGGGAGGGGGGTACGCAGATCCCTGAGGGGTACGCGGACCCATGGGGGGGTATGCGGCTCCCTGAGGGGTATGTGGACCCGTGGGGGTACGAGCACCCCTGCGGCTTCGGGGTTGGGGGAGGTGGCACCGGATGGAAAAAAAAACGCCAGATAATCACTAAATCATCACCATTCAAAATAACTTATTTCCGGCACATTCTTGTTTGACATTATGTTTTTAGGTGCGGTGTGGAAATTAGATTTGGTAGTGAAGTTGGCATAAAAACACACAAATAGACACGAAGAAATATCGTTCGTTGGCAAGTTCGTTCGCTTGGTCGTTCGTTCGTTCGCTCGTTCATTCACTCATTCACTCTTCGTTCGCTCGTTCATTCACTCGTTCGTTCGCTCGTTCATTCACTCATTCACTCTTCGTTCGCTCGTTCATTCACTCATTCACTCGTTCGTTCGCTCGTTCATTCATTCACTCGTTCGTTCGCTCGTTCATTCACTCATTCACTCTTCGTTCGCTCGTTCATTCACTCGTTCACTCGTTCGTTCGCTCGTTCATTCACTCGTTCGTTCATTCACTCATTCACTCGTTCGTTCGCTCGTTCATTCACTCATTCACTCGTTCGTTCGCTCGTTCATTCACTCGTTCGTTCATTCACTCATTCACTCGTTCGTTCGCGCGTTCATTCACTCATTCACTCGTTCGTTCGATCGTTCATTCACTCATTCACTCGTTCGTTCGCTCGTTCATTCAGTCATTCACTCGTTCGTTTGTGCGCTCGTTTGCTCGTTCGTTCGCTCGTTTGTTCGTTCCCCACCGAAGGACTGTAACCTTGCCATGGTGGTGTCGGTGGTGGTGGTTTGTGTGTTCCGATGACCCTCAGAGCTACGTCGTCTGGAGTCTTGTACTCCTGAGTCGGGTCTCCCTTAGGCGAACAGGTCTGGGTGGCGAGAATCCAGACGAAAACAACGGTCCATGAATGGTTCTGAAATAGCAAAAATCTGTGAACGTCACCCGGGTCAAAAGGGGATAACCGGGACACCCGTCTGGAACCAGGCCTGGGGGTGACGTTCACCGGCAAGCGCCTGGTGTGGCCGGTGTGACCCCGCCCCCCCCCCCCCCCCTCACACAATCCGCCCTAGCCCCAGCCCGAAATGTCAAGGAGGGCGCCGTTCCGTGGGCCACACCGTCCGCAGGACGAACGTTGACGGGGCGGGGGCGCAATGCGAGAGCGCGCGTGGCGGAGGTGAAAACGAACGTCCCACACTCTGAGAAGGTGGCTGCGTCTCGTGGACCGTGCCCACCGCTCCGACCTCGAATGCCTCTGGCACCCCGTGGGCTCGAAGGAGGTAGCAGCAGCCACCACGCTCCTGTCTCAACACGCACCGCGTGTGTGCTTTGACGATCGCCGGACTGGTTGCAGTCCCGAAACGGGTGCTCTGGCGAATGGCGAATTACCGCAACGCCTCGCCGTGTCGCACCGTGCACGCTTTCTGGTTTTTATTAACCGCAGTTATCAGTCAAGAAACGTGTATATGCGAGCGGTGCTTCAATTGTTTGAGTTGTTTGTAGCGTATAATGTACCGTATGTAATATTTGACACTGAAATAAAGCACAACTACTTTTTTTTGGCCCTGGACCGCTGGATAATATTGGAAGAGACCGGATAATCGATTATTGACTGTACATCGAACAAATTGACTTACGAACTTGGTCCACATGTCCAGATGCCTGTCTGGACCGAGAGTTGTAAGTTCAACCGCCGTGCACCAGATGGCGATGGCGGCATCTACATCTGCAGAACGTGATGAACCAGTGGCATCTACATCTGTTGAACATGAAGAACCAATGACATCTACATTTGCAAAACGTGAAGAACCAGTGGCATCTACATCTGCAGAACGTGAAGAACCAATGGCATCTACATCTGCATAACGTGAAGAACCAGTGACATCTACATCTGCAGAACGTGAAGAACCAGTGACATCTACATCTGCAGAACACGAAGAGCCAGTGACATCTACATTTGCAAAACGTGAAGAACCAGTGACATCTACATCTGCAGAACGTGAAGAACCAGTGGCATCTACATCTGCAGAACTTGAAGAACCAGTGGCATCTACGTCTGCAGAACATGAAGAAACAGTGGCATCTACATCTGCAAAACGTGAGGAGCCAGTGGCATCTACATCTTTAGAACATAAAGAACCAGTGGCATCTACATCTGCAGAACATGAAGAACCAGTGGCATCTACATCTACAGAACATTAAGAACCAGTGGCATCTACATCTGCAGAACTTTAAGAACCATCGGCATCTACATCTGCAGAACATAAAGAACCAATGGCATCTACATCTACAGGAGATGATACAACTTGTAAAGCCATTCCCCCGTGTTTAGTGTACACGCCGTACAACGCATTTGGAATCGACAGCATTAAAGTTGGACTTTCGAGCAAATCGACTTACCAACAGACTTCTGGAACCTGACTCGTTCGTAAGTAGAGGAGTCCCTGTATCGGTCGTTGTGAATCGAAGGTTGATTCGTATAGATTGTGCTCAGTCGATCCAGACAACAACAACAACCCCAAGGTCAAAGTTTATCCCAAATTGCGGGTTAATCGATGCATCAATCCGTTGCCAATATATGCACGGAATGAGTGATCTCATTGGTTATTGTGGCGTGGTGTTACCCAATATCACCCTTCTTTTCGATTGGCTAATATCTGCACAATAGGTGATTCTGTCAAAGTCCGTTCTTTCGCATCGTACGTAGCCAACTCGTGCAATGGGTCTATATGGGTGTCTCTGTGGGTCTCTGTCTGGGTGTCTGTGGGTCTCTATGTATGAACTATGTTGAATTTATTTCCCACCATACGTAGCCAACCGTGCTATGGGTCTCTCTAAGTGTCTCTGTGGGTCTCTATGGGTCTCTGTGGGTCTGGGTATCTGTTGGGTCTTTATGGGTCTATGTGGGTCTCTATGGGTCTCTGTGGGTCTAGGTGTCTGTAGGCCTGTATGGGTCTCTACGGGTCTCTGTGGGTCTAGGTATCTGTAGGCCTGTATGGGTCTATGTGGGTCTCTACGGGTCTCTGTGGGTCTGGGTATCTGTTGGGTCTTTATGCATCTTCGTATGTTGAATATATTTGGCACCGTACGTAGCCAACCATGCTTTGGGTCTCTATGGGTGTCGCTGTGGGTGTCTGGGGGTCTCTATGTATGTGCGTACATTTAACTTTTTCACGCCCGTACGTAGCCAACCGTGCTAATCGGAGGTGTAGACCAACACATTTTACGCAAAAATCAGTTCTAAATAAATTAGTTTGTCAATCTAGACGATAGTTTACAACAGTGTTGAGTCTATGGGCTGTGATGATTCTATGGTGCAGTGTTGAGTCTATGGTGCAGTGTTGAGTGTATGGTGCAGTGTTGAGTCAATGTGCAGTGTTGAGTCTGTGGGCAGTGTTGAGTCTATGGTGCAGTGTTGAGTCGTTGGTGCAGTGTTGAGTCTATGGTGCAATGATGAGTCTATGGGCAGTGTTGAGTCTATGGGCAGTGTTGAGTCAATGGTGCAGTGTTGAGTCTATGGTGCAGTGTTGAGTCTATGAGCTGTGCTGAGTCTATGGTGCAGTGTGAGTCTATGGTGCAGTGGTGAGTCTATGGCGCAGTGTTGAGTCTATGGTGCAGTGTGAGTCTATGGTGCAGTGTTGAGTCTATGGTGCAGTGTGAGTCTATGGCGCAGTGTTGAGTCTATGGTGCAGTGTTGAGTGTATGGTGCAGTATTGAGTCAATGTGCAGTGTTGAGTCTATGGGCAGTGTTGAGTCTATGGTGCAGTGTTGAGTCTATGGACAGTGTTGAGTCGGTGGGAAGTGTTGAGTCTATGGTGCAGTCTTGAGTCTTTGGTGCAGTGTTGAGTCTATGGTGCAGTGTTGAGTCAATGTGCAATGTTGAGTCTGTGGGCAGTGTTAATTCCATGGTGCAGTGTTGAGTCTATGGACAGTGTTGAGTCGGTGGGAAGTGTTGAGTCTATGGTGCAGTCTTGAGTCTTTGGTGCAGTGTTGAGTCTATGGTGCAGTGTTGAGTCTTTGGTGCAGTGTTGAGTCTATGGGCATTGTTGAGTCTATGGTGCAGTATTGAGTCTATGGGCTGTGATGAGTCTATAGGCAGTGATGAGTCTGGTGCAGTGATGAGTCTATGGTGCAGTGATGAGTCTATGGTGCAGTGTTGAGTCTATAGACAGTGATGAGTCTATGGTGCAGTGTTGAGTCTATGGTGCAGTGTTGAGTCTATGGTGCAGTGATGAGTCTATGGTGCAGTGATGAGTCTATGGTGCAGTGTTGAGTCTATAGGCGGTGATGAGTCTATGGTGCAGTGTTGAGTCTATGGGCTGTGATGAGTCTCTGGTGCAGTGTTGAGTCTATGGTGCAGTGTTGAGTCGGTGGGCAGTGTTGAGTCTATGGTGCAGTGTGATTCGATGGTGCAGTGTTAAGTCTATGGTGCAGTGTGAGTCTATGGTGCAGTGTTGAGTGTATGGTGCAGTGTTGAGTCAATGTGCAGTGTTGAGTATGTGGGCAGTGTTGAGTCTATGGTGCAGTGTTGAGTCTTTGGTGCAGTGTTGAGTCTATGGTGCAGTGTTGAGTCTATGAGCAGCGTTGAGTCTATGGTGCAGTGTTGAGTCTATGGGCAGTGCTGAGTTTATGGTGCAGTGTTGAGTCTATGGTGCAGTTTTAAGTCTATGGTGCAGTGTTGAGTCTATGGGTAGTGTTGAGTCTGTGGGCAGTGTTGAGTCTATGGTGCAGTGTTGAGTCATTGGTGCAGTGTTGAGTCTATGGTGCAGTGTTTAGTCTATGAGCAGCTTTAAGTCTATGGTGCAGTGTTGAGTCTATGGACAGTGCTGAGTTTATGGTGCAGTGTTGAGTCTATGGTGCAGTTTTTAAGTCTATAGTGCAGTGTTGAGTCTATGGGTAGTGTTTAGTCGGTGGGCAGTGTTAATTCCATGGTGCAGTGTTGAGTCTATAGGCAGTGTTGAGTCGGTGGGCAGTGTTGAGTCTATGGTGCAGTGTTGAGTCTTTGGTGCAGTGTTGAGTCTATGGGCATTGTTGAGTCTATGGTGCAGTATTGAGTCTAAGGGCTGTGATGAGTCTATAGGCAGTGATGAGTCTATGGTGCAGTGATGAGTCTATGGTGCAGTGTTGAGTCGGTGGGCAGTGTTGAGTCTATGGTGCAGTGTGAGTCGATGGTGCAGTGTTGAGTCTATGGTGCAGTGTGGGTCTATGGTGCAGTGTTGAGTGTATGGTGCAGTGTTGAGTCAATGTGCAGTGTTGAGTCTGTGGGCAGTGTTGAGTCTATGGTGCAGTGTTAGTCTTTGGTGCAGTGTTGAGTCTATGGTGCAGTGTTGAGTCTATGATCAGCGTTGAGTCTATGGTGCCGTGTTGAGTCTATGGGCAGTGCTGAGTTTATGGTGCAGTGTTGAGTCTATGGTGCAGTTTTAAGTCTATGGTGCAGTGTTGAGTCTATGGGTAGTGTTTAGTCGGTGGGCAGTGTTAATTCCATGGTGCAGTGTTGAGTCTATGGGCAGTGCTGAGTCGGTGGGCAGTGTTGAATCTATGGTGCAGTGTTGAGTCTTTGGTGCAGTGTTGAGTCTATGGGCATTGTTGAGTCTATGGTGCAGTATTGAGTCTAAGGGCTGTGATGAGTCTATAGGTAGTGATGAGTTTATGGTGCAGTGATGAGTCTATGGTGCAGTGATGAGTCTATGGTGCAGTGTTGAGTCTATAGGCAGTGATGAGTCTATGGTGCAGTGTTGAGTCTATGGGCAGTGTTGAGTCTATGGTGCAGTGTTGAGTCTATGGGCTGTGATGAGTCTCTGGTGCAATGTTGACTCCATGGTGCAGTGTTGAGTCTATGGTGCGGTGTTGAGTCGGTGGGCAGTGTTGAGTCTATGTTGCAGTGTGAGTCTATGGTGCAGTGTTGAGTCTATGGTGCAGTGTGAGTCTACAGTGAGGGAAAAAAGCAGTTGATCCCCTGCTGATTTTGTACGTTTGCCCACTGACAAAGAAATGATCAGTCTATAATTTTAATGGTAGGTTTATTTGAACAGTGAGAGACCGAATAACAACAACGAAATCCAGAAAAACGCATGTCAAAAATGTTATAAATTGATTTGCATTTTAATGAGGGAAATAAGTATTTCACCCCTCTGCAAAACATGACTTAGTACTTGGTGGCAAAACCCTTGTTGGCAATCAGAGAGGTCAGACGTTTCTTGTAGTTGGCCACCAGGTTTGCACACATCTCAGGAGGGATTTTGTCCCACTCCTCTTTGCAGATCTTCTCCAGGTCATTAAGGTTTCGAGGCTGACATTTGGCAAATCGAGCCTTCAGCTCCCTCCACAGATTTTCTATGGGATTAAGGTCTGGAGACTGGCTAGGCCTCTCCAGGACCTTAATGTGCTTCTTCTTGAGCCACTCCTTTGTTGCCTTGGCCGAGTGTTTTGGGTCATTGTCATGCTGGAATACCCATCCACGACCCATTTTCAATGCCCTGGCTGAGGGAAGGAGGTTCTCACCAAAGATTTGACGGTACATGGCCCCGTCCATCGCCCCTTTGATGCGGTGAAGTTGTCCTGTCCCCTTAGCAGAAAAACAACCCCAAAGCATAATGTTTCCACCTCCATGTTTGACGGTGGGGATGGTGTTCTTGGGGTCATAGGCAGCATTCCTCCTCCTCCTCCTCCAAACACGGCGAGTTGAGTTGATGCCAAAGAGCTCCATTTTGGTCTCATCTGACCACAACACTTTCACCCAGTTGTCCTCTGAATCATTCAGATGTTCATTGGCAAACGTCAGACGGGCATATATATGTGCTTTCTTGAGCAGGGGGACCTTGCGGGCGCTGCAGGATTTCAGTCCTTCAAGGCGTAGTGTGTTACCAATTGTTTTCTTGGTGACTATGGTCCCAGCTGCCTTGAGATCATTGACAAGTTCCTCCTGTGTAGTTCTGGGCTGATTCCTCACCGTTCTCATGATCATTGCAACTCCACGAGGTGAGATCTTGCATGGAGCCCCAGGCCGAGGGATATTGATAGTTCTTTTGTGTTTCTTCCATTTGCGAATAATCGCACCAACTATTGTCACCTTCTCACCAAGCTTCTTGGCAATGGTCTTGTAGCCCATTCCAGCCTTGTGTAGGTCTACAATCTTGTCCCTGACATCCTTGGAGAGCTCTTTGGTCTTGGCCATGGTGGAGAGTTTAGAATCTGATTGATTGATTGCTTCTGTGGACAGGTGTCTTTTATAGCGGTAACAAGCTGAGATTAGGAGCACTCCCTTTAAGGGTGTGCTCCTTATCTCAGCTCGTTACCTGTATAAAAGACACCTGGGAGCCAGAAATCTTTCTGATTGAGAGGGGGTCAAATACTTATTTCCCTCATTAAAATGCAAATCAATTTATAACATTTTTGACATGCGTTTTTATGGATTTTTTCGTTGTCATTCTGTCTCTCACTGTTCAAATAAACCTACCATTAAAATTATAGACTGATCATTTCTTTGTCAGTATGCGAACGTGCAAAATCAGCAGGTGATCAAATACTTTTTTCCCTCACTGTATGGTGCAGTGTTGAGTCTATGGTGCAGTGTTGAGTGTATGGTGCAGTGTTGAGTCAATGTGCAGTGTTGAGTCTGTGGGCAGTGTTGAGTCTATGGGCAGTGTTGAGTCTATGGGCAGTGTTGAGTCTATGGGCAGTGTTTAGTCTATGGGCAGTGTTGAGTCTATGGTGCAGTGTTGAATCATTGGTGCAGTGTTGAGTCCATGGTGCAGTATTGAGTCTATGGGCTGTGTTGAGTCTATGATGCAGTGTTGAGTCTATGGGCAGTCCTGAGTGTATAGACAGTGATGAGTCTGTGGTGCAGTGTTGAGTCTATGGGCACTGTTGGGTGTATGGGCAGTGTTGAGTCTATGATGCAGTTTTGAGTCTATGGGCAGTGTTGAGTCTATCGTGCAGTGTTTAGTCTATGGGCCGTGTTGAGTCTATGGTGCAGTGTTGAGTCTATGGGCAGTGTTGAGTCTATGGGCAGTTCTAGATTTAGAGCTTTCGTGACTGTAAGGATCCATACTCGTTGGTTCTATTCGGTAAAGTCACGTAACAAAACTAAATAAATAATCAAAAATTTCCAGTTCAATACAGTACACAAAATCCGTGACCTGGTCCCTCCCGTGAAGGATGTCATTCCTGACTTACAGTACCCAGGAGTTTACAAATTGATCTGCACCTGTGGTGACTGCTATATCGGGGAGACAAAACGACATGTCTCTGACCGAATTCGCGAGCACAAATCAGATTTGAAACACGGCAGAACGAATTCTTCTGCCGTAGCTGATCACTGTTACAACACTGTGGGTGATCACGATATAATTTTCTCCGATACCAAGGTTCTTTGCAAACCCACGGGTTTTTATCAGAGATTTGTTCACGAGGTAATTCAGATTTGAAAACACAAACAAAATTTCAACCGAGAGGATGGTTTCAAATTAAGCAACCATTGGAAAGATGCTCTGAATCAAACCAAACATTAAACTAATTTTCAATGGTACAGTATATTTTTTCAAGGAGTGGTATCCCAAACTTTCGCAGCTGCTCAAATTCCCTTTTCACACCATCAAAAACTCCCCCCCCCCTTCCCCCCCTTGCCGACCTGCACTTGCTCCCTCTCTGTACATCGTTCATCTTGCTAAGTCCGCCAATTAAATGCTAATTTTTATGCTAATTCCTTTATCAAGGCGCTCTGCTTCCTCTCACAGCTTAAAGGTCGTGGTCTGAGCTTGGCTGTGTTCACTCCAGCGCTGTCCTCTAGAAAGTCTGCTCCCTTCACCTGATGAAGGCCACTTGTGTTGTGGCCGAAACGTCGTTAATTTTTGTTGTTGTTTTTTACGTGACTTTACCGAATAGAACCAAAGAGTATCTATGGGCAGTGTTTAGTCTATGGTGCAGTGTTGAGTCTATGGGCAGTGTTGAGTCTATGGGCAGTGTTGAGTCTATGGTGCAGTGTTGAGTCTATGGGCACTGTTGGGTGTATGGGCAGTGTTGAGTCTATGATGCAGTGTTAAGTCTATGGGCAGTGTTGAGTCTATGGTGCAGTGTTGAGTCTATGGGCAGTGTTGAGTCTATGGGCAGTGTTGAGTCTATGGGCAGTTTTGAGTCTATGGACAGTGTTGAGTCTATGGGCAGTGTTGAGTCTATGGGCAGTGTTGAGTCTATGGTGCAGTGTTGAGTCTATGGTGTAGTGTTGAGTCTATGGGCAGTGTTGAGTCTTTGGTGCAGTGTTGAGTCTATGGGCACTGTTGGGTGTATGGGCAGTGTTGAGTCTATGGTGCAGTGTTGAGTCTATGGTGCAGTGTTGAGTCTATGGGCAGTGTTGAGTCTATGGGCAGTGTTGAGTCTATGGTGCAGTGTTGAGTCTATGGGCAGTGTTGAGTCTATGGGCAGTGTTGAGTCTATGGGCAGTGTTGAGTCTATAGGCAGTGTTGAGTCTATGGTGCAGTGTTGAGTCTATGGTGCAGTGTTGAGTCTATGGGCAGTGTTGAGTCTGTGGTGCAGTGTTGAGTCTATGGGCAGTGTTGAGTCTATGGGCAGTGTTGAGTCTATGGGCAGTGTTTAGTCTATGGTGTAGTGTTGAGTCTATGGGCAGTGTTGAGTCTTTGGTGCAGTGTTGAGTCTATGGGCACTGTTGGGTGTATGGGCAGTGTTGAGTCTATGGTGCAATGTTGAGTCTATGGTGCAGTGTTGAGTCTATGGGCAGTGTTGAGTGTATGGGCAGTGTTGAGTCTATGGTGCAGTGTTGAGTCTAAGGGCAGTGTTGAGTCTATGGGCAGTGTTGAGTCTATGGGCAGTGTTGAGTCTATAGGCAGTGTTGAGTCTATGGTGCAGTGTTGAGTCTATGGGCAGTGTTGAGTCTATGGTGCAGTGTTGAGTCTATGGGCAGTGTTGAGTCTATGGGCAGTGTTGAGTCTGTGGTGCAGTGTTGAGTCTATGGGCAGTGTTGAGTCCATGGGCAGTGTTGAGTCTATGGGCAGTGTTTAGTCTATAGGCAGTGTTGAGTCTATGGTGCAGTGATGAGTCTATGGTGCAGTGTTGAGTCTATGGGCAGTGTTGAGTCTGTGGTCAGTGTTGAGTCTATGGGCAGTTTTTGAGTCTATGGGCAGTGTTGAGTCTATGGGCAGTGTTTAGTCTATGGGCAGTGTTGAGTCTATGGTGCAGTGTTGAGTCTATGGTGCAGTGTTAAGTCTATGGGCAGTGTTGAGTCTATGGTGCAGTGTTGAGTCTATGGACAGTGTTGAGTCTATGGGCAGTGATGAGTCTATGGTGCAGTGTTGAATCTATGGGCAGTGTTGAGTCTGTGGTCAGTGCTGAGTCTATGGTGCAGTGTTGAGTCTATGGGCAGTGTTGAGTCAATGGGCAGTGTTGAGTCTATGGGCAGTGTTGAGTCTATGGGCAGTGTTGAGTCTATGGTGCAGTGTTGAGTCTATGGTGCAGTGTTGAGTCTATGGTGCAGTGTTAAGTCTATGGGCAGTGTTGAGTCTATGGTGCAGTGTTGAGTATATGGGCAGTGTTGAGTCTATGGGCAGTGTTGAGTCTATGGGCAGTGTTGAGTCTTTGGGCAGTGTTGAGTCTATGGAGCAGTGTTGAGTCTATGGGCAGTGTTGAGTCTATGGTCAGTGTTGAGTCTTTGGGCAGTGTTGAGTCTATGGAGCAGTGTTGAGTCTATGGGCAGTGTTGAGTCTATTGGCAGTGTTGAGTCTATGGTGCAGTGTTGGGTCTATGGGCAGTGGTGCTGCTGCTGGGCGATGGTGTACGGTGAAAGTTCACTGCCTTTTGCCGTGCATGAGTCTCAGCAGCCCTTGTAAAGTGGCACCGCCACGTGATCTCGCCTTTGCATTCGATGCCATTTATCGGTGGTTAAGTCGCCCCCCTCGTAATTGTTGCGTTGAAACATCGCGTCTCGTGAAGATGCTGCGTCTTGCTCATTTGCCCCCCCCCCTCCACCCCCCACATGGCACGTGCTGGTGGGGGGTGGGGGTCTGGTTCCCTGATCTCCTGCGAGCGAGCGTGATGGCCTCGAAAGTGCACCTAGCCTGGCACAAGCGCCGTTGTGTCGTCACTGCCACGTGTTGTTTCCTCCCCCACCCCGTCTATATATCTCTCTATCTCTCTGCGAGCGTATTGTAATCTCCGAGTGAATAATAATAATATGTCCTTTGGGGCCGTCCATAAATGACGTCACGCACCTGGGGGGGGGGGGGGGTGTCAGACATTTGTGACGATGTGTGACGGGGGGTTGTGGTTTGAGAAATGTGACGTCACATCAAAATGCGCAACTTAAAATAAATATATAATTGTTTTAACAACGCTGATTGTTATAACAACACTCATACAACATCAGAGTGCAGCGCCACATTAAATACGCAACTACAATGACAATAGTTTAAAGCGATTTGAAGCACGTTTTATTTATGGGGGGGGGGGAGGCAGACCTTTGTGACGTCATATTTGAGGGGTGGGGTCTGACTTTTTGTGACGCCGTGTGACGACGGGGGGGGGGGGGTCAAAAATCGTCAAAAATCGCGTGACGTCATTTATGGACGGCTCTTATGTGTATCGGGACGGAGTCCATATTTAAGTCAATGAAATTAATTCGACGGCGTGTTATGTTACGTCACTGGCAGTTGACCTGGGGGTGCCGCGGTGGCCAGGAGATGTTAACTACCTCGCCTGGTCTACAGGAGGTCGTGGGCTCGAGCCCACGGTGGCTATGAGATGTTAACTACCTCGCCTGGTCTACAGGAGGTCGTGAGTTCGATCCCGACCCTGACGCCTGCTGCTGTATATTTGGAGTTTGCGTCTCTCTCTCTCATCATCATCACGGTGGCTATGAGATGTTAACTACCTCGCCTGGTATACAGGAGGTCGTGAGTTCGATCCCGACCCTGACGCCTGCTGCTGTATATTTGGAGTTTGCGTGTCTCTCTCTCTCTCATCATCATCACGGTGGCTATGAGATGTTAACTACCTCGCCTGGTATACAGGAGGTCGTGGGTTCGATCCCGACCCTGACGCCTGCTGCTGCTGTATATTTGGAGTTTGCAGTGTCTCTCTCTCTCATCATCATCACGGTGGCTAGGAGATGTTAACTACCTCGCCTGGCTACAGGAGGTCGTGGGTTCGATCCTGACCCTGACGCCTGCTGCTGCTGCTAGTGTATATTTGGAGTTTGCGATCTTTCCTTCTCTCTCCCCGTGGTCGCGTGGATTTTTCTCAGGCTCCTCCCGGTTTCCCCCTCCACATTTAGAATCAACGTCACGCGTTTAGAATTATTTGGCTGCTGATATAAACGTCCACGTGATGATGATGATAAGCCACTTCGTTGAGCTATCATTTCTGGTGGCCAGGGTAGTTTTCTAAAAAAAAAAGAGTTACGCATCTCAGTGGGGGCCTTAGTTGGTAGAAAAAAAAATGTTTATAGTTGTATCTTTAACGCTCATGGAAAAATAACATCGGCGTCTCAATGCTGACGAGTTCAATTTTAGTCGAAGCCTGATCGAATACACGGCATTCGCTCGCTGTCGGACAGAGATAGACGGAGGAAAAGCCACAGAGTGTGCACTGTGTGTATGTCTGGGTGTCTGTGTCTCTATGTATGTGTGTATGTCCCACTCCTTTCGCACCGTACGTAGCCACACGTGCCATGGGTCTCTATGGGTCTCTATGGGTCTCTGTGGGTCTCTGTGGGTCTGGGTGTCTGTGTCTCTATGTATGTGTGTATGTCCCACTCCTTTCGCACCGTACGCAGCCACACGTGCCGTGGGTCTCTGGGTCTCTATGGGTCTCTGTGGGTCTGGGTGTCTGTGTCTCTATGTATGTGTGTATGTCGCACTCCTTTCGCACCGTACGTAGCCACACGTGCCATGGGTCTCTGTGTGGGTCTCTATGGGTCTCTGTGGGTCTGGGTGTCTGTGTCTCTATGTATGTGTGTATGTCCCACTCCTTTCACACCGTACGTAGCCACACGTGCCATGGGTCTCTATGGGTCTCTATGGGTCTCTGTGGGTCTGGGTGTCTGTGTCTCTATGTATGTGTGTATGTCCCACTCCTTTCGCACCGTACGCAGCCACACGTGTGATGGGTCTATATGTGGGTTTCTGTGGGTCTGGGTGTCTGTGTCTCTATGTATGTGTGTATGTCGCACTCCTTTCGCACCGTACGTAGCCACACGTGCCATGGGTCTCTGTGTGGGTCTCTATGGGTCTCTGTGGGTCTGGGTGTCTGTGTCTCTATGTATGTGTGTATGTCCCACTCCTTTCGCACCGTACGCAGCCACACGTGTGATGGGTCTATATGTGGGTTTCTGTGGGTCTGGGTGTCTGTGTCTCTATGTATGTGTGTATGTCCCACTCCTTTCACACCGTACGTAGCCACACGTGCCATGGGTCTCTATGGGTCTCTATGGGTCTCTGTGGGTCTCTGTGGGTCTGGGTGTCTGTGTCTCTATGTATGTGTGTATGTCCCACTCCTTTCGCACCGTACGCAGCCACACGTGCCGTGGGTCTCTGGGTCTCTATGGGTCTCTGTGGGTCTGGGTGTCTGTGTCTCTATGTATGTGTGTATGTCGCACTCCTTTCGCACCGTACGTAGCCACACGTGCCATGGGTCTCTGTGTGGGTCTCTATGGGTCTCTGTGGGTCTGGGTGTCTGTGTCTCTATGTATGTGTGTATGTCCCACTCCTTTCACACCGTACGTAGCCACACGTGCCATGGGTCTCTATGGGTCTCTATGGGTCTCTGTGGGTCTGGGTGTCTGTGTCTCTATGTATGTGTGTATGTCGCACTCCTTTCGCACCGTACGTAGCCACACGTGCCATGGGTCTCTGTGTGGGTCTCTATGGGTCTCTGTGGGTCTGGGTGTCTGTGTCTCTATGTATGTGTGTATGTCCCACTCCTTTCGCACCGTACGCAGCCACACGTGTGATGGGTCTATATGTGGGTTTCTGTGGGTCTGGGTGTCTGTGTCTCTATGTATGTGTGTATGTCCCACTCCTTTCACACCGTACGTAGCCACATGTGCCATGGGTCTCTATGGGTCTCTATGGGTCTCTGTGGGTCTGGGTGTCGGTGTCTCTATGTATGTGTGTATGTCCCACTCCTTTCGCACCGTACGTAGCCACACGTGCCATGGGTCTCTATGGGTCTCTATGGGTCTCTGTGGGTCTCTGTGGGTCTGGGTGTCTGTGTCTCTATGTATGTGTGTATGTCCCACTCCTTTCACACGGTACGTAGCCACACGTGCCATGAGTCTCTATGGGTCTCTATGGGTCTCTGTGGGTCTCTGTGGGTCTGGGTGTCTGTGTCTCTATGTATGTGTGTATGTCGCACTCCTTTCGCACCGTACGTAGCCACACGTGCCATGGGTCTCTGTGTGGGTCTCTATGGGTCTCTGTGGGTCTGGGTGTCTGTGTCTCTATGTATGTGTGTATGTCCCACTCCTTTTGCACCGTACGTAGCCACACGTGCCATGGGTCTCTATGGGTCTCTATGGGTCTCTGTGGGTCTGGGTGTCTGTGTCTCTATGTATGTGTGTATGTCGCACTCCTTTCGCACCGTACGTAGCCACACGTGCCATGGGTCTCTGTGTGGGTCTCTATGGGTCTCTGTGGGTCTGGGTGTCTGTGTCTGTATGTATGTGTGTATGTCCCACTCCTTTCGCACCGTACGCAGCCACACGTGTGATGGGTCTATATGTGGGTTTCTGTGGGTCTGGGTGTCTGTGTCTCTATGTATGTGTGTATGTCCCACTCCTTTCACACCGTACGTAGCCACATGTGCCATGGGTCTCTATGGGTCTCTGTGGGTCTGGGTGTCGGTGTCTCTATGTATGTGTGTATGTCCCACTCCTTTCGCACCGTACGTAGCCACACGTGCCATGGGTCTCTATGGGTCTCTATGGGTCTCTGT
>NC_133728.1:3125886-3181001 GCF_048934315.1 Petromyzon marinus
CCTGTAGACCAGGCGAGGTAGTTAACATCTTCTAGCCACCATGATGATGATGAGAGAGAGAGAGACACGCAAACTACAATTATACAGCAGCAGGCGTCAGGGTCTGGGATCGAACCCACGACTTCCGACATACCAGGCGAGGTAGTTAACATCTCATAGCCACCGTGATGATAATGAGAGAGAGACACGCAAACTCCAAATATACAGCAGGCATCAGGATCGGGATCTAACCCACGACTTCCTGCATACCAGGCGAGGTAGTTGACATCTTGCCACTATGGCACCCGTAGATCATTATGATTATTAAAATGCCACCATCAACCCGGCATCGTCAGGATTTGGATCGAACTCACGACCTCCTCTATACTAAGAGAGGTAGTCAACATCTCCTAGCCACCACGGCGCCTTCACCGCCCACCCCGCCTCGTTGTGGCTGTTTACTCTGGGTCTTAGCGAGTAGGTGAGTAGGTGAGTGAGCTGGTAGGGTGGTGGTGAGCTGGTAAGGTGGTGGTGAGCTGGTAGAGTGATGGAGAGCTGGTAGGGTGGTGGTGAGCTGGTAGAGTGATGGAGAGCCGGTAGCGTGGCGGTAACCTGGTAGGGTGGCGGTGAGCTGGTAGGGTGGCGGTAAGCTGGTAGGGTGGCGGTGACCTGGTAGGGTGGCGGTGAGCCGGTAGGGTGGCAGTGAGCCGGTAGGGTGGCGGTGAGCCGATAGGGTGGCGGTGAGCCGGTAGGGTGGCGATGAGCCGGTAGGGTGGCGGTGACCTGGTAGGGTGGCGGTGAGCTGGTAGGGTGGCGGTGAGCTGATAGGGTGGCGGTGAGCCGGTAGGGTGGCGGTGAGCCGGTAGGGTGGCGGGGAGCCGGTGGGGTGGCAGTGAGCCGGTAGGGTGGCGGTGAGCCGATAGGCTGGCGGTGAGCCGGTAGGGTGGCAGGGAGCCGGTAGGGTGGCGGTGAGCCGATAGGGTGGCGGTGAGCCGGTAGGGTGGCGGTGACCTGGTAGGGTGGCGGTGAGCTGGTAGGGTGGCGGTGAGCCGGTAGGGTGGCGGTGAGCCGATAGGGTGGCGGTGAGCCGGTAGGGTGGCGGTGACCTGGTAGGGTGGCGGTGACCTGGTAGGGTGGCGGTGAGCTGGTAGGGTGGCGGTGAGCCGGTAGGGTGGTGGTGAGCTGGTAGAGTGAAACGCCGCCCAAGGGGTAAACGGTCGGGGGCTCTCGTACGGCTACGCAGACGCGGGATCCGAACAGTGCCTCCGAGCTTTTTCCTCTCCAACGTACGTTCACTGTGCAACAAAATGGACGAACTTCAGCTACTGATGGTGAAAAACAAAGACTTTCTTTCATCTTCTGTTTTGTGCTTCACGGAGACATGGCTGTGTGATTTGATTCCGGACACTTCGCTACAACTGACAGGATTCCATCTTGTAAGATCGGATCGTGACATAGCACTCTCCGGCAAGACGAAAGGCGATGGTATTTGTTTTTACATTAACAGTGGCTGGTGTGTAGATGTCACAGTGATTCTACAACATTGTTCTCCGCTCCTTGAATATTTTTTTATAAACTGTAAACCTTTCTACTCGCCTCGCGATTTCGCGTCGCTTATTTTGGTCGGAGTTTATTTGCCGCCGTGTCCTCAGGTTAAAGAGGCCCAACGCATGCTCGCCGATCAGATTCTGAGTGTGGAGCGAGCAAATACAGATTCGCTGGTTATCGTACTTGGCGACTTTAACAAAGGTAATCTCATCCACGAACTCCCCAAATACATACAATTCATTAAATGCCCAACCAGAGAAGGGAACACTCTGGATCACTGCTACACTACAGTCAGTAGAGCCTACCACGCCGTCCCCTGAGCAGCACTGGGACACTCTGACCATGCCATGGTCCACCTGATTCCTGCATACAGGCAGAAACTAAAGCTCTGTAAACCTGCTGTGAGGACATCTAAACAGTGGAACAGTGAGGCTGTGAAAGATTTGCGGGCGTGCTTAGACTGTACTGACTGGGATATGTTCACGACTGCTACTAATAGTCTGGATGAACTCACAGAGGCTGTGACGTCCTACATCAGCTTCTGTGAGGATTGCTGTATCCCAACACGTACCAGAGTGAACTTTAACAACAATAAGCCCTGGTTCTCAGCAAAGCTCAGAAGGTTGAGGTTGGAGAAGGAGGAAGCGTTTAGGAGTGGGGGATAGAGACAGATTCAAGGAGTCGAGGAACAGGTTTAGCAAGGCGGTGAGAGAGGCTGAACGACTGTACTCAGAGAGACTAAAACACCAGTTCTCTGCTAACGACTCTGCTTCTGTCTGGAGAGGGCTCAGGCAGATCACCAACTACAAACCCAGAGCCCCCCACACCTCTAACGACTCCCGCCTGGCCAACGACCTGAACGAGTTCTACTGCAGATTTGAAAGACAATTGGACTGTTCCTGAACTACCCCTTCGCACCCAAGAGGCCCCATCCCCCACCCCTACTACAGAGACGACTCTCTCCGTTAAGGAGGGAGAAGTTAATAGACTTTTCAAGAGGCAGAACCCACGCAAAGCAGCTGGACCGGACTCTGTCTCTCCAGCCACCCTCAGGCACTGCGCTGACCAGCTGTCTCCGGTGTTCACCAACATCTTTAACACCTCCCTGGAGACATGCCATGTACTAGCCTGTCTCAAGTCCTCCACCATCATCCTTGTGCTCAAAAAGCTAAGGCCAACAGGACTAAATGATTATAGACCGGTCGCCCTTACCTCTGTGGTAATGAAGTATTTTGAGCGCCTGGTCCTGGCACACCTCAAAGCCATTACAGACCCTCTCCTGGACCCCCTTCAGTTTGCCTACAGAGCCAACAGGTCTGTGGACGACGCAGTTAACATGGCCCTCCACTTCACCCTACAGCATCTGGACCCCCCAGCATCCTACGCTAGGATCCTGTTTGTGGACTTCAGCTCTGCCTTCAACACCATCATTCCTGCCCTGCTTCAGGACAAGTTCTTCCAGCTGAACGTGCCCGACTCCACCTGCAGGTGGATCACACACTTCCTGTCTGACAGGAAGCAGTACGTTAAGCTGGGAACACAAGTCTCTGACTCCAGGTCCATCAGCACCGGAACTCCTCAGGGCTGCGTCCTTTCCCCACTGCTCTTCTCCCTGTACACCAACAGCTGCACCTCCAATCATCTGTCCGTCAAACTCTTGAAGTTTGCGGACGACACCACCCTAATTGGGCTGATCTCTGGTGGGGATGAGTCTTATTGTAGCTGGGAAGCTGACAACCTGGTGACCTGGTGTAGCCAGAACTTAGAGCTGAATGCTCTGAAGACAGTTGAGATGGTTGTGGACTTAAGGAAGAATACAGCCCCACTCACCCCCATCACCCTGTGCGACTCCCCAGTCAAAACTGTAGAGTCCTTCCGCTTCCTGGGCACTATTCTCTCCCGGGACCTCAAGTGGGAACTGAACATCAGCTCCCTCACCAAGAGAGCTCAACAGAGGATGTACTTCCTACGGCAGCTGAAGAAATTCAACCTGCCAAAGACAATGATGGTGCACTTCTATACAGCGATCATTGAATCCATCCTCACCTGCTCCATAACCGTCTGGTACGCTGCTGCCACTGCCAAGGACAAGAGCAGACTGCAGCGTATCATCCACACTGCTGAGAAGGTAATTGCCTGCAATCTACCAACCCTCGAGGACCTGCACACCACGAGGACCATGAGGTGAGCGAGGAAGATTGTGGCCGATTCCTCCCACCCTGGACACTCTCTGTTCCAGCTACTCCACTCCGGCAGAAGGCTGCGGTCCATCAGGACCAAAACCTCACGCCACAAAAACAGTTTCTTCCCATCTGCTGCTGGCCTCTTCAACAAGGCCAAGGGCTTACACTGACTTGAACATTTTATCTACAAAATGACACCCTGCCATAATTACACTGTTACCCTATTTGTATTTTTAGATTGTATCTTATAGCTACTTTATATTCAATATTTTTTCAAAATTTTACATACTTTAGCCCCTCAGTGTTAGTTAGACCTTGTACCTTTAGTATAGTTTAACTTGTATACCACTTATTTAAGATTTATGATTCCTATATGTTGAATGTATGCACCTTCCTGCCAAAGTAAATTCCTTTTCTGTGCGAACTTTCATGGCGAATAAAACCCTTTCTGATTCTGATTCTGAGCTAGTAGGGTGGTGGTGAGCTGGTAGGGTGGTGGTGAGCTGGTAGGGTGGTGGTGAGCTGGTAGGGTGGTGGTGAGCTGGTAGGGTGGTGGTGAGCTGGTAGGGTGGTGGTGAGTCTCTAGGGTGGTGGTGAGCTGAGCAGGTGAGTGTTAGTCGGAGGCAGTGAACCTTGTGCCTTGTGGTTAGGGGCCAGGTGGAGAACTGTGGTCGTGCTAAATTGATGGTCAACGGTTTGCCAAATTATAGCATGAGACAGCCACTCGGTGTGTTGACGCCAGTCCAAAGTTTTCTCCTCGAATGGGGCTCCTCTCAAATTTTCATTCCACTCCCCTTGTGCATCGCTCGGAGATGTTAACTACCTCGCCTGGTACACAGGAGGTTGTGGGCTCGACCCCACAGTGGCTAGGAGATGTTGACTACCTCCCCTGGTATACAGGAGGTCGTGGGCTCGATCCCACAATGGCTAGGAGATGTTAACTATCTCGCCTGGTACACAGGAGGTCGTGGGTTCGATCCCATGGTGGCTATGAGATGTTAACTACCTCGCCTGGTATACAGGAGGTCGTGGGCTCGACCGCACGGTGGCTAGGAGATGTTGACTACCTCGCCTGGTACACAGGAGGTCGTGGGCTCGATCCCACGTTGGCTAGGAGATGTTGACTACCTCGCCTGGTACACAGGAGGTCGTGGGCTCAACCTCACGGTGGCTAGGAGATGTTAACTACCTCGCCTGGTACACAGGAGGACGTGGGCTCAACCCCACAATGGCTAGGAGATGTTGACTACCTCGCCCGGTACACAGGCGGTCGTGGGCTCGACCCCACAATGGCTAAGAGATGTTGACTACCTCGCCTGGTATACAGGAGGTCGTGGATTCGATCCCAACCCTTGGTGCCTGCTGCTGCTGCATATTTGGAATTTGCGGGGTCTCTCTCCTCGTGGTCGCGTGGATTTTTCTCCGGGTCCTCCGGTTCTCCCCCCCCCCCCCCCACATTTAGACTTCACATCGCGCATTCAGAGAATTTGCCAACTGCTAAGTAGATCCGTCATTTGCGGCCAAGTGGCCTCTTAAAAAAATGTATCGCTCCGTAGCTCAGTGGGGCCTTACGCCTCGTAAAATAAAAGATAAATAGTTTAGTGTTGGTTTTAAGACCGCCGGCGCGCCTATCTCTCGCGCGACATCCCAGAAATGTATTTCTTTGAAACTTGGACCTGGCGCACCATATAAACCACATTTTTTCGGGGGGCGGCGAGGTCAAAATCCTGCCGGTTCACCCGTTCCACGGCAGATAACAGGGGCGCCTTGGAGGACGAGAGAGAGATACAATGTGTGCACCTGCCGGCTCCAGATACGGGCGCCACGGTGGCTAGGAGATGTTAACTACCTCGCTTGGTCTACAGGACGTCGTGGGTTCCATCCCGACACTGACGCCTGCTACTGTATATTTGGAGTTTGCATGTCTCTCTCTCATCATCATCACGGTGGCTCAGAGATGTTAACTACTTCGCCCTGTATATAGGAGGTCAGGGGTTCAATCCTGACCCTGACGCCTGCTGTTGTATATTTGAAGTTTGCGTGTCTCTCTCTCTCTCTGATCATCATCACGATGGCTAGGAGATGTTAACTACCTCGCCTGGTCTACAGGAGGTCGTGGGTTCTATCGCGCCCCTGACGCCTGCTGCTGTATATTTGGAGTTTGCGTGTCTCTCTCTCATCATCATCACGGTGGCTATGAGATGTCAACTACCTCGCCCGGTATACAGGAGGTCGTGGTTTCGATCCCGACACTGATGCCTGCTGTTTATTTGGGGCTTGCGTCTTTCTCTCTCTCCCCGTGATCGCGTGGATTTATCTCCGGGTGCTCCGATTTTTTTTCCCCCTCCACATTTAGAATCAACATCACCACGCGTTCAGAGTGATTTGGCTGCTGCTGTGATGATGATGATGGTGGTGATAAGCCGCCCACTCCGTTGAGCAGCTACCATTTGCGATAGCCCCGGGCCGCTCCTGAAAGAGAGCTGCCTAGCTCCGTGGGGCCTTACCTGGTAAGCAATAAAAATAGTTTGTTGTTGAATACGTTATGCAACCGGCACAATTCGATCATGAAATAGAGGGGAATGGGGGGGGGCGTTGGTTGGAAGGGTGGGTGGACAGGTGGGTGGGTTCGCTGGCATCGGATTGGTGGGTGTGGGTGGGTGGAGAGGTGGGTGGGTGGGTTCGTGCGTTGGTTTAGTGGGTGGGTGCAGAGGTGGGTGGGTGGGTGGGTTCGCGTGTTGGTTGGGTGGGTGGGTGGACAGGTGTGTGGGTGGGTGGGTTCGTGTATTAGTTGGGTGGGTGGACAGGTGGGTGGGTGGGTTCGCGTGTTGGTTGGGTGGGCGGGTGGACAGGTGTGTTGGTAGGTGGGTTCGTGTATTAGTTGGGTGGGTGGGTGGACAGGTGGGTGGGTGGGTTCGTGTATTAGTTGGGTGGGTGGGTGGACAGGTGGGTGGGTGGGTTCGTGTATTAGTTGGGTGGGTGGGTGGACAGGTGTGTGGGTGGGTTCGTGTATTAGTTGGGTGGGTGGACAGGTGGGTGGGTGGGTTCGTGTATTAGTTGGGTGGGTGGGTGGACAGGTGGGTTGGTGGGTTCGCGTGTTGGTTGGGTGGGCGGGTGGACAGGTGTGTGGGTGGGTGGGTTCGTGTATTAGTTGGGTGGGTGGGTGGACAGGTGGGTGGGTGGGTTCGCGTCTTGGTTGGGTGGGCGGGTGGACAGGTGTGTGGGTAGGTGGGTTCGTGTATTAGTTGGGTGGGTGGGTGGGTGGACAGGTGGGTGGGTGGGTTCGTGTATTAGTTGGGTGGGTGGGTGGACAGGTGGGTGGGTGGGTTCGTGTGTTAGTTGGGTGGGTGGGTGGACAGGTGGGTGGGTGGGTTCGCGTGTTGGTTGGGTGGGCGGGTGGGTGGACAGGTGTGCGGGTGGGTGGGTTCGCGTGTTAGTTGGTTGGGTGGGCTTGTGGCACAGGTGTGCGGGTGGTCGGGCATCGGGTGCGTGGCTGACGTCAAACAGCGGGAGGGATGGACGGAGGGGGTCGCTATTTGAGCGGGCGGGGGCGTCGTCTTTGACGGCGGGGGGGGGGGGGCCAGAGGATAAATACCACAGACCACCCCGCACCGGGCCTCTGCCAAGCTCCTCGCTCGCAAAGCAACGGCACCGCCGCTCCGACTCCCAAGCGGCGCGAGCTCGCTGTCCCACCGGCCGTCGGCAAGTCGCGCTTCGCGAGCGATTCGGAGCGAGCCATGGGCGGCGGAGATGGCCGCAGCAGCCGCAGCAGCCGCAGCAGCAGCAGCAGCTGCGACGGGTCGAGCGAGCACGGCGCCGGCGGCGGGAGGAAGAAGCGCCGCTCGTGGAGCCGGCTGGAGATCGCGCTGACCGCGACCGGCTGCCTGCTCGTGGTGGCCTGCGCGGCTCTTATCGCCGTCGCCTGGCTGGCCGTGGAGGACAGCAAGCAGAGCAGCAAGACAGGTCACCGATATGACGCGTTTTATAATCGGGCGGCGGCGGCGGCGGCGATGCTGGCGCTACCGACGAATTGCCCAAGTTCTGCGGTCCTCTACATGTGCTGAGACGTTATCGGCCGCATGAGTGTTTATATTTGCGCTCGGGAATAACTCGCGCGTGCGTGCGAGGGAGAAACGCTCTATCCCGCACTGGTGGAGTCCTTATCATGGGGCACCTTTTTTGTTTGTCAGTATCAAGGTATAAAAAATAATGTTGTTTTAACGGGAGCTGCGGTAAGATGTTCAAACACCAAACGAATACCTTTTTTTCCAGGGATTAAGTACTGCATTAACCACACACAGTGCTTGTGGCGAGCATGCAAACAAACATGCTCTGATAATATTTGCATTGTCTTTGAAACTGGTTGGCCTACACCAGATAGCGTATATTATAATATAAAATATATTATGCATCTATTATAATACTACCCTGGAGCAAAAATTGCGTTACATAGTGTTTTAAATTTTGATTTAAAGCTTTTGTGACTGCAGTGATTCATATTCTTGGTTCTTTCGGTAAAGTCACGTTGAAGGGAAACAATAAAATAATGAAAAAATATATTGTTATATATTTCATTATTTTATTGCTTCCCTTCAACGTGACTTTACATAGTGTTATCAGTTCCAAATACAATGCATGTATTATCCGAGCATGTTTGCTTTGCGTGTTTACAACAAGTAAGCATGGTTAATGCAGAATTGATTCCTTGCCTATTTGGCGTCTGAACATCTTATCGACATCTCCTGCGTAATTGCCAGCCAGGGTACAAAGCTCTTCCGTTGTTTCAGACTTTGATAACTGGCAAAAAAGGCAGGTGGCCAGTGATAAGGGCTCTACCTGTGCGGGATAGAGTGATCCTCCCTCGCACGTACGCGTGAGCTGTCGTCTCTGAGAGCCCTCGTGTCCTCCCGCCGCGTGGATGTAAACACTCATGTGGCCGATAGCATCTCAGTATATGTCGAGGACCACTACAGCGTGGTTATGATGTTTTTTAAAATCTCAATTCTGTAAAAATTTTCTTTACATTTTTAATTGTCATCTGAAAAGGAGTGGGGGGAGGGGGGGGGGGGTACAGATATGAATATAGATAGCAGATTAAAACAAATTTACAAAGTTAAGAAACTATTGAAATGTTTTAATTCCAATATTAAAATAAATATACTGTTGCTGTAATAACCCAATGTGTCCTAACTTTTGGGCCACCCTGTATATTAATAACCTTATTTGTGCTAACTTTTGGGCCACCCTGTACAATAATAACCCAATGTGACCTGACTTTTGGCCACCCTATATAACCATAACCCTACGTATTCTGACTTTTGGGCCACCCTGTATAACAACAACAATAACAACAATCCTATGTGTCCTGACGTTTGGGCCACTCTGTATATTAACAGCCCTATGTGTCCTAACTTTTGGGCCACCCCGTATAATAATAACCCTATGTGTCCTGACTTTTGGGCCACCCTGTATAATAACAACAACAACAACCCAATGTGTCCTGACTTTTGGGCCACCCTGTATGAACAATCAAACCATGGGAACAAATATACATGCCATCGAAGGAATTTAAACAGAGATGATCCGTGGGATCGTCAGTCCAGCGGCGGACCTGCCAGCCCATAACCATTACACTCACGGAACTGTGGCAGCTTCACATTTATCGCCACCATAAAACACCTCGTGAAATGCGTTAAACGCCTCAAATCACTGCACCTGAAATGAGTTAAATGATGACGTCACCCTGCTGCTGCTCTATTTAAGACCGGGAGCAAGCGAGGGCATTACCATTCTGGCGAATTGCCCGATGATGCTGGATGCAATTACCAGCGTAACGTCGTGCTACTCAAACTGTAAATGTTGTGGATTCACTCTTCAACACATCGGTGGACTAAAGTAGTGATCTATTTGTCTTTTGTCAACGTGACACTTTTTTTGCTGATTGGCCGTGTCGGGTGGTGGAGGGTTACGACACATTTATAAATAACGCGATCTAACCCAAAAACCTTTATTATGAAGATAGCTAAGAGTTGACATTTGTAGATAGCTAAGAGTCCCCCTTTCGAAGTGGTGATTTTGTTATCCACCCACATTGCCCGGCATGGATTCGATCTCACAGATCTCGTGGAAGCCCCAAATCATTGAGGTCTCCGTA
Source organism: Petromyzon marinus (assembly GCF_048934315.1). Lineage (NCBI taxonomy): Eukaryota > Metazoa > Chordata > Hyperoartia > Petromyzontiformes > Petromyzontidae > Petromyzon > Petromyzon marinus. The sequence goes on from NC_133728.1 coordinate 3,135,751, forward strand.
GGGTAACATACGTCCGAACGATGTTTAAATGTCAGTGATAACGCCGCTCGTGCGATTGTGGTTGTGTGTGTGGCCTTCATAGGAAAACATATATAGTAGGCGACTTTCCTTCATAGCACAGAAAGAGGGCTCATTGGGCCTTTGCCTGCGAAAGGTCACCTATGATATATTCTTAATGTGCCCTGCGGAAGGGTCGTTGCCAGGAACGTCGCCCCACGATGTTAATGATACGGTATATTTGAACACGCAGACGGTTTCCCCGACCAATATTATCCACGAGAGGTTTTTTTTTTTGCCCCCCCCCCACCCTCGGGTTAGATCACGTCAATATCAACGCGTCGCCGAAACCCGCCACCACCTGACGTAGCCAATCAGCAAGCGGTCTGCCGCGTTCTGTTCACGTGGAGAACAAACAAAAAAAACAAACCCCTCACTGACTGGCCGTGTGGTCGGGTGGGGGCGGGTTTCAATGACGCGTTCACATTCGCCACGATCTTGACCCGAGCAAGCCCCTCCATTACGGACGCGGTAAGCGTTGCGTAGTCGTCATTGGCCGGTTGCTCGCACAGCACTGCCAACGGAGGCGCCGCACCAGCCACACGGTGGAGCTCCGTCATCCGATCTCAGCACGCGGAGCTGCCGTCCGTTGAGCCCCGCAAGCCTCGCTCTGCCGATGAGAACGCCGATTGTCAAAACCAGCCAGCTCACCGGCATCGGTTGGAGCGCCGCGTGAACTCTGCCGCTGGCGAGACGCCGAATGTCGCGGCTGGCTCCAGGAAGTTTTCTTGCCTGCGCCGAGACACCAACGCCGCAGAAGGGATCCGCTCCCGGAAGGCCGCGCGTGGCTGATGGGATGTGTTCAAACAAATGGAAATACTTGTTGTATGGAGGGACGCTTACGAGGAGGAGGAGGAGGAGGAGCAGGAGGAGGATTCAGAGGAGCAGGGGGAGGAGCAATTGGAGGAGGTGGAGCAGGAGGAGCAGGAGCAGGAGGTAGAGCAGGAGCAGCAGAAGGAAGAGGTGGAGCAGGAGCAGCAGGATGAGCAGCAGGGGGAGGAGCAATTGGAGGAGGTGGAGCAGGAGGAGCAGGAGGTGGAGCAGGAGGAGCAGGAGGAAGAGGTGGAGCAGGAGCAGCAGGATGAGCAGCAGGGGGAGAAGCAATTGGAGGAGGTGGACCAGGAGGAGCAGGAGGTAGAGCAGGAGGAGCAGGAGGAAGAGGTGGAGCAGGAGGAGCAGGATGAGCAGCAGGGGGAGAAGCAATTGGAGGAGGTGGACCAGGAGGAGCAGGAGGTAGAGCAGGAGGAGCAGGAGGAAGAGGTGGAGCAGGAGCAGCAGGATGAGCAGCAGGGGGAGAAGCAATTGGAGGAGGTGGACCAGGAGGAGCAGGAGGTAGAGCAGGAGGAGCAGGAGGAAGAGGTGGAGCAGGAGCAGCAGGATGAGCAGCAGGGGGAGGAGGTGGAGAATGAGGAGGAGACGGAGCCCACTGGTTGACTCCGTTCTGTCCACGCCACAGAGAGGAGTGCGCTGTCTGGCAGCATGAAGATCGTCACCGGAGCCGAGTTCAGCCCGGCGCTCCTCGACCGCGAGTCGGCCGAGTTCAAGACGCTCGCCTTCGACTTCGAGAAAACGGTCGCGCACCCCGGGGTCACGCACGGGGTCACGCACGGGGTCACGCACGGGGTCATGCACGGGGTCACATAAGGGGTCACACACAGGGCCATACATTGGGTGATGCACTGGGTCACACACGGGGTCACACAGAGTCACACACGGGGTCACACACGGGGTCACACACGGGGTCACACAGAGTCACACACTGGGCCACACACGGGGTCACTGACGGGGTCACACACGGGGTCACACACGGGGTCATCGACGGAGTCACACACGGGGTCATACATTGGGTCGCACAGGCGGGTAACACACACGGAGTTACACACAGGGTTGCACTAGGTTAAACTGGGTTGCCCATAGACTAGCTTAGGGCGCATAGACTCACATAGAGTCTCATAGACTAACATAGAACCCCATGGACCAACATAGAGACCCATGGACACACATAGAGACCCATGAACTCCAATAGAGACTCATATACTCACATAGAGACCTATAGACTCACATATATACCCATAGACTCACATAAATACCCATAAACTCACAGTGACTTATAGACTCACATAGAGACTCATAGAACTCACAAAGAGACCAATAGACTCGCATAAAGACCTGTAGACTCACGTGAAAATCGCCCCTCCCCCACCCGCACACCCCCTTACCCCCGGTTCCTCTTTCAGATCAACGACGTCTATTCCACCAGCTCTATGCAGAATGACTACATCAGCTGCAAGGTGCTGGCGTTCAGGTGAGCGGGGGCCCGCAGAATAACGGGACCGAAGCGCGGGCCAAACGATCCTTACCCCTTGAGCTGCGGGCAGTTCACCAGCCACGTGTTGGTTCAGGGCAAAGCCAGGCCCGACGCTGGCGACCACTTCACTGAAATGTCGACGCTGCGTAACGGTGCCCGCGACATCGGCATTCGCTAGCACCTACACGCTGACCGGGAGAAACGCCGAGGCGTGAAGAGAGGGAGATCGGTGGCTGGGAATGAGGAAACACTGATGAGGGGAGGGGAATCGGAGAAGGGGGCTGTGGGAATGAGAGAGATATCGTGATGGGAGAGGAGAGATGTGGATGAAGGAGAGAGCTGTGGATGAAGGAGGGAGGCTGTGGATGAAGGAGAGACCTGCGGATGATTGAGGGAGCTGTGAATGAAGGAGGGAGCTGTGGATGAAGGAGGGAGCTGTGGATGAAGGAGGGAGCGGTGGCTGAAAGAGGGAGCTGTGGATGGAGGAGGGAGCTGTGGATGAAGGAGGGAGCTGTGGATGAAGGAGGGAGCTGTGGATGAAGGAGGGAGCTGTGGATGAAGGAGGGAGCTGTGGATGAAGTACGGAGCTGTGGATGAAGGAGGGAGCTGTGAATGAAGGAGGGAGCTGTGGGTAATGGAGGGAGCTGTGGGTGAAGGAGGGAACTGTGGATGAAGGAGGGAGCTGTGAATGAAGGAGGGAGCTGTGGGTAATGGAGGGAGCTGTGGGTGAAGGAGGGAACTGTGGATGAAGGAGGGAGCTGTGAATGAAGGAGGGAGCTGTGATTGACGGAGGGAGATGTGGGTGATCGAGGGAGCTGTGGATGAAGGAGGTGGGACAATTACTGTAAGAGACAACTGCTAACCTCGAACCGACGCCGCCCCCGTCGCTCGCGTTCCGCGGCAGGTCAGGCAGCGTGCTCACCTCCTTCGGGCTGGAGTTCTTCTCCGAGTCCCCCATCGACGCGCTGGTGGACGAGGCGCTGGCGACGCTCAAGAAGGCCATCGTGCCCGTGAGCGGCGGGTCCACGGAAGGCCAGCTGGGACGCTTCACGGTCGACTCGACGAGCGTGGGCGTCAGCGGTGAGGACGGCCGCCCCGGCTTCCCGTGCGCGTCGCGCGCTTTGATCCGCAGATGAAGGTCCCGAGCCCTTGTTTGGGGTCACGGCGCCGTGACCTCTCATTCAAGGTCACGGCGCCGTGACTCCTTAAGGACGACGACGATGACGACGATGCGGATGTTGACGACGACGACGAGGACGACGACAAACTGCGTGGCGCTCTCTGACATCGTCTGACTGCAACGCGTCTTTCTCGCCCCTCTCCAGGTGCGAAGCCCACGGAGCCTGGGAAACCGCCAGGTGAGCAGCGGAGAGAGCACAGCAGCAGTGGATGGAGCACAGTAGCAGTGGATGGAGCACAGTAGCAGTGGATGGAGCACAGTAGCAGTGGATAGAGCACAGTAGCAGTGGATGGAGCACAGTAGCAGTGGATGGAGCACAGTAGCAGTGGATAGAGCACAGTAGCAGTGGATGGAGCACAGTAGCAGTGGATGGAGCACCGTAGCAGTGGATGGAGCACAGTAGCAGTGGATGGAGCACAGTAGCAGTGGATAGTGCACAGTAGCAGTGGATAGAGCACAGTAGCAGTGGATAGAGCACAGTAGCAGTGGATAGGGTGCGTTAGCGGTTAGCGCTACGCCGCGCTACGAACCCGGCGGTCCGAGTTCGATTCCCGCTCACGGCCAACACCACCGGTGACGATTCTCTGAACCGGTCCCTGGGCCTCCTCCCCTAGGTCGACTCAGCCTCAAATGGGTATCCAGTGCGCTGTGTAGTGAACATCGCCACTGGGGAGACAAAGGCGGCCAGGGCGTGGTGCTGGCCACCCACCTGCTCGAGTGTGCCGTTTCGCTCTTCGTAGGCGCTGCTGCTACTCGCTAACAGCACTTGCCCCAACAGTCTGTGAAGGCTACACGGGTGGGGATCTTTGTCTTTGTTTGGTGGGGGTCGGTGGGTGGGTGCATGCGCAGCAGTTGTGGTTGGGTGTCCTGTGGACGACCATAATCTCTAGTAGAGCGGCAATACCGATCAATAGGTCAATCTTTACTCAGCGTGCCGATAGCGCCCTCAATAAAGTAGCCATCGGTGCACATGACAGCAGACCGGGAGCGGTGCAGAGGCATAGAGCCTAGGAACATAATCACGGAGAACAAATGTAATATACAAGGTGCTTCAAAAAATGATTTAACACTTCCATGCGATCCATACTCTTTGGTTCCTTCGGTAAAGTCACGCAGAGTATGGCTTCCTGCAGTCACGAAAGCTTCAAATCAAGACTCATATGGGACTTAACGGAAAAAGAACGGGTGATGATAACACTAATACACTGTTACGCGATGACAAATGTAACGTTAATAGCTTCAAAAGGTCAAAGAGTCTCTCCCACGTGTGTGTGTTTAGCCATCGCTGTTAACGCATTGCCTGGAACCTTCTCGCGGTGGTCTCCAAAGACCGCAAATCCCCAATAAGTGTTGACGTTTATTTTCGAAGCGCCCCTTTAATGAAGAGCAACATGCAGCGTGGTACACGACAAGGCCATTGAACAATGAGAGTTAGGGAAACATACAGATATCTGGGGTACCTGTAATGGGAAGACACGAGACTGTGAATGTGTAACAGACAGGGGGTGATCACTCTAAACGCGTGGTGACGTTGATTCCAAAAGTGGAGGGAAAACCCGGAGGACCTGGAGAAAAATCCACGCGACCACGGGGAGGGAAACACCACAAACTCCAAATATACAGCAGCAGGCGTCAGGGTGGGGATCGAACCCACGACCTCCTGTATACCAGGCGAGGTAGTTAACATCTCCTAGCCACCTTGATGATGATGATGAGAGAGAGAGACGCGCAAACTCCAAATATACAGCAGGTGTCAGTGGTCGGGATTGAACCCACGACCTTCTGTAGACCTGGCGAGGTAGTTAACATCTCATAGCCACTGTGGGATCGAGCCCACGACCTCCTGTAGACCAGGCGAGGTAGTTAACATCTCCTAGGCACCGTGATGATGATGATGATGAGAGAGAGAGACGCAAACTCGAAATATACAGCAGGCGTTAGTGGTCGGGATTGAACCCACGACCTCCTGTAGACCAGGCAAGGGAGTTAACATCTCATAGCCACCGTGATGATGACGATGATGAGAGAAAGAGACGCAAACCCCAAATATACAGCAGGCGTCAGTGGTCGGGATTGAACCCACGACCTCCTGTGGACCTGGCGAGGTAGTTAACATCTCCTAGCCATCACGTCAACACGAACGGCTGGCGGTGACCTCAAAATTGCGCACAGTCAGCGCCGAACAGAGTCCGACATGCCGAGGGGTAAGGTAAAGGGTAGGGTAAATGAAGCGTGAAGAATTACCCGGTAAATAGCTTGTTTACCTACTACCTTGTTTACCTACTACCTTGTTTATCTACTACCTTGTTTACCTACTACCCTGTTTATCTACTACCCTGTTTACTACTACTACCCTGTTTACCTATCACCTTGTTTACCTACTACCCTGTTTACCTACTACCTTGTTTTCTTACTACCCTGTTTACCTACTACCTTGTTTACCTATCACCTTGTTTACCTACTACCCTGTTTACCTACTACCCTGTTAACCTACTACTCTGTTTAATTACGACCTTGTTTACCTATCACCTTGTTTACCTACTACCCTGTTTACCTACTACCTTGTTTTCCTCCTACACTGTTTACCTACTACCTTGTTTACCTATCACCTTGTTTACCTACTACCCTGTTTACCTACTACCTTGTTTACTTACTACCCTGTTTACCTACTACCTTGTTTACCTATCACCTTGTTTACCTACTACCCTGCTTACCTACTACCTTGTTTACTTATCACCTTGTTTACCTACTACCCTGTTTACCTACTACCTTGTTTACCTATCACCTTGTTTACCTACTACCCTGTTTGCCTACTACCTTGTTTACCTACTTCCTTGTTTACCTACTACCCTGTTTACCTACTACCCTGTTTACCTACAACCCTGTTTACCTACTACTCTGTTTACCTACTACCCTGTTTACCTACTACCCTGTTTACCTACTACCTTGTATACCTATCACCTTGTTTACCTATCACCTTGTTTACCTACTACCCTGTTTACCAACTACCCTGTTTACCTACTACCTTGTTTACCTATCACCTTGTTTACCTACTACCCTGTTTACCTACTACCTTGTTTACCTACTACCTTGTTTACCTACTACCCTGTTTACCTACTACCCTGTTTACCTACTACCTTGTTTACCTATCACCTTGTTTACCTACTACCCTGTTTACCTACGACCTTGTTTATATATCACCGTGTTAACCTACTACCCTGTTTACCTACTACCTTGTTTACCTATCACCTTGTTTACCTACTATCCTGTTTGCCTACTACCCTGTTTACCTACTACCTTGTTTACCTACTACCCTGTTTACCTACTACCCTGTTTACCTACAACCTTGTTTACCTACTACCCTGTTTACCTACGACCCTGTTTACCTACTACCTTGTTTACCTATCACTTTGTTCACCTACTACCCTGTTTACCTACTACCTTGTTTACCTATCACCTTGTTTACCTACTACCCTGTTTACCTACTACCTTGTTTACCTATAACCTTGTTTACCTACTACCCTGTTTACCTACTACCTTGTTTACCTATCACCTTGTTTACCTACTCCCCTGTTTAACTACTACCTTGTTTACCTATCACTTTGTTTACCTACTACCCTGTTTACCTACTACCCTGTTTACCTACTACCTTGTTTACCTTCTATCCTGTTTACCTACTACCCTGTTTACCTACAACCCTGTTTACCTACTACCTTGTTTACCTACTACCTTGTTTACCTACTACGCTGTTTACCTACTACCTTGTTTACCTATCACCTTGTTTACCTACTACCTTGTTTACCTACTACCCGGTTTACCTACTACCTTGTTTACCTATCACCTTGTTTACCTATCACCTTGTTTACCTACTACCTTGTTTACCTACTACCCTGTTTGCCTACAACCCTGTTTAGCTACTACCCTGTTTACCTACTACCTTGTTTACCTATCACTGTGTTTACCTACTACCCTGTTTACCTACTACCTTGTTTACCTATCACCTTGTTTACCTATCACCTTGTTTACCTACTACCCTGTTTACCTACTACCCTGTTAACCTACTACTCTGTTTAATTACGACCTTGTTTACCTATCACTTTGTTTACCTACTACCCTGTTTACCTACTACCTTGTTTTCCTCCTACACTGTTTACCTACTACCTTGTTTACCTATCACCTTGTTTACCTACTACCCTGTTTACCTACTACCTTGTTTACCTACTACCTTGTTTACCTACTACCCTGTTTACCTACTACCTTGTTTACTTACTACCCTGTTTACCTACTACCCTGTTTACCTACAACCCTGTTTACCTACTACTCTGTTTACCTACTACCCTGTTTACCTACTACCCTGTTTACCTACTACCTTGTATACCTATCACCTTGTTTACCTATCACCTTGTTTACCTACTACCCTGTTTACCAACTACCCTGTTTACCTACTACCTTGTTTACCTATCACCTTGTTTACCTACTACCCTGTTTACCTACTACCTTGTTTACCTACTACCTTGTTTACCTACTACCCTGTTTACCTACTACCCTGTTTACCTACTACCTTGTTTACCTATCACCTTGTTTACCTACTACCCTGTTTACCTACGACCTTGTTTACATATCACCGTGTTAACCTACTACCCTGTTTACCTACTACCTTGTTTACCTATCACCTTGTTTACCTACTATCCTGTTTGCCTACTACCCTGTTTACCTACTACCTTGTTTACCTACTACCCTGTTTACCTACTACCCTGTTTACCTACAACCCTGTTTACCTACTACCCTGTTTACCTACGACCCTGTTTACCTACTACCTTATTTACCTATCACTTTGTTCACCTACTACCCTGTTTACCTACTACCTTGTTTACCTATCACCTTGTTTACCTACTACCCTGTTTACCTACAACCTTGTTTACCTATAACCTTGTTTACCTACTACCCTGTTTACCTACTACCTTGTTTACCTATCACCTTGTTTACCTACTACCCTGTTTAACTACTACCTTGTTTACGTATCACTTTGTTTACCTACTACCCTGTTTACCTACTACCCTGTTTACCTACTACCTTGTTTACCTTCTATCCTGTTTACCTACTACCCTGTTTACCTACAACCCTGTTTACCTACTACCTTGTTTACCTACTACCTTGTTTACCTACTACGCTGTTTACCTACTACCTTGTTTACCTATCACCTTGTTTACCTACTACCTTGTTTACTTACTACCCGGTTTACCTACTACCTTGTTTACCTATCACCTTGTTTACCTATCACCTTGTTTACCTACTATCTTGTTTACCTACTACCCTGTTTGCCTACAACCCTGCTTAGCTACTACCCTGTTTACCTACTACCTTGTTTACCTATCACTGTGTTTACCTACTACCCTGTTTACCTACTACCTTGTTTACCTATCACCTTGTTTACCTACTGCCTTGTTTACCTACTACCTTGTTTACCTACTACCTTGTTTACCTACTACCTTGTTTACCTATCACCTTGTTTACCTACTACCCTGTTTACCTACTACCTTGTTTACCTATAACCTTGTTTACCTACTACCTTGTTTACCTATCACCTTGTTTACCTACTACCCTGTTTACCTACTACCTTGTTTACCTACTACCTTGTTTACCTATCACTGTGTTTACCTACTACCCTGTTTACCTACTACCTTGTTTACCTATCACCTTGTTTACCTACTGCCTTGTTTACCTACTACCCTGTTTACCGCTCGCTAAAAGCTTCGTGGCGCAGTCTGTGGCATCCATTTAAAATTGGAATCATTGAGAGTCTTCGATATGAATAAAGCACTCTACCTAGCATCTACCTGCTACAAACCTTCTTCACGTGTTGTAGTGCCCCAGTAATTACCACCCTGCAATCGGGTCATTTGTATGGGGTAAGTTGTAAAACGTAAGGTAAAGGTAGGCCCGTTGCTTTGACCTTTGACCTTACCTTGCCGAGGTCTATTCAGAGGTAGCGTGCGTCGAAAGTGAAGAAGACATATTCAACGTGACTTTACCGAAAGAACTAAGAATATGAATTACTGCAGTCACGAAAGCTTTAAATCAAAAGTGAAGAAGACGTTCATGTTTTCTCTCTCCTTCTAAATGGAGAGAGTGGAGTTGACCGAAGTCGACTTTTGTCCACCGCCACCCCATCTCGCTTTGCGTGCAGGAGAAACGAGCACCCCCAAAACAACAACTACCCCCAAAACAACTCCTCAGCCAGGTGAAGGGACAATCTGTACTCTGCCCCCCCCCCCCACAACACAGCTCTCGCGCACGTGTATGTGTGTCATGTGTGTACGCGTGTGTGTGTGTCGTGTGTGTACACGTGTGTGTGTGTGTGTGTGTCATTTGTGTACGCATGTGTGTGTGTGTCATGTGTGTACGCATGTGTGTGTGTCATGTGTGTACGCGTGTGTGTGTGTCATGTGTGTACGCGTGTGTGTGTGTCATGTGTGTACGTGTGTGTGTGTCATGTGTGTACGCGTGTGTGCGTGGCATGTTTGTATGCGTGTGTGTGTCATGTGTTGTTTACCTACTACTCTGTTTACATACTACCCTGTTTACCTATCACCTTGTTTACCTACTACCCTGTTTACCTACTACCCTGTTTACCGATTACCTTGTTTATCTATCACCTTGTTTACCTACTACCCTGTTTACCTACTACCTTGTTTACCTATCACCTTGTTTACCTACTACCTTGTTTGCCTACTACCCTGTTTACCTACTACCCTGTTTACCTACTACCCTGTTTACCTACAACTCTGTTTACCTACGACCTTGTTTACCTACTACCCTGTTAACCTACTACCTTGTTTACCTACTACCTTGTTTACCTATCACCTTGTTTACCTACTACCCTGTTTACCTACTACCCTGTTTACCTACTACCCTGTTTACCTACAACTCTGTTTACCTACGACCTTGTTTACCTACTACCTTGTTTACCTACTACCCTGCTTACCTACTACCTTGTTTACCTATCACCTTGTTTACCTACTACCCTGTTTACCAACTACCTTGTTTACCTATCTTCTTGTTTACCTACTACCCTGTTTACATACTACCTTGTTTACCTATCACTTTGTTTACCTACTACCCTGTTTACTTACTACCTTGTTTACCTATCACCTTGTTTACCTACTACCTTGTTTACCTACTATCCTGTTTACCTACTACCTTGTTTACCTATCACCTTGTTTACCTACTACCCTGTTTACTTACTACCTTGTTTACCTATCACCTTGTTTACCTACTACCCTGTTTACCTACTACCTTGTTTACCTATCACCTTGTTTATCTACTACCCTGTTTACCTACTACCTTGTTTACCTACTACCCTGTTTACCTACTACCCTGTTTACCTACAACCCTGTTTACCTACTACCCTGTTTGCCTACTACCCTGTTGACCTACTACCTTGTTTACCTATCACTTTGTTTACCTACTACCCTGTTTACCTACTACCTTGTTTAACTATCACCTTATTTACCGACTACCTTGTTTACCTACAACCCTGTTTACCTACTACCTTGTTTACCTATCACCTTGTTTACCTACTACCCTGTTTGTCTACTACCTTGTTTACCTATCACCTTGTTTACCTACTACCTTGTTTACCTAATACCCTGTTTACCTACTACCTTGTTTACCTATCACCTTGTTTACCTACTACCCTGTTTACCAAGTACCTTGTTTACCTATCACCTTGTTTACCTACTACCCTGTTTACCTACTACTTTGTTTACCTATCACCTTGTTTACCTACTACCTTGTTTACCTTCTACCTTGTTTACCTACTACCTTGTTTACCTACTACCCTGTTTACCTACTACCCTGTTTACCTACAACCCTGTTTACCTACTACTCTGTTTACCTACTACCCTGTTTACCTACTACCGTGTTTACCTACTACCCTGTTTACCTATCACTTTGTTTACCTACTACCCTGTTTACCTACTACCTTGTTTACCTATCACCTTGTTTATCTACTACCCTGTTTACCTACTACCTTGTTTACCTACTACCCTGTTTACCTACTACCCTGTTTACCTACAACCCTGTTTACCTACTACCCTGTTTGCCTACTACCCTGTTGACCTACTACCTTGTTTACCTATCACTTTGTTTACCTACTACCCTGTTTACCTACTACCTTGTTTAACTATCACCTTATTTACCGACTACCTTGTTTACCTACAACCCTGTTTACCTACTACCTTGTTTACCTATCACCTTGTTTACCTACTACCCTGTTTGTCTACTACCTTGTTTACCTATCACCTTGTTTACCTACTACCTTGTTTACCTAATACCCTGTTTACCTACTACCTTGTTTACCTATCACCTTGTTTACCTACTACCCTGTTTACCAAGTACCTTGTTTACCTATCACCTTGTTTACCTACTACCCTGTTTACCTACTACTTTGTTTACCTATCACCTTGTTTACCTACTACCTTGTTTACCTTCTACCTTGTTTACCTACTACCTTGTTTACCTACTACCCTGTTTACCTACTACCCTGTTTACCTACAACCCTGTTTACCTACTACTCTGTTTACCTACTACCCTGTTTACCTACTACCGTGTTTACCTACTACCCTGTTTACCTATCACTTTGTTTACCTACTACCCTGTTTACCTACTGCATTGTTTACCTATCACCTTGTTTACCTACTACCTTGTTTACCTACTACCCTGTTTACCTACTACCTTGTTTACCTATCACCTTGTTTACCTACTACCCTGTTTACCTACTACCTTGTTTACCTATCACCTTGTTTACCTACTACCCTGTTTACCTACTGTCTTGTTTACCTATCACCTTGTTTACCTACTACCCTGTTTACCAATCACTTTGTTTACCTACTACCCTGTTTACCTATCACCTTGTTTACCTACTACCTTGTTTACCTATCACTTTGTTTACCTACTACCCTGTTTACCTACTACCTTGTTTAACTCTCACCTTGTTTACCTACTACCCTGTTTACCTACTACCCTGTTTACCTACTACCCTGTTTACCTATCACGCTGTTTACCTACAACCCTGTTTACCTACTACTCTGTTTAACTACTACCCTGTTTACCTACTACCTTGTTTACCTATCACTTTGTTTACCTACTACCCTGTTTACCTACTACCTTGTTTAACTATCACCTTGTTTACCTACTACCTTGTTTACCTACTACCTTGTTTACCTATCACCTTGTTTACCTACTACCCTGTTTACTTACTAACTTGTTTAACTATCATCTTGTTTACCTACTACCCTGTTTACCTACTACCTTGTTTACCTATCACCTTGTTTACCTACTACCCTGTTTACCTACAATCCTGTTTACCTACTACTCTGTTTACCTACTACCCTGTTTACCTACTACCCTGTATACCTACTACCTTGTTTACCTATCACTTTGTTTACCTACTACCCTGTTTGCCTACTACCCTGTTGACCTACTACCTTGTTTACCTATCACTTTGTTTACCTACTACCCTGTTTACCTACTACCTTGTTTACCTATCACCTTGTTTACCTACTACCCTGTTTGTCTACTACCTTGTTTACCTATTACCTTGTTTACCTGCTACCTTGTTTACCTAATACCCTGTTTACCTACTACCTTGTTTACCTATCACCTTGTTTACCTACTACCTTGTTTACCTACTACCTTGTTTACCTATCACCTTGTTTACCTACTACCTTGTTTACCAAATACCCTGTTTACCTACTACCTTGTTTACCTATCACCTTGTTTACCTACTACCCTGTTTACCAAGTACCTTGTTTACCTATCACCTTGTTTACCTACTACCCTGTTTACCTACTACTTTGTTTACCTATCACCTTGTTTACCTACTACCTTGTTTACCTTCTACCTTGTTTACCTACTACCTTGTTTACCTACTACCCTGTTTACCTACTACCCTGTTTACCTACAACCCTGTTTACCTACTACTCTGTTTACCTACTACCCTGTTTACCTACTACCCTGTTTACCTACTACCCTGTTTACCTATCACCTTGTTTACCTACTACCCTGTTTACCTACTGCATTGTTTACCTATCACCTTGTTTACCTACTACCTTGTTTACCTACTACCCTGTTTACCTACTACCTTGTTTACCTATCACCTTGTTTACCTACTACCCTGTTTACCTACTACCTTGTTTACCTATCACCTTGTTTACCTACTACCCTGTTTACCTACTGTCTTGTTTACCTATCACCTTGTTTACCTACTACCCTGTTTACCAATCACTTTGTTTACCTACTACCCTGTTTACCTATCACCTTGTTTACCTACTACCTTGTTTACCTATCACTTTGTTTACCTACTACCCTGTTTACCTACTACCTTGTTTAACTCTCACCTTGTTTACCTACTACCCTGTTTACCTACTACCCTGTTTACCTACTACCCTGTTTACCTATCACGCTGTTTACCTACAACCCTGTTTACCTACTACTCTGTTTACCTACTACCCTGTTTACCTACTACCGTGTTTACCTACTACCCTGTTTACCTATCACTTTGTTTACCTACTACCCTGTTTACCTACTACCTTGTTTACCTATCACCTTGTTTATCTACTACCCTGTTTACCTACTACCTTATTTACCTACTACCCTGTTTACCTACTACCCTGTTTACCTACAACCCTGTTTACCTACTACCCTGTTTGCCTACTACCCTGTTGACCTACTACCTTGTTTACCTATCACTTTGTTTACCTACTACCCTGTTTACCTACTACCTTGTTTAACTATCACCTTATTTACCGACTACCTTGTTTACCTACAACCCTGTTTACCTACTACCTTGTTTACCTATCACCTTGTTTACCTACTACCCTGTTTGTCTACTACCTTGTTTACCTATCACCTTGTTTACCTACTACCTTGTTTACCTAATACCCTGTTTACCTACTACCTTGTTTACCTATCACCTTGTTTACCTACTACCCTGTTTACCAAGTACCTTGTTTACCTATCACCTTGTTTACCTACTACCCTGTTTACCTACTACTTTGTTTACCTATCACCTTGTTTACCTACTACCTTGTTTACCTTCTACCTTGTTTACCTACTACCTTGTTTACCTACTACCCTGTTTACCTACTACCCTGTTTACCTACAACCCTGTTTACCTACTACTCTGTTTACCTACTACCCTGTTTACCTACAACCCTGTTTACCTACTACTCTGTTTACCTACTACCCTGTTTACCTACTACCCTGTTTACCTACTACCCTGTTTACCTATCACCTTGTTTACCTACTACCTTGTTTACCTACTACCTTGTTTACCTATCACTTTGTTTACCTACTACCCTGTTTACCTACTACCTTGTTTAACTCTCACCTTGTTTACCTACTACCCTGTTTACCTACTACCCTGTTTACCTACTACCCTGTTTACCTATCACGCTGTTTACCTACAACCCTGTTTACCTACTACTCTGTTTACCTACTACCCTGTTTACCTACTACCGTGTTTACCTACTACCCTGTTTACCTATCACTTTGTTTACCTACTACCCTGTTTACCTACTACCTTGTTTACCTATCACCTTGTTTATCTACTACCCTGTTTACCTACTACCTTGTTTACCTACTACCCTGTTTACCTACTACCCTGTTTACCTACAACCCTGTTTACCTACTACCCTGTTTGCCTACTACCCTGTTGACCTACTACCTTGTTTACCTATCACTTTGTTTACCTACTACCCTGTTTACCTACTACCTTGTTTAACTATCACCTTATTTACCGACTACCTTGTTTACCTACAACCCTGTTTACCTACTACCTTGTTTACCTATCACCTTGTTTACCTACTACCCTGTTTGTCTACTACCTTGTTTACCTATCACCTTGTTTACCTACTACCTTGTTTACCTAATACCCTGTTTACCTACTACCTTGTTTACCTATCACCTTGTTTACCTACTACCCTGTTTACCAAGTACCTTGTTTACCTATCACCTTGTTTACCTACTACCCTGTTTACCTATTACTTTGTTTACCTATCACCTTGTTTACCTACTACCTTGTTTACCTTCTACCTTGTTTACCTACTACCTTGTTTACCTACTACCCTGTTTACCTACTACCCTGTTTACCTACAACCCTGTTTACCTACTACTCTGTTTACCTACTACCCTGTTTACCTACTACCGTGTTTACCTACTACCCTGTTTACCTATCACTTTGTTTACCTACTACCCTGTTTACCTACTGCATTGTTTACCTATCACCTTGTTTACCTACTACCTTGTTTACCTACTACCCTGTTTACCTACTACCTTGTTTACCTATCACCTTGTTTACCTACTACCCTGTTTACCTACTACCTTGTTTACCTATCACCTTGTTTACCTACTACCCTGTTTACCTACTGTCTTGTTTACCTATCACCTTGTTTACCTACTACCCTGTTTACCAATCACTTTGTTTACCTACTACCCTGTTTACCTATCACCTTGTTTACCTACTACCTTGTTTACCTATCACTTTGTTTACCTACTACCCTGTTTACCTACTACCTTGTTTAACTCTCACCTTGTTTACCTACTACCCTGTTTACCTACTACCCTGTTTACCTACTACCCTGTTTACCTATCACGCTGTTTACCTACAACCCTGTTTACCTACTACTCTGTTTAACTACTACCCTGTTTACCTACTACCTTGTTTACCTATCACTTTGTTTACCTACTACCCTGTTTACCTACTACCTTGTTTAACTATCACCTTGTTTACCTACTACCTTGTTTACCTACTACCTTGTTTACCTATCACCTTGTTTACCTACTACCCTGTTTACTTACTACCTTGTTTAACTATCATCTTGTTTACCTACTACCCTGTTTACCTACTACCTTGTTTACCTATCACCTTGTTTACCTACTACCCTGTTTACGTACAATCCTGT
This sequence comes from Petromyzon marinus, assembly GCF_048934315.1. Classification (NCBI taxonomy): domain Eukaryota; kingdom Metazoa; phylum Chordata; class Hyperoartia; order Petromyzontiformes; family Petromyzontidae; genus Petromyzon; species Petromyzon marinus. The sequence continues at coordinate 3,152,261 of NC_133728.1, forward strand.
TTACCTACTACTCTGTTTACCTACTACCCTGTTTACCTACTACCCTGTATACCTACTACCTTGTTTACCTATCACTTTGTTTACCTACTACCCTGTTTGCCTACTACCCTGTTGACCTACTACCTTGTTTACCTATCACTTTGTTTACCTACTACCCTGTTTACCTACTACCTTGTTTACCTATCACCTTGTTTACCTACTACCCTGTTTGTCTACTACCTTGTTTACCTATTACCTTGTTTACCTGCTACCTTGTTTACCTAATACCCTGTTTACCTACTACCTTGTTTACCTATCACCTTGTTTACCTACTACCTTGTTTACCTACTACCTTGTTTACCTATCACCTTGTTTACCTACTACCTTGTTTACCAAATACCCTGTTTACCTACTACCTTGTTTACCTATCACCTTGTTTACCTACTACCCTGTTTACCAAGTACCTTGTTTACCTATCACCTTGTTTACCTACTACCCTGTTTACCTACTACTTTGTTTACCTATCACCTTGTTTACCTACTACCTTGTTTACCTTCTACCTTGTTTACCTACTACCTTGTTTACCTACTACCCTGTTTACCTACTACCCTGTTTACCTACAACCCTGTTTACCTACTACTCTGTTTACCTACTACCCTGTTTACCTACTACCCTGTTTACCTACTACCCTGTTTACCTATCACCTTGTTTACCTACTACCCTGTTTACCTACTGCATTGTTTACCTATCACCTTGTTTACCTACTACCTTGTTTACCTACTACCCTGTTTACCTACTACCTTGTTTACCTATCACCTTGTTTACCTACTACCCTGTTTACCTACTACCTTGTTTACCTATCACCTTGTTTACCTACTACCCTGTTTACCTACTGTCTTGTTTACCTATCACCTTGTTTACCTACTACCCTGTTTACCAATCACTTTGTTTACCTACTACCCTGTTTACCTATCACCTTGTTTACCTACTACCTTGTTTACCTATCACTTTGTTTACCTACTACCCTGTTTACCTACTACCTTGTTTAACTCTCACCTTGTTTACCTACTACCCTGTTTACCTACTACCCTGTTTACCTACTACCCTGTTTACCTATCACGCTGTTTACCTACAACCCTGTTTACCTACTACTCTGTTTACCTACTACCCTGTTTAACTACTACCCTGTTTACCTACTACCTTGTTTACCTATCACTTTGTTTACCTACTACCCTGTTTACCTACTACCTTGTTTAACTATCACCTTGTTTACCTACTACCTTGTTTACCTACTACCTTGTTTACCTATCACCTTGTTTACCTACTACCCTGTTTACTTACTACCTTGTTTAACTATCATCTTGTTTACCTACTACCCTGTTTACCTACTACCTTGTTTACCTATCACCTTGTTTACCTACTACCCTGTTTACCTACAATCCTGTTTACCTACTACTCTGTTTACCTACTACCCTGTTTACCTACTACCCTGTATACCTACTACCTTGTTTACCTATCACTTTGTTTACCTACTACCCTGTTTACCTACTACCTTGTTTAACTATCACCTTGTTTACCTACTACCTTGTTTACCTACTACACTGTTTACCTACTACCCTGTTTGCCTACAACCCTGTTTAGCTTCTACCTTGTTTGCCTACTATTCTGTTTACCTACTACCCTGTTTACCTACAACCCTGTTTACCTACTACTCTGTTTACCTACTACCCTGTTTACCTACTACCGTGTTTACCTACTACCCTGTTTACCTATCACTTTGTTTACCTACTACCCTGTTTACCTACTGCATTGTTTACCTATCACCTTGTTTACCTACTACCTTGTTTACCTACTACCCTGTTTACCTACTACCTTGTTTACCTATCACCTTGTTTACCTACTACCCTGTTTACCTACTACCTTGTTTACCTATCACCTTGTTTACCTACTACCCTGTTTACCTACTGTCTTGTTTACCTATCACCTTGTTTACCTACTACCCTGTTTACCAATCACTTTGTTTACCTACTACCCTGTTTACCTATCACCTTGTTTACCTACTACCTTGTTTACCTATCACTTTGTTTACCTACTACCCTGTTTACCTACTACCTTGTTTAACTCTCACCTTGTTTACCTACTACCCTGTTTACCTACTACCCTGTTTACCTACTACCCTGTTTACCTATCACGCTGTTTACCTACAACCCTGTTTACCTACTACTCTGTTTAACTACTACCCTGTTTACCTACTACCTTGTTTACCTATCACTTTGTTTACCTACTACCCTGTTTACCTACTACCTTGTTTAACTATCACCTTGTTTACCTACTACCTTGTTTACCTACTACCTTGTTGACCTACTACCTTGTTTACCTATCACTTTGTTTACCTACTACCCTGTTTACCTACTACCTTGTTTACCTATCACCTTGTTTACCTACTACCCTGTTTGTCTACTACCTTGTTTACCTATTACCTTGTTTACCTGCTACCTTGTTTACCTAATACCCTGTTTACCTACTACCTTGTTTACCTATCACCTTGTTTACCTACTACCTTGTTTACCTACTACCTTGTTTACCTATCACCTTGTTTACCTACTACCTTGTTTACCAAATACCCTGTTTACCTACTACCTTGTTTACCTATCACCTTGTTTACCTACTACCCTGTTTACCAAGTACCTTGTTTACCTATCACCTTGTTTACCTACTACCCTGTTTACCTACTACTTTGTTTACCTATCACCTTGTTTACCTACTACCTTGTTTACCTTCTACCTTGTTTACCTACTACCTTGTTTACCTACTACCCTGTTTACCTACTACCCTGTTTACCTACAACCCTGTTTACCTACTACTCTGTTTACCTACTACCCTGTTTACCTACTACCCTGTTTACCTACTACCCTGTTTACCTATCACCTTGTTTACCTACTACCCTGTTTACCTACTGCATTGTTTACCTATCACCTTGTTTACCTACTACCTTGTTTACCTACTACCCTGTTTACCTACTACCTTGTTTACCTATCACCTTGTTTACCTACTACCCTGTTTACCTACTACCTTGTTTACCTATCACCTTGTTTACCTACTACCCTGTTTACCTACTGTCTTGTTTACCTATCACCTTGTTTACCTACTACCCTGTTTACCAATCACTTTGTTTACCTACTACCCTGTTTACCTATCACCTTGTTTACCTACTACCTTGTTTACCTATCACTTTGTTTACCTAGTACCCTGTTTACCTACTACCTTGTTTAACTCTCACCTTGTTTACCTACTACCCTGTTTACCTACTACCCTGTTTACCTACTACCCTGTTTACCTATCACGCTGTTTACCTACAACCCTGTTTACCTACTACTCTGTTTACCTACTACCCTGTTTAACTACTACCCTGTTTACCTACTACCTTGTTTACCTATCACTTTGTTTACCTACTACCCTGTTTACCTACTACCTTGTTTAACTATCACCTTGTTTACCTACTACCTTGTTTACCTACTACCTTGTTTACCTATCACCTTGTTTACCTACTACCCTGTTTACTTACTACCTTGTTTAACTATCATCTTGTTTACCTACTACCCTGTTTACCTACTACCTTGTTTACCTATCACCTTGTTTACCTACTACCCTGTTTACCTACAATCCTGTTTACCTACTACTCTGTTTACCTACTACCCTGTTTACCTACTACCCTGTATACCTACTACCTTGTTTACCTATCACTTTGTTTACCTACTACCCTGTTTACCTACTACCTTGTTTAACTATCACCTTGTTTACCTACTACCTTGTTTACCTACTACACTGTTTACCTACTACCCTGTTTGCCTACAACCCTGTTTAGCCTCTACCTTGTTTGCCTACTATTCTGTTTACCTACTACCCTGTTTACCTATCACCTTGTTTACCTACTACCCTGTTTACCTACTACCCTGTTTACCTTCTACCTTGTTTACCTACTAGCTTGTTTACCTACTACCCTGTTTACCTACTACCCTGTTTACCTACAACCCTGTTTACCTACTGCTCTGTTTACCTACTACCCTGTTTACCTACTACCCTGTTTACCTACTACCCTGTTTACCTATCACCTTGTTTACCTACTACCCTGTTTACCTACTACCTTGTTTATCTACTACCCTGTATACCTACTACCTTGTTTACCTACTACCCTGTTTACCTACTACCTTGTTTACCTATCACCTTGTTTACCTACTACCCTGTTTACCTACTACCCTGTTTACCTACTACCCTGTTTACCTATCACCTTGTTTACCTACTACCCTGTTTACCTACTGCATTGTTTACCTATCACCTTGTTTACCTACTACCTTGTTTACCTACTACCCTGTTTACCTACTACCTTGTTTACCTATCACCTTGTTTACCTACTACCCTGTTTACCTACTACCTTGTTTACCTATCACCTTGTTTACCTACTACCCTGTTTACCTACTGTCTTGTTTACCTATCACCTTGTTTACCTACTACCCTGTTTACCTATCACTTTGTTTACCTACTACCCTGTTTACCTATCACCTTGTTTACCTACTACCTTGTTTACCTATCACTTTGTTTACCTACTACCCTGTTTACCTACTACCTTGTTTAACTATCACCTTGTTTACCTACTACCCTGTTTACCTACTACCCTGTTTACCTACTACCTTGTTTACCTATCACTTTGTTTACCTACTACCCTGTTTACCTACTACCTTGTTTACCTATCATCTTGTTTACCTACTACCCTGTTTACCTACTACCTTGTTTACCTATCACCTTGTTTACCTACTACCCTGTTTACCTACAACCCTGTTTACCTACTACTCTGTTTACCTACTACCCTGTTTACCTACTACCCTGTTTACCTACTACCATGTTTACCTATCACCTTGTTTACCTACTACCCTGTTTACCTACTGCATTGTTTACCTATCACCTTGTTTACCTACTACCTTGTTTACCTACTACCCTGTTTACCTACTACCTTGTTTACCTATCACCTTGTTTACCTACTACCCTGTTTACCTACTACCTTGTTTACCTATCACCTTGTTTACCTACTACCCTGTTTACCTACTGTCTTGTTTACCTATCACCTTGTTTACCTACTACCCTGTTTACCAATCACTTTGTTTACCTACTACCCTGTTTACCTATCACCTTGTTTACCTACTACCTTGTTTACCTATCACTTTGTTTACCTACTACCCTGTTTACCTACTACCTTGTTTAACTCTCACCTTGTTTACCTACTACCCTGTTTACCTACTACCCTGTTTACCTACTACCCTGTTTACCTATCACGCTGTTTACCTACAACCCTGTTTACCTACTACTCTGTTTACCTACTACCCTGTTTAACTACTACCCTGTTTACCTACTACCTTGTTTACCTATCACTTTGTTTACCTACTACCCTGTTTACCTACTACCTTGTTTAACTATCACCTTGTTTACCTACTACCTTGTTTACCTACTACCTTGTTTACCTATCACCTTGTTTACCTACTACCCTGTTTACTTACTACCTTGTTTAACTATCATCTTGTTTACCTACTACCCTGTTTACCTACTACCTTGTTTACCTATCACCTTGTTTACCTACTACCCTGTTTACCTACAATCCTGTTTACCTACTACTCTGTTTACCTACTACCCTGTTTACCTACTACCCTGTATACCTACTACCTTGTTTACCTATCACTTTGTTTACCTACTACCCTGTTTACCTACTACCTTGTTTAACTATCACCTTGTTTACCTACTACCTTGTTTACCTACTACACTGTTTACCTACTACCCTGTTTGCCTACAACCCTGTTTAGCTTCTACCTTGTTTGCCTACTATTCTGTTTACCTACTACCCTGTTTACCTATCACCTTGTTTACCTACTACCCTGTTTACCTACTACCCTGTTTACCTTCTACCTTGTTTACCTACTACCTTGTTTACCTACTACCCTGTTTACCTACTACCCTGTTTACCTACAACCCTGTTTACCTACTGCTCTGTTTACCTACTACCCTGTTTACCTACTACCCTGTTTACCTATCACCTTGTTTACCTACTACCCTGTTTACCTACTACCTTGTTTACCTATCACCTTGTTTACCTATCACTGTGTTTACCTACTACCCTGTTTACCTACTACCTTGTTTACCTATCACCTTGTTTACCTACTGCCTTGTTTACCTACTACCCTGTTTACCGCTCGCTAAAAGCTTCGTGGCGCAGTCTGTGGCATCCATTTAAAATTGGAATCATTGAGAGTCTTCAATATGAATAAAGCACTCTACCTAGCATCTACCTTCTACAAACCTTCTTCACGTGTTGTAGTGCCCCGGTAATTACCACCCTGCAATCGGGTCATTTGTATGGGGAAAGTTGTAAAAGGTAAGGTAAAGGTAGGCCCGTTGCCTTGACCTTTGACCTTAGCTTGCCGAGGTCTATTCAGAGGTAGCGTGCGTCGAAAGTGAAGAAGACGTTCATGCTTTCTCTCTCCTTCTAAATGGAGAGAGTGGAGTTGACCGAAGTCGACTTTTGTCCACCGCCACCCCATCTCGCTTTGCGTGCAGGAGAAACGAGCACCCCCAAAACAACAACTACCCCCAAAACAACAACTACCCCCAAAACAACTACCCCCAAAACAACTCCTGAGCCAGGTGAAGGGACAATCTGTACTCTGCCCCCCCCCACAACACCGCTCTCGCGCACGTGTGTGTGTCATGTGTGTACGCGTGTGTGTGTGTGTGTCATGTGTGTACGCATGTGTGTGTGTGTGATGTGTGTACGCGTGTGTGTGTGTGTCATGTGTGTACGCGTGTGTGTGTGTCATGTGTGAACGCATGTGTGTGTGTGTGTCATGTTTGTACGCATGTGTGTGTGTCATGTGTGTACGCGTGTGTGTGTGTCATGTGTGTACGCATGTGTGTGCGTGTCATGTGTGTACACGTATGTGTGTGTGTCATGTGTGTACGCGTGTGTGTGTCATGTGTATACACGTGTGTGTGTGTCGTATGTACGCATGTGTGTGTGTCATGTGTGCACACGTGTGTGTGTCATGTGTGTACGCATGTGTGTGTGTCATGTGTGCACGCGTGTGTGTCATGTGTGTACGCGTGTGTGTGTCATGTGTGTACGCGTGTGTGTGTCATGTGTGTACACGTGTGTGTGTGTGCCATGTGTGTACACGTGTGTGTGTCATGTGTGTACACGTGTCTGTGTCATGCGTTTACACGTGTGTGTGTCATGTATGTACACGCGTGTGTGTGTTATGTGTGCACGCGTGTGTGTGTGTGCCATGTGTGTACACGTGTGTGTGTGCGTGTCATGTGTGCACGCGTGTGTGTGTGTGTCATGTGTGCACGCGTGTGTGTGTGTCATGTATGTACACGTGTGTGTGTCATGTGTGTACGCGTGTGTGTGTGTCATGTGTGTACACGTGTGTGTGGGTGTCATGTGTGCACGCGTGTGTGCGTGTCATGTGTGTACGCGTGTGTGTGTGTCATGTGTGCACACGTGTGTGTGTGTGCGTGTCATGTGTGAACGCGTGTGTGTCATGTATGTACACGTGTGTGCGTGTCACGTGTGTGCACGTGTGTGTGTGTGTGTCATGTGTACACGCGTGTCTGTGTGTCATGTGTGTACACGCGTGTATGTGTGTCATGTGTGCACGCGTGTGTGTGTGTGTCATGTGTGTACGCGTGTGTGTTTCATGTGTACACGTGTGTGTGTGTCATTGTACACGTGTGTGTGTCATGTGTACACGTGTGTGTGTCATGTGTACACGTGTGTGTGTCATGTGTACACGCGTGTGTGTGTCATGTGTACACGTGTGTGTGTGTGTCATGTGTACACGTGTGTGTGTGTCATGTGTACACGTGTGTGTGTCATGTGTACACGTGTGTGTGTCATGTGTACACGTGTAAGTGTGTCATGTGTACACGTGTGTGTGTGTCATGTGTACACGTGTGTGTGTGTCATGTGTACACGTGTGTGTGTGTGTCATGTGTACACGTGTGTGTGTGTGTCATGTGTACACGTGTGTGTGTGTCATGTGTACACGTGTGTGTGTGTCATGTGTACACGTGTGTGTGTGTGTCATGTGTACACGTGTGTGTGTGTCATGTGTACACGTGTGTGTGTGTCATGTGTACACGTGTGTGTGTGTGTCATGTGTACACGTGTGTGTGTGTGTGTGTATGGGGAGCGGTAGTGCAGCTGCCGGCGCGCTCCGCTACGAACCTGGCTATACCCGAGTTCGATTCCCGCTCACGGCCAAATACCAACTGGGTCCTGCTGCTGAGCCCTCCCCTAGGTGGACTCAGCCTCAAAACGAGCACCCGGTGCGGTGTGCGGTAAACATCGCCACCGGGGGAGACAAAGGCGGCCGGGGCGTGGTGCTGCTTTTGGGAAGTGCGTGGAGGTTTGGCTCAGCGGCGTCGCGCTGTGGTGTTGACGTTGGGTTGTTTGTGTCCCCGGCGTGCAGGGAAAACGACCACCACCAAAGCACCCTCGACAGGTGAGTGACGATTTCAATGTAAACAAACAAACAACAACAATACCATCACCGGCTCCGGGAGAACTGCATTGTGGTCCCGTTGTGCCCGGGAGACCGTTGCAAAATGATTAATTGCTAGAGGCAGCGGATGCAGTGATGGGCAATTGCGGGATTGGGACTCATGAGTGCAGCGTGGGTCACCAAAATGCAAGGCCCTGCTTCTGGGATGCGTGCATAGCACAAGGTGGCCAGGGCGTGCGTGGTTGCTGGCCATCCACTCACCCACCCACCACTCATCCACCCACTTATCCACCCACTCATCCACCCACTCACCCACTCACCCACCCACCCACTCATCCACCCACTCATCCACCCACTCACCCACTCACCACTCACTCACGCACCCACCCACCCACTCATCCACCCACTCACCCACTCACCCACTCACTCACTCACCCACCCACCCACCCCCTCACCTACCCACCCACTCACTCACCCACCCACTCATCCACCCACCCATTCACTCACCCACTCACCCACTCACCCACTCACCCACCCACCCACCCACTCATCCACCCACTCATCCACCCACTCACCCACCCACCCACCCACTCACCACCCACCCACTCACCCACCCACCCACTCACGCACCCACCCACCCACCCACTCACTCATCCACCCACCCACTCACCCACTCACTCACCCAGCAACCCACCCGCTCACCTACCCACTCACTCACTCACCCACCCACTCATCCACCCATCCACTCACTCACCCACCCACCCACTCACCCACCCACCCACTCACTCACTCACCCACCCACCCACCCGCTCACCTACCCACTCACCCACCCACCCGCTCACCCACCCACCCACTCACTCACCCACCCACCCACTCACCCACTCACCCACTCACCCACCCACCCGCTCACCCACCCACTCACTGCCCCACTCACCCACCCACCCCCTCGTGTTGCCACAGTGCCGCCCTTCGTACGTGCTGCTGCTTCTCGCTACGAACAGCACTTGACCCCAACAGGCTGTTAGTTTGATAAAAGAATATTCTTGCTGTTGATTCAACAGCATTGTTATTATAGCAGATGGAAGTCGATTGTTCGATTAGCACGGCTGGCTACGTACGATGCTCAACACCACACACACATACACACAGAGACACACACAGACACACACACAGACACACACATACACACAGAGACACACACATAGACATACACAGACATACAGACAGACACACAGACACACAGACACACACAAACAGCACACAGACAGACACACCAACACACACAGACACACCAACACACACAGACACACACATACACACAGAGACACACACAGACACACACACAGACATACAGACAGACACACAGACACACAAAAACAGACACACAGACACACCAACACACACAGACACACACATACACACAGAGACACACACGGACACACACACAGGCATACACGCAGACACACAGAAACACACAAACAGACACACAGACACACCTACACACACAGACACACACATACACATAGAGACACACAGATACACACACAGACACACCAACACACACAGACACACACAGAGACACACACAGACACACACACAGGCATACACACAGACACACAGACACACACAAACAGACACACAGACACACCAACACACATATACACACAGAGACACACAGACACACACACAGACACACACAGACATACCAACACACACATACACACAGAGACACACACACAGACACACACAGAGACACACACAGACACACAACAAAAACAACCGCCATTCGCCACTAAGTGGGGGTGACATCACCACGACGCTTGTGCCAGGCCATGTGCACCTTGAGGCCACGTGAAGTGTCGAACGCCCGCGGGCAGGAGGTCACCCACGGGTCGACTGACTGAGATGACTGGCTGGTGCACCACCTATGCCCCCTACTGTGCCAACCTGCTGTGCTTTAGCCACCCGGCGCTCCGCTCACACACAGACACACAGACAGAGACACACACACCTACTAGTGTAGAGAAGGGAGGGAATGACTGTGGCCAAGAAGACCTGGAGCTTAGTGCGGAGCGACAGACCAGGTAGCTTCCACACAGCATTACGAAACCCATGAAAAGATATTGCCGCTCGACTGATTCGGAGTGAGACATCTGCTGTTAAACTGGAGCCGGTCATACGTACACTGCCCAGGTATGGGAAACTCTCCACTCTCTCCACAACTGCCCCATCACCGATTGGGGAGTTGTAGGGGTGGAGTGTCCAATGGTACAAAATACCCAGACAGGTGCTTAGTTATGGTGGGGTTGATGGTAAGGCCCCCACCTCTTAGTGGCACGCTCCAGTCTCAGCAGCAGCATCTCCAACTCCTCCTCTGATTGAGCAGCTATTACCAAATCATCGGCATACATAACGTTGTTGAGCAATAGGGAGCCATCCCTTGACCGCACCTGGGCATCGATCAGCCTCCCATTATATCTGTACCAAATGGAAATTCCCCCGGTACAGCTATTGAAGGCATCACGAACTACGTGCTAAAAATAGATGTTAAATAATGTGGGGGCCAGAGGACATCCCTGTTGCACCCCAAGGTGTACAGGGAATGGCTCTGACTCCCGGCCACGTAGTTTCACCCGGGCCCGCTCACCATCATGAAGGTCCTTAATGATCGTGAGCAGAGGGTCAGGGACTCCGAAAGCTCGAAGAACAACCCAGAGCCCAGGCCTACTGATGGTATCATAGGCCTTGACCAGGTCAATAAAGCAGAGATGTAGGTCTTGTTGGAATTCCCTACACCTCTGCTGTAGCAGACGGACAGAAAATATGGCATCTGTGCAGGACCGCCCTTTCCTGACACCGCATTGGGGCTCCTCAAGCCTCCCCTCAGCGTGCCTAGCAAGGCGATGTTGAATAATCCTTGCCAGGACCTTTCCTGGCCCCTGTAGTTGTTACAGTCTGTCCGGTCCCCCTTCCTAAAGAGGGGGACCACCAGGGCATCCTTCCAATCCTGCGGAACCCGTACAGTGGCCCAGACTGTTGTTATGAAGTCATATAGGGCAGTCTGTGCACAAACGCCACCCTCTCTCAGCATTTCGCTTGGGAGATAATCTCTGCCCGGTGCCTTTTCTGGTCTCAGACTCCGGATCGCCTTCAGTACTTCCTCAATAGAGGGCACCTCGACCAGCCACTCACAGGGGGTGACTTCTTCCAATATTTGAGGCACCGCAGCCTCAGCAGGGTCATCCCCACTTTGTGCCACAATGTTTTCCTGGCTGAGGGATTTCCCCTCCCCCAGGACCTCACAGAAATGCTCAGCAAATCTGCAAACCTGTTCCTCGGGGTCGGAGGTTGGATCACCGTTTTTTCCCCTAATTATGGTAATAGGTGTGGTGCTGCAGGTTACTTTTTTAATGGAGTTAAATAGGGATTTGTGATCACGGGCCACTGAGGCAGACTCCATCTCCTCAGCAACTTGCGACCACCACCCATCCTTGCAGCGCCTCACGGCTCTCTGAACCTCAGAGTGAAGGCTGCTGTAAGCATCCTCATTCTCTGACGTGGGATTCTGTAACCGATGTGTGTGTGTGTCTATCCTGAACACCTCCTCTGTCAGCCAGGGTCTCTGGGGAGGTCTGGACCGTGTACCCAAAGCAGCCATTGCAGCTGCATGAGTCATAGTCCTAATCCTCACCCATTTACCCTCGACATCAGGAGGAGTGGGGGACGATGCCAACCCCAGCTGCAAGCGATGATGAAATTCTCGCTTGCAACTTTCATCAGCTAACTGAGACCAGGCCGCCTTAGGTTGGAATGGGGTCCTGGGTGTACACGCACCACCGGAGTGGAAGAATGGCAGGCGCATCTTACAGATGGTCAGAGGGCAGATCAGTTCCACGGTAGGTCCTGGTGTCAAGGACATGGGCTCACATCCGCTGGTCTGTCACTATGTAGTCCAGCAGATGTTCTTGCTTGGACTCGGCATGCATCCATGATGTTGTGTGGATGCGCCGATGCCGGAACAGCGTGTTGGTAATTACAAGCCCATGGGCTGCACAAAAATCTAGCAGCCTCCTACCGTTGTTATTGAGCTGATCTGGCCCATGCCCTCCAAGCACTCCAGACCAGGTGCCAGCAACATGACCAACTCGGGCATTGAAGTCACCCAACAAGATGACTCTATCCCGAGGGGCCACTTTAGCCAGCACCTGTGACAGGAGGTCATAGAAGGCATCTGGCTTTGCCTGCATCCCTCCACGGATGTTCGTCTTCGGTGGGGGCATAAGTAACCACGACCGCCACTCCTCGCCTCCATTTGATGGGAAGGCAAGCTCCAAGTAGCCTAGGGCTTACAGCTTCCCACACCTCACCACCACGCTCCTCCGCCCCCTTCATTCTTTTGTTCAAAAGAAGAGCCATACCCTGTTGTTTGGCAGTCTCCTTCCCCGAGTAGAGGACTATCCACCCCTCATGGTGGCAGGAGCCAGAATCGGTCCACCGGACCTCCTGAATGCCACAGAGATCCAGGCGGTACCGGTCCAGCTCCCGACAGAGGAGTGGCAGCCTATCCTCCGCACTGAGCATTCGAACATTCCACGTGGCCACACGAAGTGGCTTTTCGTTGTTTCTGGAGGAGCCCCGAGGGTAAAGATTCAATCTCCTGGCTCCGCCAATTGGGGTTTGGCCAGGAGACGTCATAGACGCCTGTCCCCCCGGGGCCTCCGGTACAAGCTTATTAGTTATATATTTAAGTCGTGGTTTAGTGGTAATTTCTTGAAGGTGGAGGGGTTATCAGCCCCTCGCACCCGTCCAGAGCCCTGTTTAGCTATTGTGGTTGTCACAGACGCCGTGCCGGCCTTCATAGTGTGCTGCTACTCGCTACTAACAGCACTTTGCCAAGCAGCCTGCTAAGGCTACATGGGGGGGGGGGGGGGGTCTTTGTCTTGTGTGTGTAGGGGAGCGGTAGCACAAGCGGAGAGCGGTAGCGCTAGCGGGGATCGGTAGCGCGAGCGGGGAGCGGCGGCGCTAGCGGGGAGCGGTAGCGAAAGCGGGGAGCGGTGACGCAAGCGGGGAACGGCTGCACAAGTGGGGAGCGGCGGCGCTAGCGGGGAAGCGGTAGCGCTAGCGGGGAGCGGTGGCGCTAGCGGGGAGCAGTGGCGCTAGCGAGGAAGCGCTAGCGGGGAGCGGTGGCGCTAACGGGGAGCGGCAGCGCTAGTGGGGAGCGGCGGCGTTAGCGGGGAGCGGTGGCGCTAGCGGGGAAGCGGTAGCGCTAGCGGGGAAGCGGTGGCGCTAGCGGGGAGCGGTGGCACTAGCGGGGAGCGGCGGCGCTAGCGGGGAGCGGCGGCGCTAGCGGGGAGCGGTGGCGCAAGCGGTTAGCGCTGCTGCTCCACGGTTGGCCACGTACAGTGCGAAGGAAGTTCAACGGCTGCCCGGGGCGTGCGTGGTCCTGGTCACGCACCGCCCTCGTGCGCCCTGCCGCCCTTCATAGGGGGGGTCTTGCTACTCGCTCACTAACAGCACTTGCCCGCCCCAGCAGTCCCTTAAAGGACCGCTGACAACCCGCAACTTGTCGCTACGGTTAAATCTTCGCTGGACCATATCTAGGACGTGTGCACAACCGTCATCATGATCAGAGGATCCGGCGGGCAAAATAACAATAATTTGGGGCTGGGGGGGGGGGGGAGGTGGGAAAACAAAAACAAACCGGGCACTTGCCCCACCAGACTGTCGAGGCTATCCCGGGTGAACCTCTTGCCTCTGTGCGCGTCTCGCTCCAGACGTCTGCTCGTGGGGCCAGCAACAGTGCCGCAACAGCACGGCGTGCGTCTACGAAGAGCTCTTCTGCGACGGGAACGTGGACTGCGCCGAGGGCTCCGACGAGACGCCCACGGACTGCGGTACGCGCGCGGCGCCTGCCCGGCTTGACCGAAAATGAATCCCCGCGGTCGCGGAAGTCTTTCAGTCGTAATTTTAAAGTGATCGTTTCGTTGTTTGTTGTTGTTGTTGTTATTGTTTGTCCGCAACGCCCGCCCGCCCCGACCCGCAGCTTTCTGCCCGCTGCTGTTCACATGCGGAGACCGCTCGTGCGTGCCCGCGTTCCGCGCCTGTGATGGCGCCGACGACTGCGGCGACGGGAAGGACGAACAGGGCTGCGTTCACCTCGCTCAGGGGGAGTCACACAGGTACCTGGGGGGGGGGGGGGAGGTAGGGGGGGGTGTTGAACTTCTTCTGCACCGTACGTAGCAAACTGTGCTCACGGAGGTCGCGTACGCAGAGATTCTCACAGCACTTGCCCCAGCACTTGCCTGTTAATGCCTCACACGAGGGGGACACTTTGTCTTTGTGTGTGCGCGTGTGTGTGTGTGTGTCTGTGTGTTTGTCTGTGTGTCTTGTGTGTCTCTGTGTGTGTGTCTGTGTATGTGTCTGTGTGTGTGTCTGTGTGTATATGTGTCTTGTGTGTCTCTGTGTGTGTGTCTGTCTGTGTATGTCTGTGTGTGTGTCTGTGTGTGTCTATGTGTGTGTGTCTATGTGTCTGTGTGTGTCTTTCTGTGTGTGTCTTTCTGTGTGTCTTTCTGTGTATGCGTCTGTGTGTGTGTGTCTGTGTGTGTGTCTGTGTGTGTGTCTTGTATGTCTCTGTGTGT
The DNA here is from genome assembly GCF_048934315.1 of Petromyzon marinus. Classification (NCBI taxonomy): domain Eukaryota; kingdom Metazoa; phylum Chordata; class Hyperoartia; order Petromyzontiformes; family Petromyzontidae; genus Petromyzon; species Petromyzon marinus. The sequence goes on from NC_133728.1 coordinate 3,167,424, forward strand.
GTGTCTGTCTGTGTATGTCTGTGTGTGTCTATGTGTGTGTGTCTGTGTGTCTGTGTGTGTCTTTCTGTGTGTGTCTTTCTGTGTGTCTTTCTGTGTATGCGTCTGTGTGTGTGTCTGTGTGTGTGTCTGTGTGTGTGTCTTGTGTGTCTCTGTGTGTGTCTGTCTGTGTATGTCTGTGTGTCTGTGTGTGTCTATGTGTGTGTGTCTGTGTGTGTCTTTCTGTGTGTGTCTTTCTGTGTCTTTCTGTGTATGCGTCTGTGTGTGTCTATCTCTATGTGTGTGTTTCTTTCTGTGTGTCTGTGTGTGTCTGTGTGTACGGGACAAAAAAACAACCCCGTACCTCCCCGTGGTGCCGGACGGGCAACGTTGTTGTGGGCAGTGCCGTGGGGGGAGGGCCAATTCTGATTGGCCTTTCCCCTCAGGGCGTTTGTGGCCACCACAGCGGCTAAATGGGGGCTCTAGGGCTAAATGGGGGATGGTAACCGCTCCACCTTCAATAAATTACCACTAAACCACGTGAAAAATATCTTACTAATAAGCTTATGGCGGAGGCTCCGGGGAGACAGTCGTCTATGACGTCTCCTGGCCAAACCCCATCTGGCGGAGCCAGGAGATTGAATTTTTACCCTCGGGGCTCCTCCAGAAACAACAAAAAGCCACTACGTGTGGCTACGTGGAATGTCCGAACGCTGACTGCGGAGGAGAGGCTGCCACTCCTCTGTCGGGAGCTGGACCGGTACCGCCTGGATCTCTGTGGCATTCAGGTCTGGTGGACCGGCTCTGGCTCCTGCCACCATGAGGGGTGGACAGTCCTCTACTCGGGGCAGGAGACTGCCAAACAACAGGGTGTGGCTCTTCTTATGAACAAAATAATGAAGGGGACGTGGGAGCGTGGCGGTGAGGTGTGGGAAGCTGTAAACCCCAGGCTACTTTGGGCTCGCATTCCCATTAACCGGAGGCGAGGAGTGGTGGTCGTGGTTACTTATGCCCCCACCGAAGACGAACATCTGTGGAGGGATGCAGGCAAGGCCGATGAGTCAGATGCCTTCTATGACCTCCTGTCACAGGTGCTGGCTGAAGGGGCCCCTTGGGATAGAGTCATCTTGTTGGGTGACTTCAATGCCCGAGTTGGTCATAATGCTGGCACCTGGTCTGGATTGATTGGAAGGTATGGGCCAGATCAGCTCAATAACAACGGTAGGAGGCTGCTAGATTTTTGTGCAGCCCATGGGCTTGTAATTACCAACACGCTGTTCTGGCATCGGCGCATCCACACAACATCATGGATGCATGCCGGGTCCAAACAAGAACATCTGCTGGACTGGATAGTGACGGACCAGCAGATACGAGCCCATGTCCTTGACACCAGGACCTACTGTAGAGCTGATCTGCCCTCTGACCATCGACTTGTCATCTGTAAGATGCGCCTGCCATTCTTCTGCTCCGGTGGTAGGTGTACACCCAGGACCCCATTCCAACCTAAGGTGGTCTGGTCTCAGCTAGCTGATGGAAGTTGCAAGCGAGAATTTCAGCATCGCTTGCGGCTGGAGTTGGCATCGTCTCCCACTCCTCCTGACGTCGAGGGTAAATGGGCGAGGTTTAGGACTGTGACTCATGCAGCTGCAATGGCTGCTTTGGGTACGCGGTCCAGACCTCCCCAGAGACCCTGGTTGACAGAGGTGGTGTTCAGGATGGTTGAGAAAAAGCGACAGGCCCACTCTCATTGGCTACAGCATCCCACGTCAGAGAATGAGGAGGCTTACAGCAGCCTTCGCTCGGAGGTTCGGAGAGCCGTGAGGCGCTGCAAGGATGGGTGGTGGTCGCGGGTTGCTGAGGAGATTGAGTCTGCCTCAATGGCCTGCGATCACAAATCCCGATTTAATTCCATCAAAAAAGTAACCTGCAGCGCCACACCTATTACCATCATTAGGGGAAAGAACGGTGATCCAATCTCCGACCCCCAGGAACAGGTTTGCTGATTTGCTGAACATTTCTGTGAAGTCCTGGGGGAGGGGGAATCCCTCAGCCTGGAAAACATCGTGGCACAAAGTGGGGATGACCCTGCTGGGGCTGCGGTGCCTCAAATATTGGAGGAGGATGTCACCCCCTGTGAGTGGCTGGCTGAGGTGCAATCTGTTGAGCAAGTACTGAAGGCGATCGAGAGCCTGAGACCAGGAAAGGCACCGGGTAAACGATCTCCCAAGCGAAATGCTGAGGGAGGGTGGCGTTTGTGTGCAGACTGCCCTACATGACATAATAAGAACAGTCTGGGCCACTGGACGGGTTCTGCAGGATTGTAAGGATGCCCTGGTGGTCCCCCTTTTTAAGAAGGGGGACCGCACAAACTGTAACAACTACAGGGGCATCTCACTCCTCAGTGTGCCGGGAAAGGTCCTGGCAAGGATTATTCAACATCGCCTTGCCAGGCACGCTGAGGAGAGGCTTGCAGAGCCCCAATGCGGTTTCAGGAAAGGGCGGTCCTGCACAGATGCCATATTTTCTGTCCGTCTGCTACAACAGAGGTGTAACGAATTTCAAAAAGACCTACATCTGTGCTTTATTGACCTGGTCAAGGCCTATGATACCATCAGTAGGCCTGGGCTCTGGGTTGTTCTTCGTGCTTTTGGAGTCCCTGACCCTCTGGTCATTCTCATTAAGGACCTTCATGATGGTGAGCAGGGCCGGGTAAACTACGTGGCTGGGAGTCACAGCCATTCCCTGTACACCTTGGGGTGCGACAGGGATGTCCTCTGGCTCCAACATTACTTAACATCTATTTCGACCACGAGGATTTTCCATCTGGTACAGATACAATGGGAGGCTGATCGATGCCCGGTTGCATTCAAGGGATGGCTCCCGATTGGTCAACCACATTATGTATACCGAGTTTCCCATACCTGGGCAGTATGCTAATGACCGGCTCCGGTTTAATAGCAGAGGTCTCACTCCGAATAAGTCGGGTGGGAATATATTTTCTTCGGTTGCGTAATGCTGTGTGGAAGCTACCTGGTCTGTCGCTCCGCACGAAGCTTCGGGTCTTCTCGGCCACAGTAATTCCCTCCCTTCTCTACGCTTGCGAAACGTGGACCCCCCTAATGGAACATCTTCGCTGGTTAGAAACATTTAGGCTAGCCTGCCTACTATCAATCCTGGGTTTAACCAGGCTGGATTGTGTGAGGAGCTCACAAATCCTCGAAAGATCTGGACGAAGTCCCATCGGTGAGCACCTCCCATAGACAAGGCTGCGTTGGCTGGGTCATGTAGCCCGCATGCCCAATCACCGCATGCCCAAACAGCTTTTGTTCGGCCAGATCGAGGGGGCTAGACGGGCGCGGTACGGGCTAGAGAAGAGATGGAGTGACGTGGTACAAGCGGATGTGGAGCTGAGTGGACTTGCCGATGACCGGTACCAGCGGTGTCAAGATCGGCCTCTGTGGAGGAGGCTCGTGAAGGACGCTACTGGGCAGTTGGTGGCAGTCGCCCTCTAACAACAACAGAGGGTGGAAGAGCGACGCTCACAACAACGAGCGGAGCGCCGGGTGGCTAAAGCACAGCAGGTTGGCACAGTAGGGGGCACAGGTGGTGCATCAACCAGTCATCTCGGTCATCTCAGTCAGTCGACCCGTGGCACCTGCTGGGCCTGCCCCGTGACCTCCTGCCAGCGGGCGTTCGACACTTCACGTGGCAGCCTCAAGGTGCACGTGGCCTGGCACAAGCGTCGTGGTGACGTCACCGCCACTTAGTGGCGAATGGCGGTTGTTGTTGTTGTCCGTGTGTGTCTATGTGTGTCTGTGTGTCTGTGTGTCTGTGTGTGTGTGTGTGTCTGTGTGTGTGTGTGTGTGTCTATGTGTGTGTGTCTATGTGTGTGTGTGTCTATGTGTGTCTGTGTGTCTGTGTGTGTGCGTGCGCGCGCAGCCTGCAGCTGTCCAGCGGAACCGTGGACGTGAGTGTGGCCGCGTCCTTCCACGCAGCCTGCGCCGACAACTGGAACGGTCACCTGTCCATCGCCGTGTGCCGACAGATCAGCCAGGGGTGAGTACAAAGGCAAAGGTGCCCCCCACCCTACCAAAGGCCATTTGGATATTTATGACATCATTCGCAAAATGATCAACTTAAATTATTAGCCCGTTATACTTGCTCAAACATTTAATTCACTCACCGCTAATGCGATGGGCTGGAACTGCTTCTCTATGGCGGGGCGTGGCGGTAGATGATGATGTCAGCTGGCTATTGACGATGTTGTTGCTACTCGCGACTGCTTTTCCAGCTTTCGCTCCTACCTAGATTTGTTGAATGTTCGAGTCCTCCCGCCTGCGGTTGCCTTGGCCCGGGCCACACCAAATGATTTCGCGGGGGGCCTCGTCCGGGCCCCGCGGGCCTGACGTTCCCCACCCCTGCCTACATAGCCTTCAGCGATCAGTTGGGGCAAGTGCCGTGTTCTAGCGAGGCACACGTGGAGGCCGGCGGTGGGGAAAGGGGAGTCACCGACGCGGTTTTCCACTCGCCGTGCCGTGCCGTGCCGTGCCACAGGCCCCCGAGGTACGCGACGTCGGTGCTGGCCTCCGACTACAACTTCACGAGCTTCGCACTCGTCATCAACACGCCGGAGAAACCCGTCAAGTACCTCCAGGTGACGCGTGACGATGTGTGACGAGGTGGGGGGGGGGGGGGGAGTGGTCAGACATTTGTGACGATGTGTGACGAGGTGGGGGGGGGGAGTGGTCAGGCATTTGTGACGATGTGTGACGAGGTGGGGGGGGGGGGTGGTCAGACATTTGTGACGATGTGTGACGAGGTGGGGGGGGGGGTGGTCAGACATTTGTGACGATGTGTGACGAGGTGGGGGGGGGGGGAGTGGTCAGACATTTGTGACGATGTGTGACGAGGTGGGGGGGGGGGGGGAGTGGTCAGACATTTGTGACGATGTGTGACGAGGTGGAGGGGAGTGGTCAGACATTTGTGACGATGTGTGACGAGGTGGGGGGGGGGGGGAGTGGTCAGACATTTGTGACGATGCGTGACGAGGGAGGGGGGGGGTTGAGAAATGTGACGTCACATCAAAATCCGCAACTTTAAATAAATATAGGCAACACGTTCTACTTAATTAAATAGACTTTTTGATAAATGTTTTCTCCTACAACATCAGGGTGCAGCGCCACATTAAATACGCAACTACAATGATATGTTTTATTTTTGTGGGGGGGGGGGAGGCAGAGCTTTGTGACGTCATATTTGAGGAGGGGTCTGATTTTTTGTGACGCCGTGTAACGAGGGGGGTCAAAACATCGTCTCCACTGGTGTTGGACCAGAAGACGCCAAAGGCGTGGAGACTGGGCTCTAAGAAGAGCCGTCTCGGGTGTGGACCAATCAAATTCAAGGACAGTGCCAATATCATTATCAGAGTTGTCTCTTTTTGTTTCCATTTTGACTACTTGTGTTGTGGTTATTTCAAACATGATCCCTTGCATAAAGGTGTCAGTTTTTGTGCCAGCTAAAAGGCTAAAAACCTATTACTATATCTTGTTAGTGGGCAAAGGAGGTCTCATAAAGCTTTACACATTCTTATCAGGGCGTGTTTGTTTGCACGAGTGTATGGCTGCGATGAATGAACACGCGATGATTAGCCCACGTCGTATAACTATCGCTTGCGATGGTTCGGGTCGCTTCTGACAAGATAGGCGGACAGCTCAGATTGGTGGGGCCTTGCCTGGTCAAATACGAGTGGTTTAAAATCTGGGGACCTTTCTTGCCGGCATCAAACTCTCACAATAGGTGTTACCCCGTCTGGCCATGATAAAACTGTTGTGTTTTAATTGTTGAAACACCAAACAGAATCCATTTGGCAAGGAATCCTGTTTGCATCCACACACAGACACCCAGACCCTTACAGAGACCCATAGATACACACCGATATCCATAGACTCACAGAGGCACCCATAGCATGGTTGGGTAAGTATGGTTGCGAAAGAAGTTCAACATAACATACACAGAGATCCACAGAAACCCAGACCCACAGAGACCCATCGAAACCCACAGAGACCCATAGACTCACAGAGACACCCATAGCATGATTGGGTAAGTATGGTTGCGAAAGAAGTTCAACATAACATACATAGAGATCCACTGAAACCCAGACCCACAGAGACCCATCGAAACCCACAGAGACCCATAGACTCACAGAGACACCCATAGAATGATTGGGTACGTATGGTGCGGAAGAAGCTCAACGTAACATAATATCCATACGTCGAGATCCACAGACACCCAGACCCACAGAGACCCACAGACCCACAAAGAGACGCTCATAGCACGCACGGGTGGCTGCGTACGGTGCGAAAGAAGTCCAACATACATCTCAACATCATAAAAGAGCTTTTTTTTGCCGGTTCGATCGCGGTAAATATATGAATGTGTTATCAAAACCCGCCACCACCCGTCACGGCCAATAAGTAAAGGTTATGTCACGTAAACAGAACGTGTTCAGCAACTAACCGGTTGTGTGTTTGGGTGCGTAAGACCCACAAGGACTCCTCCTCCCGTGTTGAGCAGAAAAATTCAGTTTTCGTAATTGCCCCGAACGCCGCACGGGCGGATTTATCTTCGGCAGAGCGCCATCGGTGCCGTGACTACCAAGTGTCCGAGCGAGAGGCTGATCTTCGTGGCGTGCGAGCCAAATGAGTGTGGCCTGCAGCCAGCTCTCCAGTCTTCGGGTCGTGTCGTCAGTGAGTGGCACTAGCTCGCTCACTCACTCAGACTCACTCGCTCACAGTCACTCATAGTCAATCACTCACGCATTCATAGTCACTCACTCATAGTCACTCACTCACTCAGACTCACTCACTCAGACTCACTCACTCAGACTCACTCACACACTCAGACTCACTCACTCATAGCCACTCACTCACTCACTCATACACTCACTCACTCAGACTCACTCGCTCACAGTCACTCATAGTCAATCACTCACGCATTCATAGTCACTCACTCATAGTCACTCACTCACTCAGACTCACTCACTCAGACTCACTCACTCAGACTCACTCACACACTCAGACTCACTCACTCATAGCCACTCACTCACTCACTCATACACTCACTCACTCAGACTCACTCGCTCACAGTCACTCATAGTCAATCACTCACGCATTCATAGTCACTCACTCATAATCACTCACTCACTCAGACTCACTCACTCAGACTCACTCACTCAGACTCACTCACACACTCAGACTCACTCACTCATAGCCACTCACTCACTCACTCATACACTCACTCACTCAGACTCACTCGCTCACTCACTCACTCATAGTCACTCACTCGCTCGCTCACTCATAGTCACTCACTCACTCAGACTCACTCACTCGCTCACTCATACTCACTCAGACTCACTTGCTCACTCACTCACTCATAGTCACTCACTCGCTCGCTTACTCATAGTCACTCACTCACTCACTCAGACTCACTCACTCAGTCACTCACTCAGACTCACTCACTCAGTCACTCACTCAGACTCACTCACTCAGACTCACTCGCTCGCTCATAGTCACTCACTCACTGATAGTCACTCACTCACTCACTCAGACTCACTCACTCGCTCACTCACTCAGACTCACTCACTCATACTCACTCACTCTTAGTCACTCGCTCGCTCACTCACTCATAGTCACTCACTCACTCACTCATAGTCACTCACACACTTAGACTCACTCACTCATAGTCACTCACTCACTCACTCAGACTCACTCACTCACTCATAGTCACTCGCTCGCTCACTCATAGTCACTCACTCACTCAGACTCACTCACTCAGACTCACTCACTCAGACTCACTCGCTCGCTCATAGTCACTCACTCACTCATAGTCACTCACTCACTCAGACTCACTCACTCACTCGCTCACTCACTCAGACTCACTCACTCATACTCACTCATAGTCACTCGCTCGCTCACTCACTCATAGTCACTCACTCACTCACTCATAGTCACTCACTCACTCACTCATAGTCACTCACTCACTCACTCAGACTCACTCACTCATAGTCACTCGCTCACTCACTCATAGTCACTCACTCACTCAGACTCACTCACTCACTCATAGTCACTCACTCACACACTCAGACTCACTCACTCGCTCATACTCACTCATAGTCACTCAGAGCCACTCACTCACTCAGACTCACTCACTCATAGTCACTCGCTCACGCGCACTCACTCAGACTCACTCGCTCGCTCGCTCACTCATAGTCACTCACTCACTCAGACTCACTCACTCACTCGCTCACACTCACTCACACTCATCCTCGCTCACTCACTCACTTACTCACTCACTCACACTCGTCCTCGCCTGCTCACTCACTCACACTCACTAACACTCACTCACGCTCAGCCTCACTCACGCTCAGCCTCGCTCACTTACTCACTCACACTCTCTCACACTCGTCCTCGCTTGCTCACTCACTCGCTCACTCACACTCACTCGCTCACCGACTCACTCACACTCACTCACTCACTGACTCACTCACACTCACTCACTCATTCACGCTCACTAACGTTCATCCTCGTTTGCTCACTCATTCACACTCACTCACACTCATCCTCGCCTGCTCACTCATGCTCACTCGCTCACGCTCAGCCTCGCTCACTTACTCACTCACACTCGCTCACACTCGTCCTCGCTTGCTCACTCACTCTCTCACGCTCCGCTCTGCGTGCGTGCGACTCAGACGGAGAGCCGGCGAAGGCGGGCAGCTGGCCCTGGATGGCGTCGCTCTCCGTGGCACGGAGGCATCGGTGCGGCGCCTCGCTCATCGACAACGAGTGGCTGCTGACGGCCGCTCACTGCATCGTCAACACGTGAGTCGTCCTTGTCAAGGACCCCACAACGCCCGTGACGCTCCGGGGTCCCCAGCTCGACGCTTAACCCTGCGTGGGGTACCCCTTGGCCATGAATAACTTCTCTACCTACCCCCCTCCCTCCCTCCCCCACCCCCTCCTCCTCCCTCCCTCCCTCCCCCCTCCCTCCCACCCTCCCCCCTCCTCCTCCCACCCTCCCCCCTCCTCCTCCCTCCCTCCCTCCCTCCCCCCTCCCTCCCACCCTCCCCCCTCCTCCTCCCACCCTCCCCCCCTCCTCCTCCCTCCCTTCCCTTCCTCCCTCCCCCCTCCCTCCCACCCTCCCCCCTCCTCCTCCCTCCCTCCCTCCCCCCTCCTCCTCCTACCCTCCCCCCTCCTCCTCCCTCCCTCCCTCCCTCCCCCCTCCCTCCCCCCTCCTCCTCCCTCCCTCCCCCTCCTCCTCCTTCCCTCCCTCCCTCCCCCCTCCCTCCCCCCTTTCTCTCTCCCTCCCCCTTTCTCTCTCCCTCCCTCTCTCCCCCTCCCTCCCTCCTCCCTCCCTCCCCCCTTTCTCTCTCCCTCCCTCTCTCCCCCCTCCCTCCCTTCCCCCTTCTTCCTCCCTCCCTTCCCCCTCTCTCCCTCCCTCCCTCCCTCCCTCCTCCCTCCCTCCCTCCCTCCCTCCCCCGACCCTCCCCTCGCAGTGACCCCACCTCCCTGCAGGGTGGTGCTGGGCACTCTGGACTCGGTGTCGGGCAGCGTGCCGGCGGGCGCCGTGGTGCGGCCGGTCCGCGCCCTTCTGCCCCACCCGTGCTACGGCAGCGCCGCGTGCAGCTCCACGGCCCTGGACTACGACGTGGGCCTCGTGCGCCTCGCCAGCCCGCTGGAGGGCGGCGTCACGGTCAGCCGCCGGCACCCACCGCTGCCACCCACCCTCCTCTTATCTCAACTCCCTCTCGTTCCCACGCACGCGCTCGCTCGCTCACTCGCTCACGCTCTCTATCGCTCACTCGCACGCTCACTCACTCACTTGCTCACTCACACGCTCACTCTCTCACACACTCACTCACTCACTCATGCGCTCACTCGCTCACTTGCTCACTCACTCGCTCACTCACTCACTCACGCGCTCACACACTCACTCTCTCACACACTCACTCGCTCACTCACTCACTCATGCGTTCACTCGCTCGTTCGTCGCTGTGACTGACGGCATCATCCGTCGCGTCTCGGCCTTCGCCTCCACCACCACCACCCCTCACCACCCCCCACCACCCCCCCACCTCCACCACCCCCCCACCTCCACCACCCCCCACCACCACCCTCACCACCACCTCCACCCCCACCTCCACCTCCATTCCCCACCTCCACCCCCCATCTCCATCCCCCATCTCCACCACCCCCACGTCGACCGCCCCCCCATCGCCACTTACACCTCTCCATCTATGCAACTCTACAGTGTCTATGTTAATCTATGGGTCTCTGTGCGAGTCTATGGGTCTCTATGCAACTCTACAGTGTCTATGTTAATCTATGGGTCTCTGTGCGAGTCTATGGGTCTCTATGCAACTCTACAGTCTCTATGTTAATCTATGGGTCTCTGTGCGAGTCTATGGGTCTCTATGCAACTCTCAAGTCTCTATGTTAATCTATGGGTCTCTGTGGCGAGTCTATGGGTCTCTATGCAACTCTACAGTCTCTATGTTAATCTATGGGTTTCTGTGCGAGTCTATGGGTCTCTATGCAACTCTACAGTCTCTATGTTAATATATGGGTCTCTGTGCGAGTCTATGGGTCTCTATGCAACTCTACAGTGTCTATGTTACTCTATGGGTCTCTGTGCGAGTCTATGGGTCTCTATGCAACTCTACAGTGTCTATGTTAATCTATGGGTCTCTGTGCGAGTCTATGGTTCTCTATGCAACTCTACAGCCTCTATGTTAATCTATGGGTCTCTGTGCGAGTCTATGGGTCTCTATGCAACTCTACAGTGTCTATGTTAATCTATGGGTCTCTGTGCGAGTCTATGGGTCTCTATGCAACTCTACAGTCTCTATATTAATCTATGGGTCTCTGTGCGAGTCTATGGGTCTCTATGCAACTCTACAGTCTCTATGTTAATCTATGGGTCTCTGTGCGAGTCTATGGGTCTCTATGCAACTCTATGGGTCTCTGTGCGAGTCTATGGTTCTCTATGCAACTCTCAAGTCTCTATGTTAATCTATGGGTCTCTGTGCGAGTCTATGGGTCTCTATGCAACTCTACAGTGTCTATGTTAATCTATGGGTCTCTGTGCGAGTCTATGGGTCTCTATGCAACTCTACAGTCTCTATGTTAATCTATGGGTCTCTGTGCGAGTCCATGGGTCTCTATCCAACTCTACAGTCTCTATGTTAATCTATGGGTCTCTGTGCGAGTCTATGGGTCTCTATGCAACTCTACAGCCTCTATGCTAATCTATGGGTCTCTGTGCGAGTCTATGGGTCTCTATGCAACTCTACAGTCTCTATGTTAATCTATGGGTCTCTGTGCGAGTCTATGGGTCTCTATGCAACTCTACAGTCTCTATGTTAATCTATGGGTCTCTGTGCGAGTCTATGGGTCTCTATGCAACTCTACAGTCTCTATGTTAATCTATGGGTCTCTGTGCGAGTCTATGGGTCTCTATGCAACTCTACAGTCTCTATGTTAATCTATGGGTCTCTGTGCGAGTCTATGGGTCTCTATGCAACTCTACAGTCTCTATGTTAATCTATGGGTCTCTGTGCGAGTCTATGGGTCTCTATGCAACTCTACAGTCTCTATGTTAATCTATGGGTCTCTGTGCGAGTCTATGGTTCTCTATGCAACTCTCAAGTCTCTATGTTAATCTATGGGTCTCTGTGCGAGTCTATGGGTCTCTATGCAACTCTACAGTCTCTATGTTAATCTATGGGTCTCTGTGCGAGTCTATGGGTCTCTATGCAACTCTCAAGTCTCTATGTTAATCTATGGGTCTCTGTGCGAGTCTATGGTTCTCTATGCAACTCTACAGTCTCTATGTTAATCTATGGGTCTCTGTGCGAGTCTATGGGTCTCTATGCGACTCTACAGTGTCTATGTTAATCTATGGGTCTCTGTGCGAGTCTATGGGTCTCTATGCAACTCTACAGTGTCTATGTTAATCTATGGGTCTCTGTGCGAGTCTATGGGTCTCTATGCAACTTTACAGTCTCTATGTTAATCTATGGGTCTCTGTGCGAGTCTATGGGTCTCTATGCAACTCTACAGCCTCTATGTTAATCTATGGGTCTCTGTGCGAGTCTATGGGTCTCTATGCAACTCTACAGTCTCTATGTTAATCTATGGGTCTCTGTGCGAGTCTATGGGTCTCTATGCAACTCTACAGTCTCTATGTTAATCTATGGGTCTCTGTGCGAGTCAATGGTTCTCTATGCAACTCTCAAGTCTCTATGTTAATCTATGGGTCTCTGTGCGAGTCTATGGGTCTCTATGCAACTCTACAGTCTCTATGTTAATCTATGGGTCTCTGTGCGAGTCTACGGGTCTCTATGCAACTCTACAGTCTCTATGTTAATCTATGGGTCTCTGTGCGAGTCTATGGTTCTCTATGCAACTCTCAAGTCTCTATGTTAATCTATGGGTCTCTGTGCGAGTCTATGGGTCTCTATGCAACTCTACAGTCTCTATGTTAATCTATGGGTCTCTGTGCGAGTCTATGGGTCTCTATGCAACTCTACAGTCTCTATGTTAATCTATGGGTCTCTGTGCGAGTCTATGGGTCTCTATGCAACTCTACAGTCTCTATGTTAATCTATGGGTCTCTGTGCGAGTCTATGGGTCTCTATGCAACTCTACAGTCTCTATGTTAATCTATGGGTCTCTGTGCGAGTCTATGGTTCTCTATGCAACTCTCAATTTTCTATGTTAATCTATGGGTCTCTATGTTAAGGTATGGGTCTCTATGCAACTCTACAGTCGCTATGTTAATCTATGGGTCTCTATGTTAAGCTATGGGTCTCTGTGCGAGTCTATGGGTCTCTATGTTAATCTATGGGTCTCTGTGCGAGTCTATGGCTGGCGACGAATGATCTGAACGGGCCCGGGCCTCCGCCAGGTCGACTTGGCCTCAAATGACTTGCCCCGGTTGCGGCGTCTTAATAAACGCCGGCCGCCGGGAAAGACAAAGGCGGCCGGCCGCCGGCCGGGCGGCGGCCGCCGGCCACCCACCCCCCACCCGCCCTAGCGTGCCGTGGCCCGCTAGATCGCGACGGGCGCTTGCGCCCCGGCAGCCCGTCAAGGCCACGCGGGCGACCCTTGTCTGTGTGCCTTGTGCCGGTGAAGGCCTCGGGCCTGGTGGGGCCGGCGTGCCTCCCCTCCGGCGACTTTGTCTTCAACGACGGCGAGCTCTGCTTCACCACCGGCTGGGGCAAGGACGGCACCGGTGAGCTGGCGGCGGTTGCGGCGGCGGTGGTTGTGGCTGCGGCCGGGTGGCCGTGGTGGCGGTGGCGGCGGTGGTGGCTGCGGTGGCGGTGGTTTTGGCGGCGGTGGCTGTGGTGGCGGTGGTGGCTGAGGCTTTGGTTGTGGTGGCAGTGTTGGCGGCAGTTGCGGTGGCGGTGTTGGTAGTGGCGGCTGAGGCGGTGTTGGCAGTGGCGGCGTTAGGTGGCAGTGGTTTCGGCAGCGGTGGAGGCGGTGGCGTGGCATGCATGGACGCGGCAGCGAGGGTTGGCGGTCACCTGGAGAATACCCACACAGC
>NC_133728.1:3181101-3266101 GCF_048934315.1 Petromyzon marinus
CAACGAGTCGATCCACGGGGGGAATGTGTCGCCCAGGATGATCTGCGCCGCCTACAAGGCCGGGCACGCCGGCGTGTGCTCCGTGAGTAGCCACGAGCGCCCGCTCACCCGCTCGCTCACCTGCTCGCTCACCCGCCCAGCCACTCGCTGGCAAGCTCACCCGCTCGGCCACCCACCCCACTCAATTGCCCTCTCATTCACGCACTCGCTCGCCCACTCGCTGGCTTGCCCAACCGCTCGCTCACCCGCTCGGCCACTCGCTGGCATGCTCAACCGCTCGCTCACTCGCTCGCCCACCCACCCACCCACTCAATCGCCCCCTCATTCACCCACTCGCTCGCCGACACAGCCACTCGCCCGCTCACTCACTCACCCTGTCACTCAACCACCCACTCAATTGGTCACACACCCACTCAATCGCCCCCCTCATTCATCCACTCGGCCACCCACTTGCTCACCCTATCACTCAACCGCCAGCTCACTCGCCCACTCATTCACCCACTCGCCCGCTCGCCCACTTGGCCACTCACTTGCCCGCTCGCCCACTTGGCCGCACGCCCGTTCCCCACCGGGCCGCACGCACGCCCGTCCTCCCGCCCGAGGGATGGAGCCGTCTCCCTGTTCTAACCGCAGGGAGACAGCGCGGCCGCTCGTGTGCCAGCGGTTCGACGGGCGCTGGTACCTGGCGGGCATCACCAGCTGGGGCATGGTCGACTCGGAAGGCCTGTGCTCCGTCAACTATGACGTCTTCACGCGCGTCACCTCCTTCTCCTCCTGGATCGAGTCCATCCAATCGCAGGGTACCGCCGCCGCCATCACCGCCACCACCATCACCACCATCGCCACCACCGCCACCACCGCCGCCACCACCATCAGCACCGCCACCACCACCACCGCCACCACCACCACCACCGCCGCCACCACCATCGCCACCACCGCCACCACCGCCACCACCACCACCATCGCCACCACTGCCGCCACCACCATCAGCACCACCACCACCACCACCACCGCCACCACCACCACCACCGCCACCACCACCACCATCGCCACCACCGCCACCACCACCACCGCCACCACCATCGCCACCGCCGCCACCACCATCAGCACCGCCACCACCACCACCACAGCCACCGCCATCACCACCACCACCACCACCACCGCCACCACCACCACCGCCACCACCATCGCCACCACCATCACCACCACCACCACCACCACCACCACCACCGCCACCACCACCACCGCCACCACCATCGCCACCACTGCCGCCACCATCAGCACCGCCACCACCACCACCACCACAGCCACCGCCATCACCATCAGCACCGCCACCACCACAGCCACCACCACCACCACCACCACCGCCACCACCACCACCACCACCACCACCGCCACCACCACCACCGCCACCACCACCACCACCACCACCACCACCGCCACCACCACCACCGCCACCACCATCGCCACCACTGCCGCCACCATCAGCACCGCCACCACCACCACCACCACAGCCACCGCCATCACCATCAGCACCGCCACCACCACCACCACCGCCACCACCACCACCACCGCCGCCACCACCACCACCATCGCCACCACCGCCACCACCGCCACCACCACCACCATCGCCACCACTGCCGCCACCACATCAGCACCACCACCACCACCACCACCACCACCACCACCACCACCACCACCGCCACCACCACCACCATCGCCACCACCGCCACCACCACCACCGCCACCACCATCGCCACCGCCGCCACCATCAGCACCGCCACCACCACCACCACCAGCCACCGCCATCACCACCACCACCACCACCACCGCCACCACCACCACCGCCACCACCATCGCCACCACTGCCACCACCATCACCACCACCACCACCACCGCCACCACCACCACCACCACCACCACCGCCACCACCACCACCGCCACCACCACCACCGCCACCACCATCGCCACCACTGCCGCCACCATCAGCACCGCCACCACCACCACCACCACAGCCACCGCCATCACCATCAGCACCGCCACCACCACCACCACCACCATTGCCACCCACCACCGCCACCACCACCGCCACCACAAGCATCCCTCTCTGCCAGCCCCCCTCCCTTAGCCCCCCCTCCCTCCCTCCTGGTTGAGGTTGGTCAGGAATTCCGGGCGATGCGTTCCGTTCGTTGGATCCTTCGGTTTTTGTGTCGATCGCAGACACCACACTCTCGTCTCGTCGTCCGTCATCCTCATCGTCGCCATCATCGTCGTCGTCGTCATCATCGTCATCATGATGGACATCATCTTCATCATCGTTGCCATCATCTTCATTGTCTTCATCATCGACATCATCGTCGTCGTCGTCGTCATCGTCGTCATCGTCGTTATCGTCATCGTCGTCATTGTCATCATCGTCGTCGTCGTTATCATCTTCATCATCGTTGCCATCATCCTCATCGTCTTCATCATCGTCATTGACATCATCGTTATCATTATCGACATCATTGTCAACGTCATCGACATCATCGTCATCATTATCGACATCATCGTCATCGACATCATCGTCAACGTCATCGACATCATCGTCATCGTCATCGACATCATCGTCAACGTCATCGACATCATCGTCAACGTCATCGACATCATCGTCATCGTCATCGACATCATCGTCAACGTCATCGACATCATCGTCAACGTCATCGACATCATCCTCTCTCCCCCCTGTCTCTCTCCCCCTCTCTCCCCCTCCATCTCTCCCCACCCTGTCTCTACCCCCCCCCCTCCCCCCCCCCCCCCCCCCTCTCTCCCCACCCTTTCTCCCCACCCTCTCCACCCCTCTCTCCCCACCCTGTCTCTACCCCTCCCCCCCCCGTCTCTCCCCCCCCTCTCTCCCCACCCTCTCCCCCCTCTCCCCTCCCTGTCTCTCCCCCTCTCCCCCCCCCTCTCCCCCCCTCTCTCCCCCCCCCTCTCTCCCCTCCCTGTCTCTCCCCCCCCTCTCCCCCCCCTCTCCCCCCCTCTCCCCCGCTCGTGCTCTGCCTCCCGGCCCCTGCGTAGCGGCGTGCGGTCCCGGGGAGCTGTCGTGCGATGCGGTGACGTGCGTCCGCCCCCGTGCCATCTGCGACGGCGTGCAGAACTGCGCCGACAAAACCGACGAGGCCGACTGCGGTGAGGCACGCCGGCGCGGGGAGACGTGGGCACGGGGAGAGAGATGGGCACAGAGAGAGAGATGGGCACAGAGAGAGAACCCACACAGTGAGAGAGATGGGCACAGTGAGAGATGGGCACAGTGAGAGATGGGCACAGAGAGAGAGATGGGCACAGAGAGAGAGAGATGGGCACAGTGAGAGATGGGCACACAGAGAGAGCGATGGGCACACAGAGAGAGATGGGCACACAGAGAGAGAGATGGGCACAGGGAGAGATGGGCACAGAGAGAGAGATGGGCACACACAGTGAGAGAGATGGGCACACAGAGAGAGATGGGCACAGTGAGAGATGGGCACAGTGAGAGAGAGATGGGCACAGATGGGCACAGAGAGAGATGGGCACGGGGAGAGATGGGCACACACAGTGAGAGATGGGCACACAGAGAGAGATGGGCACAGTGAGAGATGGGCACGGAGAGAGATGGGCACACACAGAGAGATGGGCACACAGAGAGAGATGGGCACAGTGAGAGATGGGCACGGAGAGAGATGGGCACACACAGAGAGATGGGCACACAGAGAGAGAGAGATGGGCACAGTGAGAGATGGGCACGGAGAGAGATGGGCACACACAGAGAGATGGGCACACAGAGAGAGATGGGCACAGTGAGAGATGGGCACGGAGAGAGATGGGCACACACAGAGAGATGGGCACACACAGAGAGATGGGCACACACAGAGAGATGGGCACACAGAGAGAGAGGAGATGGGCACACAGAGAGAGATGGGCACACAGAGAGATGGGCACAGTGAGAGAGAGATGGGCACAGAGAGAGATGGGCACAGTGAGAGATGGGCACGGAGAGAGATGGGCACAGTGAGAGATGGGCACGGGGAGATGGCACAGAGAGAGATGGGCACAGAGAGAGATGGGCACAGTGAGAGATGGGCACGGAGAGAGATGGGCACGGAGAGAGATGGGCACACAGAGAGAGATGGGCACACAGTGAGAGAGATGGGCACAGTGAGAGATGGGCACACGGAGAGAGATAGGCACGGGGAGAGAGATGGGCACGGAGAAAGACGTGCACACACAGAGAGAGAGATGGGCACACAGAGATGAGCACGGGGAGAGAGATGGGCACACAGTGAGAGATGGGCACAGAGAGAGAGATGGGCACAGAGAGAGATGGGCACAGAGAGAGATGGGCACACACAGTGAGAGATGGGCAAAGTGAGAGAGATGGGCACGGAGAGAGAGATGGGCACAGTGAGATGAGCACAGTGAGATGGGCACACAGAGAGAGAGATGGGCACAGTGAGATGGGCACAGAGAGAGATGGGCACAGTGAGAGAGATGGGCACACAGAGAGAGAGATGGGCACAGTGAGATGGGCACAGAGAGAGATGGGCACAGTGAGAGAGATGGGCACACAGTGAGAGATGGGCACACAGTGAGATGGGCACAGTGAGATGGGCACAGAGAGAGATGGGCACAGTGAGATGGGCACAGTGAGATGGGCACACAGAGAGAGAGATGGGCACAGTGAGATGGGCACAGAGAGAGATGGGCACAGTGAGAGAGATGGGCACACAGAGAGGGATGGGCATAGTGAGATGGGCACAGTGAGATGGGCACACAAGAGAGAGAGATGGGCACAGTGACAGAGATGGGCACAGTGAGAGATGGGCACGGGGAGAGAGATGGGCACGGAGAAAGACGGGCACACACAGAGAGAGAGAGATGGGCACAGAGAAAGAGATGGACACACAGAGATGGGCACGGGGAGAGAGATGGGCACAGAGAGAGAGATGGGCACAGAGAGAGATGGGCACACAGAGAGAGATGGGCACAGTGAGAGATGGGCACAGAGAGAGAGATGGGCACAGAGAGAGATGGGCACACAGAGAGAGATGGGCACAGTGAGAGATGGGCACACACATAGAGAGATGGGCACACACAGTGAGAGATGGGCACAGTGAGAGATGGGCACAGTGAGATGATGGGCACAGTGAGAGATGGGCACAGAGAGAGTGAGATGGGCACACACAGTGAGAGATGGGCACACAGAGAGAGAGATGGGCACAGTGAGAGAGATGGGCACGGAGAGAGATGGGCACAGAGAGAGATGGGCACAGTGAGAGAGATGGGCACACAGAGAGAGAGATGGGCACGGAGAGAGATGGGCACAGTGAGAGATGGGCACACAGAGAGAGATGGGCACGGGGAGAGAGATGGGCACGGAGAAAGACGGGCACCACAGAGAGAGAGAGATGGGCACAGAGAGAGAGAGATGGGCACACAGAGATGGGCACGGGGAGAGAGATGGGCACGGGGAGAGAGATGGGCACACAGTGAGAGATGGGCACAGTGAGAGATGGGCACAGTGAGAGAGATGGGCACAGTGAGAGAGACGAACACAGAGAGAGATGGGCACAGTGAGAGTTGGGCACACAGAGAGATGGGCACAGTGAGAGAGATGGGCACGGGGAGAGAGACGAACACAGAGAGAGAGAGATGGGCACACAGTGAGAGAGATGGGCACACAGAGAGAGATGGGCACGAGGAGAGAGATGGGCACACAGAGAGAGATGGGCACACACAGAGAGAGAGATGGGCACACAGAGAGTGGGTGGAGTGGTTGAGATGAGAGGGTGGACGACTGAGTGGATGAGTGAGCGAGCGAGTGAGCTTAAGTCGATGAAAGATCAACTCCCCGATTCTTCTGATTCAGCTTCGGGCTGCGATGACAATTTCCTCTTCACGGAGACGTCGGGAGATTTCCACTCCATCAACCACCCCCAGAACTACGAGGACAATACGAACTGCCGCTGGATCATACAGTGAGTCGCCATCGTCGTCATCATCAGCATCGGCGTCAGCATCGGCGTCATCATTATTAATGTCGGTGCCATTGTCGATGTCGTCGTCATCGTCAAGAGTAGAGAAGGGGCTCACCGTGTCTCTCAACGGGTCTCTCACCGTGTCTCTCACCATGTCACCGTGTCACTCACCGTGTCACTCACCGTGTCTCTCAACGTGTCTCTCTCACCGTGTCCCTCTCACCATGTCTCTCAACGTGTCTCTCACCGTGTCTCTCACCGTGTCTCTCTCACCGTGTCTCTCTCACCGTGTGTCTCTCACTGTGTCTCTCTCACCGTGTCTCTCTCACCGTGTCACTCTCACCGTGTCTCTCACCGTGTCACTCTCACCGTGTCTCTCTCACCGTGTCTATCGCCATGTCACCGTGTCTCTCAACGTGTCTCTCCCCGTGTCTCTCACCGTGTCTCTCACCGTGTCTCTCACCGTGTCTCTCTCACCATGTCACCGTGTCCTCTCCCCGTGTCTCTCACCATGTCACCGTGTCTCTCCCCGTGTCTCTCTCCGTGTCTCTCCCCGTGTCTCTCTCCGTGTCACCGCGTCCCTCACTGCCACGTGCTGTGTGCAGGGTCCCCCAGGGTCACGCCATCGACTTCCACGTTCTCCGCCTTCAGGTGGAGTTCAACTACGACTTCCTACGCATCTACAGTGGACTGGGAGAGGACATGCTGCTGAGAGGTGAGTGGCCGTGGTGGTGGTGGTGGCGGTCGTGGTGGTGGTGACGGTGGTGGTAACGATGGTGGTGATGATGGTGGTGGTAATGGTGGTGGTGACGGTAACGGTGGTGGTGGTGACAGTGGTGGCGGTGGTGGTGATGGTGGTGGTGACGGTGGTGGTGGTGACTGTGGCGGTGATGGTGACGGTGGTGGTGACGGTGGTGGTGCCGGTGGTAGTGGTGACGGTGGTGGTGACGGTGGTGGTGAAGGTGGTAGTGACGATGGCGGTGATGGTGGTGGTAACGGTGGTGGTGCGCATGGTGGTGATGGTGGTGGTGACGGTGGCGGTGACGGTGGCGATAATGGTGGTGGTGACGGTGGTGGTGGTGACGGTGGTGGTGGTGGTGGTGATGATGGTGGTGGTGACGGTGGTGGTGACGGTGGTGGTGGTGGTGATGGTGGTGGTGACGGTGGTGGTGACGGTGGTGGTGATGGTGGTGGTGACGGTGGGTGGTGAT
This sequence comes from Petromyzon marinus, assembly GCF_048934315.1. Classification (NCBI taxonomy): domain Eukaryota; kingdom Metazoa; phylum Chordata; class Hyperoartia; order Petromyzontiformes; family Petromyzontidae; genus Petromyzon; species Petromyzon marinus. The sequence continues at coordinate 3,188,306 of NC_133728.1, forward strand.
GGTGGTGGTGATGGTGGTGATGCCGGTGATGTTCGCTGGTGATGTTCGCTGGTGGTGGTGACGGCGGTGGTGGTGATGCCCATTGGCAGAAGGAAAGAACACACAAACTAACCAACTCACTGCCGCAGTCCAGCCGTAGACATCGCAAGCGTCGCGTCGGACGTGGCGTTCCGGGTTGCCCCGGGGCCTGGGTCGAGACCTGGACGTGGCCGGCCATTTAAGAATTGTCCACCCCCCCCCACCCCCACCCCCCACCCCCCCCCAACTCAGCTTCGCTCACGGGAACCGAGAACCCCGGATTGGTGCGGATCTTCTCCAACGTCACCACGGTGGAGTTCTCCAGCGACGTCAGCCTCAACAGCAGCGGCTTCTCCGCTCACTACAGCTCCTTCTTCTACGGAGACGTCTCCAGTACGTCGTGCCGCCGCCGCTGAGCGTTACCCATCGTCTCGTCGTCGTCACGATCGTCGTCATCGTCGTCATCGTCACGATCGTCGTCCATCGTCGTCATCGTCACGATCGTCGTCATCATCGTCGTCGTCACGATCGTCGTCATCAACGTCGTCATCGACGTCGTCATCATCGTCGTCGTCACGATCGTCGTCATCGACGTCGTCATCGACGTCATCGTCGTCACGATCGTCGTCATCGACGTCGTCGTCGACGTCGTCATCATCGTCGTCATCGTCACGATCGTCGTCATCGACGTTGCGTTCGTCGTCATCGTCGTCATCGTCACGATCGTCGTCATCATTGTCGCCATCGTCACGATCGTCGTCATCGACGTTGTATTCGTCGTCATCATTGTCGTCGTCGTCACGATCGTCGTCATCGACGTCGCGATCGACGTCGCGTTCGTCGTCATCATCGTGGTCACGTGGTCATCGTCACGATCATCGTCACGATCGTCGTCATCGACGTCATATTCGTCGTCATCATCGTCGTCATCCACCACTCTCTGATTCGCTCCGGCCGCTCGCTCGCTCGCCAGTGGTCAGTCGCTCTCTTATCACTCTTCTACCGCTCGTAGCACAGAGGTGTTGGTTTGGGTGAGATCACGTGGTTTGGGTGAGATCACGTGGTTTGGGGGAGATCACGTGGTTTGGGTGAGATCAAGTGGTTTGGGTGAGATCACGTGGTTTGGGTGAGATCAAGTGGTTTGGGTGAGATCACGTGGTTTGGGTGAGATCAAGTGGTTTGGGTGAGATCACGTGGTTTGGGTGAGATCACGTGGTTTGGGTGAGATCACGTGGTTTGGGTGAGATCACGTGGTTTGGGTGAGATCACGTGGTTTGGGTGAGATCACGTGGTTTGGGTGAGATCACGTGGTTTGGGTGAGATCACGTGGTTTGGGTGAGATCACGTGGTTTGGGTAAGATCACGTGGTTTGGGTGAGATCACGTGGTTTGGGTGAGATCACGTGGTTTGGGTGAGATCACGTGGTTTGGGTGAGATCACGTGGTTTGGGTGAGATCACGTGGTTTGGGTGAGATCACGTGGTTTGGGTGAGATCACGTGGTTTGGGTAAGATCACGTAAGTGTATAAATGTTGTGTCATTAAACCGGCCACCACCCGACACGGCCAACTCGTAAGAGGGCGTTTCACGTAAACAGAACGTGGCCAATTCGTTACTAGTACAGCACTAGCATGTAGTGTAGTGTATAGTGTAGTGTATAGTGTAGTGTATAGTGTAGTGTGTAGTGTAGTGTATTGTGTAGTGTATAGTGTAGTGTATAGTGTAGTGTATAGTGTAGTATACTAGTACAGCACTAGTGTGTAGTGTATTGTGTATAGTCGTGTCGTGTATAGTGTAGTGTATAGTAGAATATTGTATAGTGTAGTGTATAGTGTAATGTATAGTGTAGTGTATAGTAGTATATTGTATAGTGTAATGTATAGTGTAGTATATAGTGTAGTGTATAGGGCAGTGTATAGTAGCATATTCTATAGTGCAGTGTATAGTGTAGTATATAGTGTAGTGTATAGTGTAGTGTATAGTAGTATATTGTATAGTGCAGTGTATTGTGTATAGTAGTGTATAGTGTAGTGTATAGTAGTATATTGTATAGTGTAGTGTATTGTGTATAGTAGTATATTCTATAGCGTAGTGTATAGTGTAGTATACTAGTACAGCACTAGTGTATAGTGTAGTGTATAGTGTAGTGTATAGTGTAGTATAGTGTATAGTGTAGTATATAGTGTAGTGTATAGTGTAGTGTACAGTAGTATATTCTATAGTGTAGTGCATAGTGTAGTATATCGTATAGTGTAGTGTATAGTGTAGTGTATAGTAGTATATTCTATAGTGTAGTGTATAGTGTAGTGTATAGTGTAGTATACTAGTACAGCACTAACCGGGTGTGTGTTGTCAGAACAAATCCACAACATTTACAATCTGAGCCCCGTGACGTTTCGCCACTAAACTACAACCGGCACCATCAGGCGGACGGCAGGCAGATTTGTGGAGAACCCCTCCCCCTGTTCCGCTCCTTAAACAGAGGTGGTAGGTGTGATGACGTCACTTGTGTGCTTTTCTTAAGCTAAGTGGGGGGGGGGGGGGGGATTAATGAATGCATATCATTGACGATGGGTATCCATTGACCGCTCACCTGCTCACCTGCCCACTAACCTCCGGCCTCACAAGTACTTCACCAACCACCTACTCGCTCACTCACTCGCTCACTCACATGCTAGTTTACTCACCCGCTCGCTTACTCACCCACTCACTCACTCACCCACTCACTCACCCACTCGCTCACTCACCTGCTAGTTTACTCACTCGCCCGCTCACTCACCCACTCGCTCACTCACCTGCTAGTTTACTCACTCACCCGCTTACTCACCCACTCACTCAATCATTCACTCACCCACTCACTCACCCACTCGCTCACTCACCTACTAGTTTACTCACCCGCTCACTTACTCACCCACTCACTCACCCGCTCACTCCGTTCACCGCGATAGACTTTTCCGGACTAACGAGTACTCAACCACCCACTCACCCACTTGTTCACTCACCCGCTCACTCACCCGCCCACTCACCCACTAGCTCACTCACCCACCCAACACACGCAACCACCCAACCCACTCGCCCGCTCACCTGCTCACTCACATGCCCTGTGTCTGTGTGCAGACAAGGAGCTCATCGACTGCACGTTCGAGTCGGGCTGGTGCTACTGGGAGCAGGACCCCTACGACAGCGCCGACTGGGAGCGCCTGAGGGGCCCCAGCAGCCCACAGGGCACCGGCCCAAACGCGGACCACACCGTCGGCGATGCCACCGGTAACGACGCGGGCGGCGGGCACCGGTGGCCTTGGGGGTGGTGCTTCGGTGGCCTTGGTGGTGGTGCACCGGTGGCCTTGGTGGTGGTGCTTCGGTGGCCTTGGGGGTGGTGCACCGGTGGCCTTGGTGGTGGTGCTCCGGTAGCCTTGGGGGTGGTGCTCCGGTCGCCTTGGGGGGGGATGTGTCGGGGCTATAGTATACTGGATGTGGTGTGCCGAACGCAGTGACCCAGAGACTCTCACTGCACTACGAGTCCCGGTAACCCCGAAATTCCATTCCCGCTCATGACCAAATAAAAGCGGCGATTATCTGCACCGGTCCTGGGCCTCCCCTAGGTCGACTCGGCCTCAAATGATGAACCTGGTGTGATGTGTAAACATCGCCGCCGGGGAGAAAAAGGCGGTCGGGCGTGGTGCTGGCAACCCACTCGCTTGTGCGCCCTTCCGGCCTTCATAGGTGCTACACCGCTAACAGCACTTGCCCCAACAGCCTTGTTAAGACTATACGGGGGACCTTTGTCTTTGTCGTATGAGGAGCAGTAGCGTGCGACCACGACAGAGACCCGGGGTTCGAATCCCGCTCACGGCTACCGACAACGCCGGTGACGATCATCTGCACCGGCCCCCGGGCCTCTCCCCCCTAGGTATACTCGGCCTTAAAACTGAGTGCCTGTCGCGATCTGCCCGGGGGTGATGCCCGCCACAGCCACCCTCCTCATGAGCCGTTACGGCCTCCATCGGTGACCTGCTCGCAAGCAACACTTGCCCCGGCAGTCTATTAAAGGCTGTCTTTGTGTGTGCCCGGAACTGCAGGCTACTACATCCGCGGGTCGGTGAATGGCGTGGCGGCCAGCCTCATCAGCCAGTGGCTCGCTCCGCAGACATCGACGGCGTGCTTGCAGTTCTGGTGGGTCCGTGCGTGATCGTCATCGCAGTCGTCATCACAAGCGTCATCGTAGTCGTCATCATAGTCGTCATCATCATCATAATCATCGTAGTCGTCATCATCATCGTAGTCGTCATCATCATCATCGTAGTCATCATCATCATCGTAGTGATCATCATCATCATCATTGTAGTCATCATCATCATCATCGCAGTCGTCATCACAATTGTCATCGTAGTCGTCATCATCGTAGTCATCATCATCGTAGTCGTCATCATCGTAGTCGTCATCATCGTAGTCGTCATCATCATCATCATAGTCATCACCATAGTCATTGTCATCCTAGTCATCATCGTCGTCATCGTACTCATCATCATCGTAGTCGTCATCATCATCGTAGTCGTCATCATCATCGTAGTCGTCATCGTAGTCGTCATCATCGTCATCATCATAGTCATCATCCTAGTCATCATCGTCGTCATCGTACTCATCATCATCGTAGTCGTCATCATCATCGTAGTCGTCATCATCATCGTAGTCGTCATCGTAGTCGTCATCATCGTCATCATCATAGTCATCATCGTAGTCATCATCATCGTCATCGTACTCATCATCATCGTAGTCATCATCATCATCGTAGTCGTCATCGTAGTCGTCATCATCGTCATCATCATAGTCATCATCGTAGTCATCATCATCGTCATCGTAGTTGTCACCGTAGTTGTCACCAGAGTCAAAGTCAGCGTAGTCATCATCATCGTCATCACCGTAGTTGGCACCCTAGTCATTGTCATTGGAGTCATCATCGTCATCATCATAGTCATCACCATAGTCATTGTCATCCTAGTCATCATCGTCGTCGTCATCGTACTCATCATCATCGTAGTCATCATCAACATCGGATCCACGTCGTCTGCAATGAAAACAAATCATCAAACCGCTCACGTTCTGCTTTCACGCACAGACCTCTTGGCGATGACAACATCTCCCATCGGACAGCAACAACCCTTTGCTTCCGCGGTCTTGTGTCAAATCTGTTGAGGCACGACTGCCTGTGTAGGCTGTCCGAGGATATATCTGCGTGTGTGTCCAACCCTCTGTGAGTCGCTGTATCCCTGTGCGTTGCTGTGTGTTGCTGTGTGTGTCCCTCTGTGTTATGGGGAGCGGTAGCGCTACGCTGCCGCTACGAACCCGGTGGCCCGGATTCGATTTCCCGCTCACGGCCAACGGCGGTGACAATTATCCGAACCGGTTCTGGGCCTCTTCTAGGTTGACTCAGCGTCAAATGGGTACCTGGTGCGGTGTGTAAACGTCGCCGCTTGGGAGACAAAGGTGGCCCGGTGTGATGCTGGCCACCCATAGGTGCTCGCTAACAGCACTTGCCCCGATAGTTTTGTTAAGGTTATACGGGGGATCTTTATATTTTACGTGTGTGTGTGTGTGTCCGTCCCTGTGTGTGTGTGTAAGGTGCTCGTTGTGTTAAAGCTATACAGGGGATACCGGCAATTGTCCACGTCCAAGTCTATGTCCTTGTGTCTGTTTTCGTGTGTGACTCTCTCCCTGCGCGTGTCTCTGCGCGTGTCTCTGCACGGCCCTCTGCGTGTCCCCCGTGCGCAGGTACCACATGTACGGGGTGGAAGTCTACCGCCTCACCGTGTACCTGCGGAGGGAGGGAACGGCCGACGCCTTCCTGTGGCAGAAGGAGGGGAACTACGGCAACCAGTGGCACTACGGGCAGATCGCCATCAGCCAGCCGCAGAGCTTCAAGGTCGCCGGCGCTCCACCACACTCGTCAAGCCCCTTGTCGCGGGCCGCGGTCGGATGAAGGCCGCGTCGAAGGGGGTTGCGTCAACGTTTTGCGATTTGAAGTCCGCGCCGGTCCCAACGGGCGACCGTGGCCGCGCCCACGCGCGAGGGGGCGCGACGGGACCGAGAAGATGGCGGCGGCGCATGCGCGAGAGTTGTACAGTACCTCTATACCCCCCCCCCCCCCCCCTCAGAGCCGAGTTCGGCCGAGCCGAGTCACAAATGGTAACCGAAAACCACGATTGTCACCGGTGATGGCCGTGAGCGGGGATCGAAGTCGGGTCGCCGGGCTCGTAGCGCTAGCATTTTGCTTTCCGCTCGGCATCACAGCAACGAGCGCGCTGGGAAATTGAACGTCGCCAGTGTTATAAAAGTATGACAAATCTGAATAGATTTGAGCCTTGCTGCCAAGATTTTCCTTGGGGTGAAACAGGAGGCGTTATGATGTTCGGACACCAAATCGTCACCTTTTGCAAGGGTTCAAGCCTGAATGGCCTACGCAGTTTCAAAGGCAATGCTTGTATTATCACACCGTGTTTGTTTTGCATGTTCACCACAAACACGTGTGGTTAACGCAGACTTGATTCCTCGCGAAAGGTATCTACAAGAGAAGCCGATATTATGGATGCTGTTGGTGGCGAAAGCCTTTCGTCGTGTTATAAACCACCTACTTGGTGTTTGAACATCTCAACACAACTCGTGTTTTATGTAGCCAGAAAGGTTACAGCGCCCACTCTGATTTTTCGAACTCTACGCCGTGTTCCCCTAAAAAAAGTCAGCGACGTGAGTGCGAAAAGGCGCATATCGGGGCGACGTATATCGGGGAGGGGGGGGTGGGAGTGTGTCCCCCCACCCCCACCCCGTATACCATTCCAGGTTTCCCCAGCTAGTCAGGAGCTGCTGTAGTGCCTCGTCAGTCCAGCCCGCTGCGTCGATTCGAAATGCTCCCGTTGGTCTTCGGTTGATTTGAGTTGCTCGTGGGAGGACGTTGCCGGCCCTGGCTTCGACCCTTGTCGCCATCGTCATCAACGTCGTTGTCGTCATCACCATCGCCACCATTGTCGTCGTCGCCATGGTCACCAGGGTCACCGTCACGCGATCATCGTCGTCACAGTCCTCGGTGCCGTCACCATCGTCGCCGTGGTCACCGTCACCATCGTCATCATCGCCATTGCCACCATCGTTAACATCGCCATCGCCGTCGCCGTCACTATGATCACCAGTGTCACCGTCACGTCATCGGTGTCGTCACAGTCCTCACCGTCGTCACCGTGGTCACGGTCACCATCATCGCCGTCGTCACCATCATCACCGTCGTCACCATCATCACCGTCCCCTTTGTCACCAGTGTCACCGTCACGTCATCGGTGTCGTCACAGTCCTCACCGTCGTCACCGTGGTCACGGACACCATCATCGCCGTCGTCACCATCATCGCCGTCGTCACCATCATCGCCATCCCCTTGGTCACCACTGTCACCGTCACGTCACCGTCGTCGTCACAGTCCTCACCATGGCCACCGTCGTCATCGTCGCCACCGTCGCAGCCATCGTCGCCGTACCACGTGGCATGACGAGGTGGTGACGCCCCCGCAGGTGGTGGTGGAGGCGCGCCGCAGGCTGCACCAGCTGTTCAGCGAGATCGCGCTGGACGACGTGGCACTCGTCCCCGGGGTCTGCCCCTCCCCGCTCCCCGAGCCCACGCCCATCATCCCCACCACCACGCCCGCCCGTGAGTGACCCCCTCCACACTCCCCCACACCCCCCTCCGGCGTTAGTGCGGTGGTCTCTCCCGGTGTTAGTGCGGTGGTCTCTCCCAGTGTTAGTGTGGTGGTCTCTCCCGGTGTTAGTGCGGTGGTCTCTCCCAGTGTTAGTGTGGTGGTCTCTCCCGGTGTTAGTGTGGTGGTCTCTCCCAGTGTTAGTGTGGTGGTCTCTCCCAGTGTTAGTGTGGTGGTCTCTCCCGGTGTTAGTGTGGTGGTCTCTCCCAGTGTTAGTGCGGTGGCCTCTCCCAGTGTTAGTGTGGTGGTCTCTCCCGGTGTTAGTGTGGTGGTCTCTCCCAGTGTTAGTGTGGTGGTCTCTCCCAGTGTTAGTGTGGTGGTCTCTCCCAGTGTTAGTGTGGTGGTCTCCCAGTGTTAGTGTGGTGGTCTCTCCCAGTGTTAGTGTGGTGGTCTCTCCCAGTGTTAGTGTGGTGGTCTCTCCCAGTGTTAGTGTGGTGGTCTCTCCCAGTGTTAGTGTGGTGGTCTCTCCCAGTGTTAGTGTGGTGGTCTCTCCCAGTGTTAGTGTGGTGGTCTCTCCCAGTGTTAGTGCGGTGGTCTCTCCCAGTGTTAGTGCGGTGGCTCTGCCAGTGTTAGTGTGGTGGTCTCTGCCAGTGTTAGTGTGGTGGTCTCTCCCGGTGTTAGTGCGGTGGTCTCTCCCAATGTTAGTGTGGTGGTCTCTCCCACTGTTAGTGTGGTGGTCTCTCCCAGTGTTAGTGTGGTGGTCTCTCCCAGTGTTAGTGTGGTGGTCTCTCCCAGTGTTAGTGTGGTGGTCTCTCCCAGTGTTAGTGCGGTGGTCTCTCCCAGTGTTAGTGCGGTGGCTCTGCCAGTGTTAGTGTGGTGGTCTCTGCCAGTGTTAGTGTGGTGGTCTCTCCCGGTGTTAGTGCGGTGGTCTCTCCCAATGTTAGTGTGGTGGTCTCTCCCACTGTTAGTGTGGTGGTCTCTCCCAGTGTTAGTGTGGTGGTCTCTCCCGGTGTTAGTGTGGTGGCCTCTCCCGGTGTTAGTGTGGTGGTCTCTCCCGGTGTTAGTGTGGTGGTCTCTCCCAGTGTTAGTGCGGTGGTCTCTCCCGGCGTAAGTGCGGTGGCTTCTCCCGGCGTTAGTGCGGTGCCCTCCTCAGCGTTGGTGCGGTGCCCTGTCTCAGCATTAGTGCAGCACCCTCCACTCGAATCAGCGGTGTTGCGGTGACGCGCCTGTGCAAGCGGGGAGTGGTGGCGCAGCGCTTAGCACTCATGGCCAACACCAGTGCCCGAACACCAGAACCGGTCGTGGACATCTTTCTTAGGTCCGCTCAGCCATAACTGAAGGCAAACTATAAAGCAGTTAAGGTTTTACCTGGTTAATAACATCCTTCCAATGATTGCTCAATTTGTATCCACAAGATGGCCTTCATATCCGCATCTCCAGTTTCTTCAGCCTCCCACCCCCCAGCCCCGGCATTTTGTCGTAGTCGAGTTGGAGCTAGCACTTCTCCATTCCCCCTACCCCACACTCCTACCCTCTCCCCTTTTGCCCACTTCAGCAATTGTTTCTTGCTGTGGTTGTTTCACCCGATGACGGGCGCTTGTTTTGCGCCTGAAACGTCGTGATCAAATTCATTTTATTTTATACCTACGTGACTTTACCGAAAGAACCAAAGAGGATGGTGGTGCTGGCGATTTTATTCATTTATTTGTTAGCGAATGCTATTCCGCGCGACTACCCACAGTCAAAACACCAGATACATTTACAAACTAAAAGATATATTTTCTTTGAGTCTACATCAGCCCCCCCCCCCCACACACATAGCCACAGAGCCACTCTGCAGCCTCCTCCTCCATCCAGCACGTTCAGGGCAACAACCAGTCCGCCCGGGACGCGCTGACGCAACTTCCCAGCCAATGTTCACGTCACGGGTCTCATCCTGGCTCCCCCGGCATTCACACAGCGGTGGGCTGTCACGTGGTATCACGATGTCCCACCCATCGAGGCTCGGACGCAGCAACACACTTTCCCGGTCACGCAGGAAGCGGTTGAGCTGCACCCGTCGGCGCTTCTGGAAGGTCGGGAAGAAACTCCTGATTTGCGTGCGCGTTGCGCCCGTTCTGCCCGTGCTCGCGCGCAGCCCCGTGTCCTCCGGGTCAGTTCGTGTGCGGGGACATCTCGTGCATCCCCCTGTCCGCCCTCTGCGACGGCGTCAACGACTGCAACGACGCCTCCGACGAAGCCTCCTGCAGTACGTCGAGAGGGAGCGGGTCCGGGCGGGGGGTGGGGGGCGGTGGGGGGCGGAGGTGGGAAGAGTAACCCCCTCCAGTCTCGCCCTCCTCCCACCACTCTCATTACACCCCCCTCCCAAGGTTTTCACCCGGGTTAGGGCGGCGCTACTGACGAGCTCCGTGGCCCCTTGTAGGGAGGTTTTGTGAACTCCCATTAATGTGGGAGGGAACGGGAGGTGTGAGTGCACAGTCGGCTCTGCAAGCCTTCTCCTGGCTAGCCAGGGCACGTGGCTCATACTCGACGCCCACCCACGGGAAGTCTGAGGTTACCTTAACCCATCCCCGTTCCGAGACGTCTGCAGGTTTGCTGCGTGGGGGCTCCCGTTCGCCGCCGAATGTCGGAGATGCGCGAGCGGTTCCGACATTAACTTTTGTTGTTTGCTTATAAATGTTTATTGTGACAAGTTGCGTAGGACCCTCATCCGGCTCGCTCACTTCAGGGTCTGCAACAAGGAGGGGACGGAGACCATCTGGCTTCAAATTCCTTCTCCGTTCCCTTGGAGCTTATGACTCGGCTGAGTTCCACGCTCGCATGAGTGTTCATTTTATTCCGAGAGGCGTGGCGCCGTGGTTTCTAAAGACATTGTACTCACCGCACAGAACTGTAGCGACACGACCGCCACGCTACAGTAGCCGGCGCCAAGCTGTGCCACGCGCCCTCCCACGTGGCCTTGTGGGAGCCTCGCTACCAACAAAGTTACTTTACACTTTAGTTTTTCTTCCGTCTCTGTTCCGACGACGTACATAGAGGGCGCCGCGGTGGCTAGGAGATGTTAACTTCCTCGCCTGGCACACAGGAGGTCGTGGGTTCAATCACGACCCTAATGCCCGTGATCGTGTGGATTCTTCTCCGCATCCCTCAGCTTTCCACCCCAACATTGAGAAACAACACACGTTTAGAGTATTTGGCTGCTATGCATTGCCACTCAATAAGCCACTTCGTTGAGCTATCATTTGTGGCCTGGTCGCTTCTGAAAAAAGAGCTACATAGCTCAGTGGGCCTTACCCGGTAACAATGATAAAATAGTTTTAAACAGCTCAGCTTAGTACGCAAACATTATCGGAATGCGAACGGGTTAAGTGGGGTCATTGCGCCGGCTCGGCTTGGCTACGAGCCAGTGGAAAAATGAGTCAGTCTTAGGGTCCTCTCAGTTGGATCAATTCACAGAGGGGTCGGCATAAAGTGACTGGCTCATCAGGCCATCCGTCAAACACCGCAATCAACGAGATGTGAGCGAGCGGGCAGGCGAGCAGGCAAGCGGGTGGGTGAGCAGGCGGGCGATTGGGCGGGCGGGCGGGCTGGCGAGCGGGCGCGTGAGCGTGTGAACAATAACAAAAAAAATCAATATGCGTGATCCCTCTGCAGTTTCCGGCTGTGACGACAACTTCCTGTTCACGGGGACGTCCGGGAGCTTCAACTCCTTGAACTTCCCCGGGAACTACAACGACTCAACCAACTGCCGCTGGATCATTCGGTGGGTGGGTGAGCTCGAGCGAGCGAGTGAGCGAGCGAGTGTGACCCGGCCAGTATTCCAACCGTGAGCCTCTGCCCATGTCCCCCGGCACCGCCGCGTGACCGAAGTCCTGACCGCGCGCCCGTTCTCCTCCTCACAGGGCCCCGGACGGCTACGCCGTCCAAATCTCCTTCTCAGCCTTTGCGCTTGAAAACAGATACGACTTCGTCAAGATCTACAAGGGACTGGGGCCCGACAAGGAGCTCCAAGGTGAGCAGACTGAGGGATCGGTGGACCGGTAGCTCGTGCGTCGAACTCGGACCCCGCACCGCATCGCAGCAAAGGGGCCGGGCTCCCCTGCCTGTAGGAGATCTCCAGGATCGGCAGCATTGGTTCGAGCCGAGGCCGACTCTGTTTTCCGATGGGACGTCGCGTGTCGAAATTAGTCGGGAGTTTCTTTTTTTTTTGCTTTGGCCTGAATCCATGCTGCTGAAACAGTGCACGCTCGGAAGGTCGTGCTTTATCGCTTTACGTGGAGCGGATGCTGTTTGGGGGAGTCACGTGGTTGTGGGCATTGCGTTGTTGCTTTTTTGGGATGTTGCTCGTTGAACGTGGCTGCTGACCCCACGCATGAGTTTGCCGCCGTCGTTCATCGAATCCGGAACGCGCACGTGCCGAACGTACGTCGCCCGGTAATTATTTTGGATTTGTTATTACCCTTAATAGTGCACACGATGCTTGCATGGACATGGCTCTTGCCGGAACGACTCGGCAACCCAACGTGCCTTAAACATTCAAGATCTTTTGATTTAAAGCTTTCGTGACTGCAGTAATTCATATTCTTAGTTTTTTCGGTAAAGTCACGTTGAAGAGAAACAACAAAATAACAAATATATATAAAACAATAAAAAATTCTCACGACGTTGTTTCTTGTTGTTTCTCTTCAACGTGACTTTACCGAAAAAACTAAGAATATTCAAGATCTTGTTTTATCTTCATAGAGCGCCTCGGCTCAAGGTGCTTTTCCAAAGTTTAAAAGCAGTTAAAACGATAGCGATTTTGTTGGTAGTGCAAAAGAAGGAGGAATTTAGTGACCATTACAGAAGACTCATAGGGATCACCAAAGGGCTATAGTGAAGGGACGGGAAGGGGTAGAGGGGGGAGTGGGAGACAATGGGCAATAGAGAAGAGGTGAGGCCTCAAGAGAGGAAGGAAAGGACGTTAAGGAGGGCGACTGCTTAATGTACGGGGGCGGTGTTGAGTCTATGGTGGAGTGTTGAGTCTATGGGCAGTGTTGAGTCTATGATGGAGTGTTGAGTCTATAGGCAGTGTTGAGTCTATGGTGGAGTGTTGAGTCTATAGGCAGTGTTGAGTCTATGGTGGAGTGTTGAGTCTATGGGCAGTGTTGAGTCTATGGTGGAGTGTTGAGTCTATGGTGGAGTGTTGAGTCTATGGTGGAGTGTTGAGTCTGTGGGCGGTGTTGAGTCTATGGTGGAGTGTTGAGTCTATGGTGGAGTGTTGAGTCTATGGTGGAGTGTTGAGTATGTGGGCGGTGTTGAGTCTATGGTGGAGTGTTGAGTCTATGGTGGAGTGTTGAGTCTATGGTGGAGTGTTGAGTCTGTGGGCGGTGTTGAGTCTATGGTGGAGTGTTGAGTCTATGGTGGAGTGTTGAGTCTATGGTGGAGTGTTGAGTCTATGGGCAGTGTTGAGTCTGTGGGCGGTGTTGAGTCTATGGGCAGTGTTGAGTCTATGGGCAGTGTTGAGTCTGTGTGCGGTGTTGAGTCTATGGTGCAGGGTTGAGTCTGTGGGCAGTGTTGAGTCTATGGTGCAGTGTTGAGTCTATGGGCAGTGTTGAGTCTATGGGCAGTGTTGAGTCTATGGTGGAGTGTTGAGTCTGTGGGCGGTGTTGAGTCTATGGGCAGTGTTGAGTCTATGGGCAGTGTTGAGTCTATGGGCAGTGTTGAGTCTATGGGCAGTGTTGAGTCTATGGGCAGTGTTGAGTCTGTGTGCGGTGTTGAGTCTTTGGGTGGTGTTGAGTCTATGGGTACTAGAGGCTTCAAGGGAGGAACAGAAGGGAGTTAAGGAGGGGGGCTGCTTAATGTACAGGGGACCGTCCCAGGGACACTTGCCCCTGTGCACCACAAGGCAACTTTACCATTGTAATTGACCAATGAGGGCAAACGTAACCACACGGTGACTGAGGCCTGCCGCCGTGCGGCTTGTACTGTTTGTATGCGCACGTGCCGATTGGCGCGTTGGTTACTCAAATTCCACGGGCAACAGTTACACCGGTTATTGTTTAATAACCCTCTACCATTTTCTCTCGTTTTGTCCCCCTCTCTCTGTGCGTGTGCGTCTCTCCGCATCGCAGCTTCATTGACGGGAACGAGCATCCCCGACGACGTGCGGGTCTTCAGCCACGAGCTCACCGTGGAGTTCACCTCCGACATGAGTCAAACAGACAGCGGCTTCAGTGCCTCCTTCACAGCGTTTGACTTCTCCGGACTCACGAGTACATCACCACCCCAATCCACTCACTTACCCGCTCACTCACTCACCCGTTCACTCACCCACCCACCCACTCCCTTCACCACGTTCCGCTTCTCCGGACTCACAAGTATGGCCAGCGAGAGCGGCCTGGCCCTCTCACCCAACCACTCACTCACTCAGCCGCTCACTTGCTCACCCGCTCAGTCACCCACTCTTTGTCTTTGTGTAGACAAGGATCTGGTGGACTGCAACTTCGAGTCGGGCTGGTGCTACTGGGACCAGGACCCCTACGACAGCGCCAACTGGGAACGGCTGAGTGGGCCCACTTCTCCAGACACCACTGGCCCGGACGTGGACCACACTTTTGGGAATTCGTCAGGTGCGCGCGAACACAGAGGCTTGTGTTTTCCCGCAATGGATGCCGTGCCCTACGAGTGGCCGAGGAGTGGACATCCATCCTTCTCTGTGTCTGCCCATCCACCCATCTACTTGTCCATCTGTCTGTATGTCCATCTCTCCATCCGTTCGTCCTTGAGAATGCTGTCATTGAGCCTGCCTGTAGGTCTGTGTGCAAAGTTGGGTCACGGTAACTCTCGTAAAGATGATCCAATGTGAACGAAACATTCGTAGAATGCTCTGTCGCGGCAAGGGACTCACCATGGTAGAAAACCAAAAATTGGGAGAGAAAAAAAAAACAGTGCTAACAGGACAAATGCATGTTGGGCAGCATTAAGGAACCCGTTCGTTTGCATGATTGTTCTCCCTGGTATCTCCTACAGGGTTCTACATCCGGAATCAAAACAGCGGCGTCGCCACGAGCATCCGCACATTTATCTTGGACCCTGAACCCAACCCCACGTGCCTCAAGTTCTGGTGAATACGATGACACGTTACCCTTCACTAGAAGCTCCACGGTGGTGTGGGAATAGTTTGAAATCACACGGGCCCAGAATGTAAACAATTGGCCCTTACCTGTAGACATCCTGTCAGTTCATCGGCAAAGTCTGCCTCTGACGATGAGTCACCGTGCATCCAAACCCGGTCCAGAGTTTTGCTCGTCTCGACTCAACGCTGCTGAAATTGTGTGTGATCCACAAACCTCACTGCTGTTTCCTCCACAGTGCTGACAAACAGGCAGCCATGTGCAGCGTAGCCACAACCACCGGCCGGCTGTGTGACGGGAGACTTGCAAATGCCACGTGTGTCCCTGTGCATGTCGTTGTGTTGTGTGTCCACATGTGTTGGTGTGTGTGTGTATTTGTATGCCCGTCTCTGTGCGTCCCTTTGCGCAGGTTCAACATGCACGGGGTGGACGTCTATCGCCTCTCCCTGTCCTTGCGGAGGGAGGGAGTGCCCGATGTTCCCGCGTGGCTCAAAGAGGGGAACTACGGCAACTTTTGGCACTACGGGCAGCTCTCTTTCGTAGAAGCGAATTCCTTCCAGGTCAGTGCACGCCGCTTTGTCACCCTCAGCAGCTAAGGCAAGTCCCATGGGGCATGGTCGGAAATTCGCGGATGCAGTTTGCGGGCCCATTGGCAATATGCTGTACTTGCCATGGGCCCTCCTGTTGATCTGCTACTGGATGAGCCACCCCACGCCACCACACACAGGCACCCCGTGTGTTATTTAACTGAAGGGAACGGTGGTGGCGACAGTTGTGTCCTCATTACAAGAATAGGCCTAGGCTCGAGTCCCAACTCGGACTCCTCTCTGTGTGGGGATTGTACGAAATGCACCCTGTTCTGCTTTGGGTTTGCTCCGGTGCTGAAAATCAAAATACTCAGTAATTAAAAAAACATATCATGCATACCGGTGATCCAAACCTCGTTGTACAGTTTTGTCAAAAACAAACATCTTCGTCTTCTTTGGTTCTTTCGGTAAAGTCACGTAGAATGAGAATAAAATAATAAATTGATAAAATAAAATAACACAATAAAATTATCACGACGTTTCGGCCACAACACAAGCGGCCTTCATCAGGTGAAGGGACAAGACTGTCTGGAGGACAGCGCTGGAGCGAACAAAGCCAAGCTCAGACCGCGACCTTTAAGCTGTGTGAGAAGAAACAGAGCGCCTTGACAAAGGAATTAGCATAGCTAAATTCACCTGATGAAGGCCACTTGTGTTGTGGCCGAAACGTCGTGAGAATTTTATTGTGTTATTTTATTTTATCAATTTATTATTTTATTCTCATTCTACGTGACTTTACCGAAAGAACCAAAGAAGATGAATCCTTGCAGTCACGAAAGCTTTAAATCGAAACATCTTCGTCTTAGATTTTCAGTTACGGTTCGCAAATGTTATTTCCGGTTAATGGTTATTGGTTACCGGTTTGCCTTCTGTTGCAGGTGGTGTTTGAGGCCCGGCGGAGGTCCGGTAGCAGTGAGATAGCGCTGGACGACATCTCGCTGGAGCCTGGGGACTGCCCGGAGTTGCCCTATCCCGGGCCCACCCCTATAATCCCTACCACCCGTGAGTCTTCCGCCGAGCCTCGTGGTCCTGATGGCCGCGTTACGAATCAACATGCAGGCTGAGCTGGGATGAGTTGGGCCCGGAAATGGCTTGTCAGATATGTAGACGATTTGACATAGACTGGCACTGCGAGCCCTAGACTGCAACAGACACCCACAGACTCGCACAGAGACCTAACGACTCGCAGAGAGAGACAGATCCATGGCTGGCTTATGTATGGCTCGCTGGATCTAGGCTCACCGGAGCCAGAGCCTAGCCTGAGCCGATCCATGACTAAGAAAACGAGGGCATTATCCTGAGCTGCTCTTACAGACGCCACGGTGTCCACAAACATTGTACGCCAGCAGCTGCAGCAGCAGCACACATTCTCCGCTCTTGCGATCATCATCATCTCCACTCTCGTGCCTTCTTCTCCTCCCAATCCGCTCCATTGTGTCTCCTCCTTATCCATTCTATCAGGCCGGTGACCCGAGCCCGATTCCCGCTCACGGCCAACACGAGTGACGATTTTATGACAAGTTTTGAGCTTCCCCTATGTCGAGCGAGCCTCAAACGAGTACCTGGTGCAGTGTTTAAACATCGCCACTAGGGAGACAAAGGCAGCCAGGCATGGTGCTAGTCACCCACCTCCTCATGCACCCTGCCGGGTTTCATAGGTGCTCGGGAACAGCACTTGCCCCAACAGTGCATTAAAGGCTACACGGGGGATCTTTGTGTGCGCGCAGCCCCGTGTTCTCCGGGTCAGTTCGTGTGCGGGGACATCTCCTGCATCCCTCTGTCCGCGTTCTGCGATGGCGTCACCGACTGCAACGACTCCTCGGACGAAGTTGCCTGCAGTACGTTGAGCGGCAGGGGGAGGGAAAGGTCCCCCTCCCGCCATGCCCTCTTCTCTCACTCCCATTTCTCTCCACGTCATCCCCAATGTTTACCCCAATGCCGCCGGGTTAAAGCGCGAACGTCAATGTTTTCCATAATTTTAGAGGCGCGGGAAGTCACAGACGAAAGTGGGCAAGGCAGCAGCGCTACTAACGATCGGCCGAGCCCTGTGGTCTTATATAGGGAGGGTTGGCAAACTCCGAATTAATGTGGGAGGGAAACGAAGATGAGTCCACACTCTGCTGTGCCAGCCTTCTCCTGACAAACCAGCGTATTTCTCCTCCTCGATGCCCTCCCCAAGGAAAATCTTGGGTCCTCTTAAGTGGTGTCGATGCCCTGTCTTGGCTTGGATACTTGCTAGTGAACAAATCGAGTCAAAGTCTAGGTCCTCTGAGTGGAATCAATTCACAGAGATATTTGACTTTGGTACGGGGGCCGAATCAGAGTGAGGGGTCAGGATAAATTGACTGGCTTATTGAGCTCTCCATCGAAAGCCTCAAACGACAAGACATGAGTCAGTGAGCGGGTGGGTGATTGAATAAGCAGGGGGGTAAATGAGTGTGAGCGAGTGAGTGAGTGAGCGGGTTCATCAAATAACCAACCTGCATTATCGCTCTGCAGATTCCGGCTGTGACGACAACTTCCTGCTTACGGGGACATCCGGGAGCTTCAACTCCATGAACTTCCCTGAGAACTACGAAAACAACGCCAACTGCCGCTGGATCATCCGGTGGGTGGGAGGGTGGGTGAGTGGGTGAGTGGGTGGGTGAGCTTAATTGATTGAGTGGGTGTGTGTGTGTGTGAGTGAGATAGCGAGCGAGGGTGACCGACCCGGCCAGTATTGCAACCGTGAACCTCTGCACCAGAGTGCCGAATGCGCCACGGCTCGGCCAATATACCCGGCCGGTCCGTGCAGACATCCTCACCACGCGCCTGCTCTTTTCCCCACAGGGCCCCAGATGGCTACGCAGTCCAAATCTCATTCTCGGCCTTTGATCTTGAAAACAATTACGACTTCCTCAAGATCTTCAAGGGACTGGGTGCTGACAAGGAGCTCCAAGGTGAGCAGACCGAGGGATTGGTAGACCGGTCATCATCATCATCATCGATCACTCGGGGTCGAGTATGATTCTCCTCCTGGTGGGTTATTTTTGTGGCTCTTCAGATGGCTGTAGAGGCCGATCAGAGATCCGCAGATTCTGCTGCAGTGTGGGCAAGGGAATGTGATGGTGGTGGATGATGGGTTGGGCATTCTTGGTGGTAAACCTCTCTCTTACGTTGTTGCCACTTGTCCTCTGCGGCACGGTGAGGATCTTTTTGCGTAGAGTGTGACCCCATCATGGATAATCTTCCTCCATGTGGTTATGTCCTATGCAATGTCGTCCCAGTTGGTGGTGTTGATGTGGCCACTTCTTGAAGTCGTTGTCCTTGTAGCGCTCCTTCTGTCCTCCAGGGGCACACTGGTCCTGCGTTTAGTTTGGGGTACAGGACCTATTTAAGGAGGGCGGGAGTTGGGCATCCTAACAACGTGGCCAGTCCACCTGAGCTGGTGTTGGGTGATGGTAGTGGTGATGATGTTCAAGTTTGCCTCCTCCAGGGGACTGATGTTGCTGTGCCTATCTTCCCAACTGATGCTCGTGATTTTGTGGAGGCATCTTTGTTTGTGCGACTCCAGGGCTCTAACGTGCCTACTGTACATCGTCCAGGTTTTGATCCCATACAGTAGGGTGGGAAAAACTACGGCTTTATAGACGAGGTGTTTAATTTTGTCCCGGATATCGAGATCTTCAAAGACTCTTTGCATCATTTTGGCAATGTCTGCACTGGCACAGCTAGGTCGGTCGGTGGTGTATTTTCGCGTCGATGTCGGCTTTGGAGGAGAATAGTCTGCCAAGATTGGGAAAGTGATCCACAATTTCGAGGGTGGTATTGTCAGCATGTATAGCAGGGCCGGTGTTTTCTTGTCAGGTGATGGTTGGTGGAGGATCTGCGTCTTTTCAGGTTTAGGGCCAGTCCCAAGAGCTTGTATGCCTTTGTGAAGGCTCAACGATGGAAGTGGTGTAGACTTTGCTCTTTGCCTTGAATATTTTGAGGTCGGAGATTTCGGCATCTGTTTTGTAGAGGATTTAGACTCCTTGAGGCAGATTTTGTCCACTGAGGTGGAGGATAGCAGCAATCTGTCTTGTCCCCCCCATTTTAAAAGATGGTAACAATCAGGGCATCCCCGAGTTATGTGGGGATTTCCTCATTTGCCAGATCTTCAAGAGCAGGGCATGTACGTGGGTGGTGTAAGGGATCTGATCTGATTTCCTTTAAGATTAATGCTGAAATCCCATCAGGACCAGCAGCCTTGATATTTCTCATCTTCCTGATGGCATCTTGTACCTCCTGCATGCTGGGCGGTTTGTCCATGTCCGCCTTTATGGGTCGCTATGGGATATGGTCGATGACCTCCATCTCAACGGTTGTACTTCGGTTGAGGGGTTCTTCAGAGTGTTCTCTCCACCGGTATTGGATTGATTCATCAAACTTTTGAGCGAAGGGGGTATAGGCCACGGCAACTGGATCCGTATACTGCCTCAGTGACATTGAAGAAGCCTGCAGTGTGGCTGCAGTCTACCAGCTGCTGGATTTCCAGTGCTTTCCCTGTCCACAATTTGTATTTTAATTCTCTCACCCAGCGTTGGACTTCCACCTTTGCCTCTCTTTTGGCCTTGCGGTTTGTGTCGTTTTGGTAGGCGCAAAAGGTTCTTCGTCTTTGTGCTCTTCGTATTTGTGTCAATGTCAGTGTCGTTCTCTTCAAACGACTTTTTGATCGTATAGCCACTGGTATTCTTGCAGGTGTTGAGGATGGTGAACGTGAGCATGCTCCGGTGTGTTCCGATATCGTCAGGATATTCTTTGGGGAGTTTTGCACCAAGGACAGTCTGGAAGTGTTGTGGTTTGCGGGTATTGCCCAGACTATCGATGCTAAGTGTTGGCTGGCTCAGCCTTCGCTTCGAACTCGGACCCCCGCATCACATCAAGACGGCTCCTTTATCTCTAAGATTGGCTGAAATGAATGAGCAACTTAAAGTGCCTTACATCAACGATTGAAGGCAACTCCCTCCCTCCAGTGGCAGCTGCACCTGTGCTGCGCGAGATGACTTCACGTTTGTACCTGAGAAACGAGTCCAAACGTAACCACGTAGTGACTTAGGCCTGCCACCGTGCGGTTTGTACTTCTGCACGCGCACGTGCCAAATGGCGCGTTGCTTACTCAAACTCCGCTGGCGACAGTTACCAGTTATCGTTTCACTACCCTCAACCACTATTTTTTCTCTTTTTGTCCCTCTCTATCTCTAAGAATCTCCCTCTGTGTGTGTCTCTCTCCATGATGCAGCTTCATTGACGGGAACTAGCAACCCCGGTGACGTCCGGGTCTTCGCTCACGAGCTCACCGTGGAGTTCACCTCCGATAGCAGTGCAGTCAAAAGTGGCTTCAGCGCCTCCTTCAGCACATTCGACTTCTCTGCTCTCACAAGTAAGGCCAGCGAGAACATCCCGGCCCACCCAGTCACCTGCTGGCTTACTCACCCACACACCTGCTAACTCACCCACTCACTCTCTCACTCCCTTTACCGTATTTGGCTTCTCTGGACTTACAAGCATGGCCAGGGAGAGCCGCGTGGCCCACTCATCTGCCCACCCGCTCACTCACCCACTCTTTGTCTGTGTACAGACAAGGATCTGGTGGACTGCTCCTTCGAGTCGGGCTGGTGCTACTGGGACCAGGACCCTTACGACAGCGCCAACTGGGAGCGGCTGAGTGGGCCCACTTCTCCAGCTAACACCGGTCCAGATGTGGACCACACTTTTGGGAACT
This sequence comes from Petromyzon marinus, assembly GCF_048934315.1. Taxonomy (NCBI): domain Eukaryota; kingdom Metazoa; phylum Chordata; class Hyperoartia; order Petromyzontiformes; family Petromyzontidae; genus Petromyzon; species Petromyzon marinus. The sequence continues at coordinate 3,209,443 of NC_133728.1, forward strand.
CGTCAGGTATGCACTTAGGACGTAAATAAAAGCCAGTGCTAAAAGGACAAACGCATGTTGGAAACCGTTATGGAATCCTTGCGTTGCATGATTAATCTTCCTGGTTTCTCCCGCAGGGTTCTACATCCGGAACCAAAAGAGCGGCGTCGCCGCGAGCATCCGCACATTTACCTTGGACCCCGAACCGAACCCCACGTGCCTCAAGTTCTGGTGAATGCGACCACACGTCACCCTTCACGAGCAGCTCCACAGTGGTGTGGGAATAATTTGAAATCACACGGGCCCAGAATGTAAATGGTTTGGGCCCTTGCCTGTGTAAGAAGGAACACAGAGGCTCAACATACGGGGAAGGGCTCTCTTTATTCACACGTGGAGCTCCCGGTCTCTGCCGCCATCTTCTACTCTTTCTCCTCCTCTCTCCCCCCCCTCTCCCCCACCGTTCTCTCCCCCTGCCCCTCCTGCAACCTTCCCTGGCCCTTCCTCTCAACTAATCCCTCCTTGCCTCCTCTCCTCCCTCTGACATGTTCCAAGGCTCTGGCCATAGATGTGACAGCTCTGCTATATAATGCTATTTTGCTAAGGGTGCTTATAACACCCTTACACCTATGGACATCCTGTCAGTTCACCGGCAAAGTCTACCTCTACCAGTGTGTCACCGTGCGTCGAATCCCAGTCCAGAGTTTCGCTTGTGTTGAATCAACGCTGCTGAAATTGTGTAAGATCCAACAACCTCGCTGCTGTTGCCTCCACACAGTGCTTGGTAACAGATAGCAACGTGCAGCATAGCCACCACCACCACCCGGTTGTATGACAGGGTACTTGCAAACGCTGTGTGTTTCCATGTGTGTGTTGCTGAGTGTCCTGGTCTGTTTGTGTGTGTTCATGTGTATGTATGCCTGTCCCTGTATATCTCTGTGTCCCTGTGTCCATCTCTGTGTCTGACTCTGCCCGTCTGTGTGTCCCTATGTGCAGGTATCACATGTATGGGGTGGACGTCTATCGCCTCTCCCTGTCCTTGCGAACCGAGGGAGTGGCTGACGTTCCCCTGTGGGTCAAGGAGGGGAACTACGGCAACCAGTGGCACTATGGGCAGCTCTCCTTCAGCCAACCACAGAACTTCCAGGTCGGTGCATGGCGTTTGCCACCCTCATCAGCCCAATTGGCCATGGTCTGTTTAACACATAGGCTTTTGTGATCAATATCAGCCATAAGAGGTTTTTTTTAGGTTTAGATCGTGGTCTGAATGTCACAGAGGTGCGGTTTGCAGACCCATTGGTAATATGCCGAAATATTCGTGAAGCCTCCTCTCGATCCACTACTGGATCAAGGCCCCCCTGGTGCCTCCAGGCGTTTCTTCACCAAAACGTTGTTTTTTTGGACGACAGTGGTGACTGTTGTGGCCCTCATGGCAAAAATGGCCTAGGTTTGAGTCCAGCCTTGCGTGCCTCTCTGTGTGGGGTTAGGACGAATGCCCCCTGTTCCAGTATGGACTTGCTCCAGTGATGAAAAATCTAATCACGGTTTTTGTCGAAAACAATCATATTCATCTTCAATTTTCAGTTACAGTTCGCAATATTTTCCGTAAACAGTCATTGCTTACCGGCTTCCCCTCTGTTGCAGGTGGTGTTTGAGGCCCGGCGAAGGGCGGGCAGCAGCGAGATAGCACTGGACGACATCTCGCTGGAGCCTGGGGCCTGCCCGGCGTTGCCCTATCCTGAGCCCACCCCTATAATACCCACCACTCGTGAGTCTTCTTCCTGATGGCCACGTTACAAATCGCCGTGGGGGCCGAGTAGTTAAAAATGGCTTCCATTGGATTTTTTTGAAGATTTGGGTCAGCACCCTTTAAATAGTTTTCACAATTTGCAAATGCATGCATTGTTTACATTTTGAGTAAGAACTCGCCCCCGCTAAAGAAGGTATCGCAATACTTTACAGTATAAATTTAACGAAGGTAGTTCTACATATAAAATCAAGACACATATAAAAAAAGCTAAATGAGAAGACATACTCAAGGAAAAGCCAAAAGGAAGAAAATGCGTCTTGCAGAGTATCCTGAACTGTTTGGTGCTCAGATCCAACCTTTGGCCCCACGGAAGAGAGTTCCAGATATTAGGCCCCACATAGGAGAAGACCCTACCGCCCAGCGTAGAATGAAAAATTCTAGTTCGAGCTAGGAGGGTCTGGCCTGAGGAGCGCAGATGTCTAGGGGGACAGACGGGACTGCAGGTACGGAAGACCAACGCCATTTTGAGCTTTGTAAATCATTACAGCTAAGTTTAATTGCATGCAATAGCTGACTGGCAGCCAGTGCAGATCACGGAGGATGGGTTTTATTGGCTCGAAATGGCTAACACGTCGACACATGTGGGCAGCCACATTCTGCACCAGCTGCAGTTTCCGAACCAGTCCAGGAGGCAGCTCAGCATACAAAGCATTTCCGTAATCCAGACACGTTGACACAAAGGCGTGAACCAGTGTTTCGAGATCACTAGTAGATAACAGTGGGCGCAGCCCACGGAGCATTTTTAGGTGAAACCACCTCTCTGGCCACAGCTGCAACCTGAGAGTGCGAGCTACAATCGAACACTACACCTAGGTTGTGCACCACTGTTACAGGGAGATGGTGTACTCCATTAATTGATGGAGGTTCAAGATTCCCCTGTGCCCATTCTCAGCTGATTCTCTGACACGAAAAAAAATCATCAGCTCCGTCTTGTCAGGATTCAACCTGAGCCGGATCTGCTGCATCAATGCAGATACCTCTGGCAGAGAGTGTTAAGCAGGCGAGAGCTGCATCTGGGTCACCTGAGAAGGGTACACATATCTCGGTGTCATCGGCATACTCGTGGCAATGCAACCCGTGCCTCCGGATGATGGCTCCCAGTGGCCTAACATAGACATTGAATTTAAAGGGGAGATAAAACTGACCCCTGAGGGATGCTGCAAGGGGTGGGTTCATCAGGGGTTGCATGGGGATCCAAGGCTACCAGCTGGGTCCTGCCCTGCAGCAAAGATCCGTTCCACTGCGAGGCGGTGCCTCCGATTCCTGCCAGGTCCTGTAGGTGCCGCAATAAGTCAGTAGAGAAGCAGACACTGAGGTATACGTGGTGAAGGGGCGTAAACCACTATTTGCTTGAGTTGCGCTGCCTTAAGCAGGCTCATGCCTCCCTAGTGATGTTCAAACACCAGAAGCCCAGATGATAAGGCAAACTGAGCTTCACCATGAAGGACTGGGCACAAACCACAGTGAGCAGGTCACAGGCCGAGATGGGCAGGTGCAGTTTCTAGTTGGCCAGGCAGTAATAGCAGTAGTACTGTCCCATCAACTGGATGATGTAATAGGCTGAGCTTCAGCTAGGGCGAGCTGGGTGCAGCCCGCAGTGGGCTAGTCATGAGCCAGATCGTGCCGGTGGTAATCATGCCGTGCCAATCAGGTGATTAGACGAGCTTAGCTTAGACAAGCTTTTAAGATAAACAAAAAGGTTTAAAATACATTGGACACACGAGCAGCCTTGGGGGAGCTTCACGATTGTGCCTAACACTGAAGCCAAGGCTCTAACATTCTTTAATGTGCAGCCTCCTTCTTACTTCTACGTTTGCTACTCTTTGGGTCCAGTTTCGATGCAGTGTCCGAATGAGAAATTGAGCCAAACACCAGTAACGATGATCTGAACGGTTTCTGGGCTTCACCTAGGTCGACTGTGCCTCAAATGAGCACCTGCTGCGGTGTGCAAACACCGCCGCTCGGGAGACAAAGGCGGTCGGGCGTGGTGCTCGCCAACCCACCCCCCCCTGTACGCCGTGCCGGCCTTCGTTCGGTGCTCACGAGCAGCGCTTGCCCCCAAAAAGTCTGTCAAGGCTACACGGGGGACCTTTGTCTTTGTGTGTCCGCCCGCGCAGCCCCGTGTCCCGCGGGTCAGTTTGTGTGCGCCGACATCTCGTGCATCCCCCTGTCCGCGCGCTGCGACGGCGTCAACGACTGCAACGACGCCTCCGACGAAGTCTCCTGCAGTAAGTCGTGGGTGAAGGGGGAGGAGTTACCGCTCTGGTCTCGCCCTCCTCAAGGGCGACAGGACGGCTCGCGCGACCCTGAACGCGGCGTGAGCAGTGACTCGCCGGGGCTCCCGTTACCGTGTGGCACCCGTTACCGTGTGGCACCCGTTACCGTGTGGCACCCGTTACCGTGTGGCACCCGTTACCGTGTGGCACCCGTTACTGTGTGGCACCCGTTACCGTGTGGCACCCGTTACCGTGTGGCACCCGTTACCATGGCACCCGTTACCATGGCACCCGTTACCATGGCACCCGTTACCGTGGCACCCAAGGGAGTTGGGGAACACTGAAGCTCGTTGAGCTTCGGAAGGAAAACTCGCGGTGGGTTGGGATATCGCTCTTTGCGCCAATTGTCAGCAGTTCTCCTGCTGCGTTTGTTTCACCTGATGACGGTTGCTTGTGTTGCGATTGAAATGTCGTGATCTATTATTTTTTTACCTACGTGATTTTTACCGAAAGAACCAAAGAGTATAGCAAACAGTAAACCGATAATAAATGAGCGGAACAATAATAACTTGCAACTTTAATATTGATAACATCAATAATTGCCTTAATAACACATTTAATACATATGAATAAAGTAAATATGTTTACCTCAGCCACAGACCGGTTGAAACGCATGGAGTGATGACGTCATGGGGGTCGTCATGGCGCCCATGTTGCATGGGGGACGGCCACGTAGCATCGGGCTATTTTCCTGGCAGCTGATTGGCCAGTGCAGTGGGAGTGATGACGAAATCCCTAGCAACCACTGTCTTGCCCCCAGATTCATGATCTTTAATCGGATTCGCATATTTAACAACACAAAATCACGGCCTATCCCACGGTATTTCGGAGCCAACTACAATGGCAGCCTACCTTGATGTTACACGCATTGCCTATACCTGGGGCCTCCTGGTTCCCAGCCATCTTTGGCTGGGGTTCGTAAGGGCACAGGAGGTACGTCCGTGACCCTCAAGCCACGTGTGTCTCTCTGCAGCTTCCGGTTGTGATGACAACTTCCTGTTCACGGGGACATCCGGGAGCTTCAACTCCATGAACTTCCCCGGCAACTACGACAACAACGCCAACTGCCGGTGGCTCATCCGGTGGGTGGTTGGGTTGGGTGGGTGAGTGAGTGGGTGGGTGAGTGAGTGGGTGAGTGAGTTAGTTAGTGAGTGGGTGGGTGAGTGAGTGAGTGGGTGGGTGAGTGAGTGGGTGGGTGAGTGAGTGAGTGAGTGGGTGAGTGAGTGAGTGGGTGGGTGGGTGAGTGAGTGGGTGGGTGAGTGAGTGAGTGGGTGGGTGAGTGGGTGGGTGGGTGAGTGAGTGAGTGAGTGGGTGAGTGAGTGAGTGGGTGGGTGAGTGAGTGGGTGAGTGAGTGAGTGGGTGGGTGGGTGAGTGAGTGGGTGGGTGATTGAGTAAGTGAATGGGTGAGTGGGTGGGTGGGTGAGTGGATGGGCTGGTGGGTGCTGGCCCGGGGCCATTCCTTTCATCCCCTCATCAACATGCGACCCACTCACCCTCCCCCCGCGCGTTTCTTCTGAAGCCGGCTTGTGCCGGGCGACGGTCCTGACCACCGTGCCGTTATTCCCAACAGCGCCCCGGAGGGCTACGCCGTCCAGTTCACCTTCTCGGCATTTGCGCTCGAAGACCGGTACGACTTTTTCAACATCTACAAGGGGATTGGCGCCGCCAAAGAGAGGCTGGGTGAGCGCATTGTGCCATCTACGGGTCCGACAGCCGTCCACAAACGATCGCTCGCTTCGCTTCAGCAACATCTTTTCAGAAGCCACCAATGCACGCCACTCGGTCACCGCCGTGTTATCAATGAACTGGCATCAAGCGTTGGTTTTCCCTTCCGCTCTCCGTGTCTCTCTCCGTGTCTTTGTCGTGTGCGTGTCTCCATCTCTCTCCGTCTCTCTCTCTGTCCCTCTCTCCCCACGTCTGTCTCTCTCTCTCTCTCTTCGTGTGACAGCTTCGTTAACCGGAGTCAGCAACCCCGGCGACGTGCGGGCCTTCGCCCACGAGCTCACCGTGGAGTTCACTTCCAACAGCCTCCAGACATATGGCGGCTTCAGCGTATCCTTCAGCGCGTTCAACCTCTCGGGACTCACAAGTACGGCCATTGAGAGCAGCGTGGCCCACTCACACTCACTCACCCGCTCGCCCACCGGCTCACCAGCTCACCCACTCTTTGTCTGTGTGCACTTACTTACACCCTTCACTGCGTTTGACTCACAAGTTTTGCCCCCTACCCACCCCTGCCCACCCCACTAGTTCACCCACTCTTTGTCTGCGTGCAGACAAGGAGCTGGTGGATTGCACCTTCGAGTCGGGCTGGTGCTACTGGGACCAGGACCCCTTCGACAGCGCCGACTGGCAGCGGCTGAGCGGTCCCAGCTCTCCAGCCAGCACCGGCCCGGACGTGGACCACACCTTTGGGAACTCGTCAGGTGCGCACCTGGGAGAGAGATAAAATAACGAGCGCTAAATGGACAACCGCATGTCGGACAGCATTTGGAATCCGTGCCTTTGCATGATTGTTCTTCCTGGTGTCCCCCCCCCCCTCCGCAGGGTTCTACATCCGGAACCAGAACAGCGGCGTTGCCACGAGCATCCGCACATTTACCTTGGACCCCGAACCCAACCCCACGTGCCTCAAGTTCTGGTGAATACGACCGCGCGTCACGGCCATTCGTGTGACTGAATAACATTGTGCCAATTGTGAACCGGGCGGTGTCGATTATTGTTATTGTTGTTAAACGCCGTTGCCGTGGGTGGAAGTCCCCCAAGATGGACAGAGAGAAGGAGGGCACAGGGCTCAAGGTGAGCAGCAGCGGGAAGAGAGAAGAAGGAGCGGGGCGGGAGAACTGATGACCGGGGAGGGGCTCAAAATGTCATGGATGACGAGAGGGCGATAAACATGAAGACGATGAGAGTGGAGGGCCGAGGAGAAGGAGATGAGGAAGGAGCAGAAGGGAGCTGTATGGAAGAGGAGGAGTAGAGTGTGTTTTCGCAGTGGGCGGCGACGTCGTGTAGATGGGCGGGGTTCAGAGCGGGGGGTGGCCACAGAGGAGTCACTTGTAAAAGGTTTCAGTTTGGTGTTTTAACATCTCAACACCTGTTTTGTTGCCAGAAAAAAGGGGAAAACCCCATTATCAGGAGTCACGTGGTTTACAGGCAGCTTCAGCGTTGGTTTGTGTTGTACCCGAATGCTTCACTCTCGCATCTCGTACAGCCACGAGGCAGGCGGCTTCCCACTCCTTCGCTGCTGCTGTCATTGCAATCCGCATCTTCCACGTGACCTCTCTCCCATTACCGCCCCCCGTGTGTCTGCGTGTATGTCCATCCCTGCGTCTCTGTGTCCCCATGTGTGACTCTATCCCTCTGTGCATCCCTCCTGTGTGTCTCTGTGCGCAGGTACCACATGTACGGGGTGGACGTCTATCGCCTCTCCCTGTCCCTGCGGACGGAGGGAGCGGCCGATGTTCCCCTGTGGCAGAAGGAGGGAAACTACGGAAACCAGTGGCACTACGGGCAGCTCAACTTCACCCAATCACAGAACTTCCAGGTCCGATCATTAAACTCATGCTTTATTATTCCAGCTGCTAAGGCCCCGTTGAGAACCGGCAGCTCTGTTACCACAATGACCACAGCCCGAGGCAGTGCCGGAAGCTACAGGACATTGCAGTTGGGTAGAGTTACGTAGAGATCCGTACAGTTACACAGATATCTATAGAGTTACAGGAAGATCCATTGTTTCATAAAGTCTAATAGAGTAACACATATCTATCTCGTGTTACATAGAGCTCTGTAGAGTTACATAAGGATCTATAAAGTTACATCGAGACTCATTGACTTGTCTGGCCAAGGCCTATTGAGCTAAGCAGCTCTCGTGGGAAAATTGTTTTCGCTTACCACGGCACTTTTCAACAACGCACCTACCGCGTTACAACCAGGGGTGACCCATCAATAAAGGTGAACTAGGACGGTCGCCTAGGGTGCCAAATGAAGTGGGGGAAGGGGGGGGGGCGCCAAATTCGAGGTAAGAATACATAAAATAATGACGATGTCATTATTTCAAATTCCCGTGGAAGGATAACCCAAATAATGATGCCTCTGTTTAAAAAAATACGGCAAAAATGAAAATAGGGGCACAATTTTTCACAGTTGACCCAAAAACCCTCAGCCTAGATCTGCCCTTGGGGTTTGGGGGTGGAGGGGCACTTATTACGTGGCTTCGACCTAGACCGCCAGTCGCTGGCAAGCTAGTCTAGGACCACCCCTGGTCACAAAGAGGTCTTTCTGCATCGGTTGCCGTTTTTTCTTTCTCCATTGCAGGTTGTGTTTGAGGCCCGGCGGAGGGCGGGCAGCAGCGAGATAGCGCTGGACGACATCTCGCTGGAGCCTGGGGCCTGCCTGGATGCGCCCTATCCCGAGCCCACCCCTATAATCCCCACGACTCGTGAGTGGTCCCCCTCCCCCCCACACTGCTCCGTGGCTTGTGGCTGGATGAATCGCCTCGTATTTAAAGTTTAACACAGATGGGGTTTGTCGTGGCCCAGTACCGTGCTCTGTAATGGCGGTTTTGAGTGAGGCCACTACGTTGTAATCCGGCCAAACTTTTGTGTCGTCAAGGCCCTCCACCACCCCGCCACAGCCAAACAGGTCAGACGATGGTCACGTGGCACACAAGCCGTCTTAACGGCACGCCGATTGTGACTGTTTCAGCTCAACGTATTGTAAACTTAAACAGATTCAAAAGTGCAGTCTATTATCCTATAACACGTGTTTTCATAATATGAATTGGATATGATGCGATGAATATATTAGAGAACACATTTTCTACCACGGATGCGAATTGGATTGTTGCTACGTAGCTCGAGTAGGAATAAGCGGTTGTGCAGCTGCCTCAGCGTAGGATCACGCAAGGCAGGATTCTATTGTAGAAGCCGTTGGTCTACTCTCGGCTTTTCAATTCTAGACACCAACGGATTACGCCGGGTCCCTCCATTCTGTTGTAGAGACCTTTGGCCTACTTTAGGCTTATCTATTCTAGTCATCAACGGATTACGCCGGGTCACACAATTCTGTTGTAGAGACCATTGGCCTACGTAAGGCTTATGTATTTTAGTAGTCAACCGATTATGCATGGTCTCTTTACCCTGTTGTGGATGGCATAGGCCTACTTGAGGCTGATCTACTTAATTAATCAACAAATTACCCAGGGTCTCACGAGAGGGAAACTCTGCAATGTAAGCTCCGTGAAAATGCCCGCGTCCGTCACCAGCACCAGCCTGGCCGCTGTGTGATGCTAAATCTCTGTGTGAACGTGTGTGCATTTGCGCACACACGTCTTTGTCTTTGTGTGTGCGCCCGCGCAGCCCCGTGTCCCGCGGGTCAGTTTGTGTGCGCCGACATCTCGTGCATCCCCCTGTCCGCGCACTGCGACGGCGTCAACGACTGCAACGACGCCTCCGACGAAGTCTCCTGCAGTACGTCGATGAGGGAGGGGGGATACGCCCCTCCAGCCTCGCCCTCCTCTTTCATCCCGTTGGCATTTCATCCCCAATATTGAACCCCCGACGGCACTGGGTAGACCGCACAAAACCGCGCATATGGTACGGGTTAAAACTAAATTTTACACTCTTGATTTGAAGCTTTCGTGACCGCAGGAATCCATACTCTTTGGTTTCTTTCGGTAAAGTCACGTGGGTAGAAATAGAATAGAATGAAACAAATCTCGACGTTTCGATCGCGACACAAGCAACCCTCATCAGACGGGAACACCACGGCATTTTTTTCTTGCAGTGGTGTTTCCACCTGATGAGGATTGCTTGTGTCGCGATCGAAACGTCGTGATTTGTTCGATTTTATTTCATATGATTTTATCTCTACCTACGTGACTTTACCGAAAGAACCAAACGGTATAAATTTTTGCACGAAATTATTTTATTTTACCGAAGCCCACTGAGCTACTAGCTCTTTGTTGGAGAGGCGACCTGGTCACACACGCGATGATAGCTCATCAAAGTGACTCCTATTACGTGTGGGAACAATTTATAGTGGCAGCGAAATAATCTTAAGTGCACGTTTCTCGATGTGGAGCAGGGGGGTGGGGCAAAACCGGAGGAATCTATAGAACGGTCCACACGACCACTACGGGGAGAGAGAGAGAGAGAGCGAGCGGACTCCATACATACGACAGGCTTCATCAGGGTCCGGGATCGAGCCCACGGTCTCCTGCATGCCAGGCCAGGAAGATGACATCTCCTGGCCACTGCGGCACCCTGCAATGCCCTGTCGGTGCAAAGCCCCCGCTGGAGGCAGGGAGCTCGACAAAGCCGCCCCCTCTCCAGGGTTTTGTTGGGCCCACTCGCCCATGCTGAACGGACTTCTGTCCAGGGCACACGAGGAGAGAGAGGGCTGTGTATATGACGGATGCGCCATGTCTGCCAGATTCATGACCTTACTCGGATTCACATATTTAACCACGAAAAAATCACAGCTTATCCCACGGTATTTCGGAGACCACTACAATTACAGCCTAGCTGGATGTTACGAGCATTGGCTATACCCGGGGCCTCCTGGTTGCCAGCTCTACGTGGTCCGTAAGGACATGCTAGGAACGTCCGTGACCCTCGACACACGTGTGTCTCTCTGCAGCGTCGAGTTGTGACGACAACTTCCTGTTCACGGGAACGTCCGGGAGCTTCAACTCCATGAACTTCCCCAACAACTACGAGAACGACGCCAACTGCCGCTGGCTCATACGGTGGGTAGGGGGGTATTTGGGCGTGCGGGGTGGTCGAGCTCGTGAGTGAGTTGGAGAGTGAGTGAGTGGGTGAGGGAGTGAGTGGGCGAATGAGTTAGTGAGTGAGTGAGTGAGCGAGTGTGTGGGCGAGTGAGCGAGTGGGTGAATGGGTGAGTGAATGGGTGAGTGAGTGAGTGAGTAAGTGAGTGAGTGGGTAGGAGAGTGAGTGAGTGGGTGGGTGGGTGAGTGAGTGAGTGGGTGGGTGAGCAAGTGTGTGGGCGAGTGAGCGAGTGAGTGAATGGTGAGTGATTGAGCGAGTGAGTGAGTCAGTGAGTGAGTCAGTGAGTGAGTGAGTGAGTGGGTGAGGGAGTGAGTGGGCGAATGAGTTAGTGGACGGGTGAGTGAGTGAGTGAGTGAATGACTAAGACGCGCCCTCACCCCGGACGTTTCCTCTGAAGCCGGCTTGTGCCGGCGACGGTCCTGACCACCGTGCCGTTATTCCAACAGCGCCCCTGAGGGCTACGCCGTCCAGTTCACCTTCTCGGCGTTTGAGCTCGAAGACCGGTACGACTTTGTCAACATCTACAAGGGGATTGGCGCCGCCAAGGAGAGGCTGGGTGAGCGCGCTCTGCCGTCCGTGCATCTGATAACCGTCCGTCTGTCCGTCGAACAAACGAACGATCGCTGCAACGTCTGACCTTTCGTTCCACCTGCACCCTCCCCCCCCCCCACCTGTGCCTACCCCCTAGAGGGGAGCTTCTCCGGGATCTGAAACAGGGGTTCGGAAAAGACTTGAGCTGGTCTCCCTCTCTGTCTCTCTCTCTCTCTCCCTGTGACAGCTTCGTTGACGGGAACGACGAACCCTGGCGACGTGCGGGCCTTCGCTCACGAGCTCACCGTGGAGTTCACCTCCGACAGCAGCCAAGTGCGAGGAGGCTTCAGCGTCTCCTTCACCGCATTCGACTTCTCCCAACTCACGAGTATTTCACCACCCACTCACCCACCCGCTCACTCACCCGCCAGTTTCCTCACCCGCTCGCTTATTCACCCACTCACCCACTGACTCACCCACTCACTCACCAACTCGCTCACTCACCCGCCAGTTTACTCACCCGCTCGCTTATTCACCCACTCACCCACTGACTCACCCACTCACTCACCCACTCGCTCACTCACCTGCTAGTTTACTCACTCGCCCGCTTGCTCACCCACTCGCTCACTCACTGACTCACCCACTCACTCACCCACTCGCTCACTCACCTGCTAGTTTACTCACTCGCTCGCTTACTCACCCACTCACTCACTCACCAGTTTACTCACCTGCTCGCTTATTCACCCACTCGCCCACTCACTCACCCACTCACTCACCCACTTGCTCACTCACCTGCTAGTTTACTCACTCGCCCGCTTACTAACCCACTCACCCACTTACTCACTCCCTTCATCGTGCTAGACTTTTCCGGACTCAGGAGTTCTTAACCAATCACCCACTCACTCACTCGCTCAGTCACATGCTAGTTTACTCACCCGCTCACTGACTCACCCACTCACTCACCCGTTCACTCCCTTCACAGGGATAGACTTTTTATCCGAACTAACGAGTACTCAACCACCCACTCACCCACTAGTTCACTCACCCGCTCACTCACCCACCCACTCACCCACTAGCTCACTCACCCGCCCAACACACACAACCACACAACCCATCCTCATCCACTCACTCACCCACTCTTTGTCTGTGTGCAGACAAGGAGCTGGTGGATTGCTCCTTCGAGTCGGGCTGGTGCTACTGGGACCAGGACCCCTACGACAGCGCCGACTGGGAGCGGCTGAGCGGGCCCAGCTCTCCAGCTAACACCGGCCCGGACGTGGACCACACCTTTGGGAACTCGTCAGGTGCGCACGCACACACGCACGCAGAGGCTTGTGTTTTCCCGCACGAGGGGTTGCCGAAGAGTAGAGATCGGGGAGCAGTGCTGTGAAGCCAAGCTCGTCTTGTCAGTCTTGTTACAAAACCGTGGGTGTGCAGGACGCCTTGGGTACTAAACGATGCGTATGGTTAGGACTTCCGATCAGGAGAGCATTTCACGTCCAGTTCCGGTGACTCCACATTTATCTGTACTGTTGGTAGAACGTCACGCTCAGCTGTGAGCCCACGTGTTACAGCACATGCTGTAAGTCACCGGCTAGCTCTCGCTAGGGCGCCACGGTGGCTAGGAGATGTTAACTTCCTCGCCGAGTATACAGGAGGTCCTGGGTTCGACCCTGCCGCTCTGACGCCTGCTGCTGTATATTTGGAGTTGGCGTGTTCTCCCCTATGGCCACGTGGATCGTTCTCCGGGTCTTCCGTTTTTTTTTTCCCCTCCACGTTTGGAATCGACGTCACCAACGCGTCTAGATTATTTGCCCGCGGTAAACTCCCGCGTGATGATGACGGCGACGACGATGGTGAGCTATCATTTGCGACGGCCAGGGTCGCTTCCGATGGAGAGCTACACAGCAGCCTAGTGGGGCCTCACGCCGGGTAACAATGAAATAGAAAGACGCCCGGCCGCCATCACTCCCGCCATGACGCTGGCTTCACCATCACCACTGGTGGCCGGAGTTAACACCTACACCGGAGTTAACACCTACACCGTTGTTAACACCTACACCGTAGTTAACACCTACACCGGAGTTAACACCTACACCGGAGTTAACACCTACACCGTTGTTAACACCTACACTGGAGTTAACACCTACACTGTTGTTAACACCGACACCGGAGTTAACACCTACACCGTTGTTAACACCTACACCGGAGTTAACACCTACACCGTTGTTAACACCTACACCGTTGTTAACACCTACACCGTTGTTAACACCAACACCGGAGTTAACACCTACACCGTTGTTAACACCTACACCGTTGTTAACACCTACACCGTTGTTAACACCAACACCGGAGTTAACACCTACACCGGAGTTAACACCTACACCGTTGTTAACACCTACACCGGAGTTAACACTGACACCGGAGTTAACACCTACACCGGAGTTAACACCGACACCGTTGTTAACACCTACACCGTTGTTAACACCTACACCGTTGTTAACACCTACACCGTTGTTAACACCGACACCGTTGTTAACACCTACACCGGAGTTAACACTGACACCGGAGTTAACACCTACACCGGAGTTAACACCGACACCGTTGTTAACACCTACACCGGAGTTAACACCTACACCGTTGTTAACACCTACACCGTTGTTAACACCTACACCGTTGTTAACACCGACACCGTTGTTAACACCGACACCGTTGATAACACCTACACCGGAGTTAACACCTACACCGTTGTTAACACCTACACCGTTGTTAACATCTACACCGTTGTTAACACCTACACCGTTGTTAACACCTACACCGTTGTAAACACCAACACCGGAGTTAACATCTACACCGTTGTTAACACCTACACCGTTGTTAACACCTACACCTGATGACGACCGTTTGTGTTATGGTCGAAACGTCGTGAGAATTTTAATTGTTTTATATATATTTTATTGTTTCCCTTCAACGTGGCTTTACCAAAAGAGCTAAGAATATGAATGCCTACACCGGAGTTAACACCAACACCGGAGTTAACACCTACACCGGTTATTTCCCGCCAAAATACCGTTGCCGTCCATTTTTCGAGTCCCCTATTTACGCACTATGCACTGTAAAGATCCAACGGTATTATTGGCAGTTTTCAAGCAATGTTGACGGCCTTCGCGGCGTTAACTCTCCTGACGATGGCGCAACACGATGACCACCTTGGTGAACTCGCCGCTTTAATATTAACTAACGACCGTGATTGGATACAGTACCATAAATATTTCCGCAACAACCACATTAAAGCGACATGTGCCGTAGTGTTATCATGCCTGTGAACCCATTATCAGTGGCCTAGTCACCCCGTGCTCTTATAAATGTCAACAATTCAGATCTTGCTGGTCACCTCGTGCCCTTATAATTATCAACGTTCATTCTATACACTACACTATACACTACTATACACTACACTATAAACTACACTATACTGTACACTATACACTACACTATACACTACACTATACACGACATTATACACTACACTATACACTACACTATACACTACACTATACACTACACTATACACTACACTATACACGACACTATACACTACACTATACACTACACTATACACGACATTACTACATAGCTGTAAACCCCTTATCAGTGCCCTACCTTATTACAGTCCAATTCAGGCCTCATTGGCCACCCCGTGCCCCTTATAAATGTCAACGTTCATCCTATACACGACACTATATCCTACTATACACTACACTATACACTAATATACACTACACTTAACACTACACTACTACATAGCTGTAAACGCCTTATCAGTGCCCTACCTTATTACAGACCAATTCAGATCTTATTGGCCACCCCATGCCCCTTATAAGTGTCAACGTTCATCCCACAAAGTCCCATCACAGTTGTACAAAGACAACAGCCGGATTACTGTTGGACGCAGCCCGATGATTATCTATGATCAACTGCAGTTTCCACACTTTGATGTTATACCCTCTCCGTGACTCTCTCGGCTCTTGGCCCGCGTGCTGTACAGCAACATGCACGTGGGTTGCCATCGGCTCCCCTTCTCTTTGATTTGGTGCTTCACACGCGGTGCAACGGATTGCGCCGAAGCAATCAGCGTTGCATTGCCCATGCAAGTCAAATGCTTAAGAGCGGTGGTTGTAAAGGTTTCTGTTGGCGGCTGTTATGAATGTATGACTCGTGAACATCGTCGATGTTTTCACCAATCGTACACTTTGCGAGGTATACCCCGACGAGCTGAGTAACTTGGAAGCGAATTGATAAGCAAAAGGGAAAGCGTAAACCGAAGCCGAGCAATGCGTGACGTCATTTGCTCGGGGCTCGCCGGTTGCTCTTGGAAACCCAACATTGTTTGCCATCAATGAGTTCACAAAGGGTCTCTATTATCGCTCTGGGTCACCATATGGATTCACCTGTTTTCCGTCGTTATTTTATCTTGGCGGACTCATGCGACGTGATTATTCATCCAGTGGCTGTCATGTACGGTACAATTTCGCACATTCATAACTCGCCCTCACACACCTCCCCGCGGACATTTCCACGTGTCCCCTGAGGTCTACGTACCCCCGGTTGAGAACCGCTGGCCTAGACAAGTAAAATACTTAAGAGTCCTGACCAGTCATCTTACCCTCATGTGACTTTTTAAATGGGGGGATGTGGGAGGGGGGGCTTATCTTAGACCCCTACTTACATAGACAAAGATTCCCCTTATAGTCTGTAACAGACTGTTGGGGCAAGTGCTGTGAGTGAGCAGCACCTGTGAAGGCCGGCACGGCACACGAGGGGATGGGTGGCCAGCACCACGCCCGGCCGCCTTTGTCCACCCCAGTGGCGATGTTTACTACACACCGCACCAGGTACTCATTTGAGGCTGAGTCGACCTAGGGGGGAGGCCCATGACCTGTTCAAATAATTTCCACCGGTGTTGGCCATGAGCAGGAATCAAACCGCTACACTGCCGCTCCCCTACTTAACAGCCCGTGCCACACTTATGCACGAAGTCTTGTTACAGAACCGTGCGTTTGCATGATTGTTCTTCCTGATTTCCCACCCCCCCCCCCCCCCCCCCTCCGCAGGGTTCTACATCCGGAACCAGAACAGCGGCATCGCCACGAGCATCCGCACATTTACCTTGGACCCCGAACCCAACCCCACGTGCCTCAAGTTCTGGTGAATGCGACCGCGCGTTGCCCTTCACGAGCAGCCCCCTTTGCAATTGCTGTACAGGCGGAGCCGTGTAGAGGGTGTGGGTAGCTGTAATAATAATAATGACATTTATAACGCGCCAGATTTTGCAGACGCGTCAACAACTCAGAGGCGCGGGAGCCAATCTCGGGGCTGCTCGAAAGCCTGGCCCAGACAGATAGAGGGCTTTAGAGGTTTCGTGAAAGTCAGAGTGCATTTGATGATGATGGACACAGCTCTGACGCGCCACTCATTCACTCATCCCTTTGCCAAGTTGCTCCGTAACTTGCCTGCTCACTCAACCTCTCACTCATGCACTCGCCCACTAATTCGATTCGCGCACTCACCTACCCACCCACCCGCACACCCGCTCGCCCACGCGCCCACTCAACGATCCAGCGGCAGTTTGTGTTGTTGTTGTTGTTTTAGCTTCCTGGGGGAAGTCCACGGGGTTGAAGCTCCTCGACGCTGCCGTGAACTGGAAGTTGTCACCACAACTGGAAGCTGCAGAGACACAAATGTGTCGAGGGGCATGTACTTTTTACTCGTGCTCCTGCGCCCTTACAGACTCCGTAGAGCTGCGTGGAGTTGGCTGGGAACTAGGAGGCCCCAAGTATAGGCAATGCAGTAGACCCCAAAACTCCGTGGGATAAACCGTGATTTTTGTTGTAAAAAATGTTAATCCGAGGTGAGATCGCAAATCCCGGGGCAAGGCAGTAGTTGCTAGGGATTGCATCATCACTCTCACCGCACTGGCCAATCGGCTGCTAGGAAGAAAGCTCCATGCAATGTGGTTGCCATGACGTCCCCCATGCAACATGGCAACCATGATGTTCCCCATGCAACATGGCCACCGTGAAGTTACTCATGCAACATGGCCAACATTACAGCCTCCATATTGCATGGGCGCCATGACGACCCCCATGCAATATGGCCACCATGACTTCGTCACTCCATGTTTTTCAACCGGACTGTGGCTCAGGTAAGTGTATTTACTTTGTTCACATGTAATACAATTTGTTATTAAGGCAATTTACTTTCATTGATGTTATCAATATTAAAGTTGTAGATAATTACATTCTACCCGTTCATTCCTTGCCAAGTCACCGAGTAACTTGCCGACTGACATAATAGGCGACACATGAATGTGCCATGAAGAAGGGCCATTGCCCAAAACGTCTCCCATTGTAATTTATTCTTTTCATTCTGAGGCCACAAAATACCGCAGGGCAAAATAAGCAAAGAGCAATCGGAGCATTACGTTTGGCCAATGTTTAGTTGGCCAAACGTAACGTCATCGCTTGGCCAAACGTAACCCAACGTTGAAGCAAATGGGCATATGCGAGGTCGGCGTTAGTGTGTCTCTGTGTGTGTCCCTCTGTGTGTGTGTCCCTGTACATCTCCCTGTGTGTCCCATATCTTCATACCTGTGTCTCTTGTATCCCCGCTGTGTGTTTCCTGTCCGCAGGTACCACATGTATGGGCGGAACGTCTATCGCCTCTCCCTGTCCCTGCGGACGGAGGGAGCGGCCGACGTTCCCCTGTGGTTCAAGGAGGGCAACTACGGCAACCAGTGGAACTACGGGCAGCTCTCCTTCAACCAATCGCAGAGCTTCCAGGTCCGACCGCCACTCCTTCCTTCTTCGTTCATTAGCAATGAATCGGTCGCAGGCTTCGGCCCGGGGCCTAGCGGGCCTAGCGAGACACAGCCGGCCCTCGCCGATCATCCGCGTCGAGCGTGGGTCAAGCCGCCCGATACCACAAAAGCAGGCGCTAGGCCTGGGCCTGACCAGGCCTGGCGCCTGCTTTTGCCACCCGCGGTCCGATGGGGAAGGGCCGTCGATGATCGCGCGCCCGAGAGCTCTGCTGTGACCATGCACAGCTGCCCCGCCGATGCCAGGTGCCCCCCTCTCTGCGTTTAATCGTGACGTCTCGAGTTTGTCCTTGGGCAATGCCGCCCTCGCCCTATGCGTCGCGGCTGTCCCGGAGCACTACGACGTCGCTTCTCGGCACGTTCGACGAGGCACCCACCCCCCCCCCCCCCCCTCCGGTGCCAGCGGTCCCTGCCGCGGCACAAGGCTGACTCGGCATCTGGCGTGTGAGCGGCGGGTGTCAAGACTGCTGTCAGTCGGGGGACGTTGATTGCTCTGTGGTCTAGCCGAGGTCACTCCAGTGTCAGCTCAACCTGTACATTAGTCTGCTGCCAGTAGGAGGCGGTGATTGCTCTGTGGTCTAGCCTGGGGGCACCCCCATTAGCAGCTTTCTCTGTAGATCAGTCTGCTGCCAGGAGAAGGTGATGGTTGCTCTGTGGTCTAGCCCAGGGGCACCCCCAGTGTCAGCTGTCCTTGTGTCGTAGTGTGGCACGACTTGGACTCGGCGCCTGTCCTTCTAAGGAGCATGAGTCTGTTATTAGTAGGCGGCGGGGGGGGGGGGTGATGATTGTTACGTGGTCCAGCCTAGGGGCACCCCCAGTGACAGCTGTCCCTGTGTGGCACCTGGCCTGCGAGCGGGCGTCTAATTCCGCTGCCATCGGTAGAGGTTGGCGAGGTTTGGTGCTGTGTGTGAGTGCGATGCCAAATGAGTAACTCGCGGTGTCATTCTTCGAATTTGGCAAATTGGAAACACCGCGTGCCGATGCCGGCGCTTTCCTGAGTGGGTAAATTATGTTGGTTCGTCTTGGGGTGGTTTTTTTTCCCCTTCCCACTGTTTTTATTTTACCAGGCAAGACCACACTGAGCCTATGCAGCTCTTTTTCAAAAGCGACCCTGGCTCAACGAAGTGGCGGCTTCTCATTATCGCGTGGAAATGTACGTGTGACGTTCATTTCTAAATGTGGAGGGGAAAAATCGGAGGACCCGGAGAAAAATCCACACGACCACTGGAAGAGAGAGAGAGAGAGGGAGACACACACACACAACAAACGTCAGGGATAGTATCGAACCCACAACCTCCTCCATACCAGGCGAGGTAGTTAACATCTCCTAGCCACCGTGATGATGATGAGAGAGAGAGAGAGAGACACGCAAACTCCAAATTTACAGCAGGCGTCAGGGTCAGGATCGAACCCACGACCTCCTGTATACCAGGCGAGGG
This sequence comes from Petromyzon marinus, assembly GCF_048934315.1. Classification (NCBI taxonomy): domain Eukaryota; kingdom Metazoa; phylum Chordata; class Hyperoartia; order Petromyzontiformes; family Petromyzontidae; genus Petromyzon; species Petromyzon marinus. The sequence continues at coordinate 3,229,140 of NC_133728.1, forward strand.
AGTTAACATCTCACCACTAGGGGGCACTGTTTAATAACGGGTTATCCACTCTACTCCCAGGTGGTGTTCGAGGCGCGGCGCAGGGCGAGCGAAAGCGAGGTGGCTCTCGACGACATCTCCCTGGAGCCCGGGGCCTGCCCGGAGTCGCCCTACCCCGAGCCCACCCCCTTCATCATCACGACGCCGGTGCCCACGACGACTCCCCCTCCCCCCCCCCGTGAGTCTCTCGTCCCGCCGGGGCGGTGGGGCCTCTTCGGCGTGTGGACTAACGGAGAGGCCCGTGTGGACTTGCCTAGAGGCCCTGCGGAGAGGCCCGTGTGGACTTGCCTAGAGGCCCTGCGGAGAGGCCCGTGTGGACTTGCGGAGAGGCCCGTGTCGTCTATGCATCACCCTAAGTGTCGACACGTATAACTCGCAGTCATCACTGTCGAAACCGCCATCACCCCACCGTCACCGCCACCACCACCGCCACCAACATCACCGACCGCCACCGCCACTGCTGTCACCATCGCCGCCACTGCCGCCACCACCGCCATTCCCGTCGCCGCCACCACCGCCGCCATCACCACCGCCACCACCGCCACCACCGTGACTACCATCATCAACATCACCGCCACCGGCGCCGCGGCCGCCGTGGTTTGTCTGCCGACTGGCGCGGGGTGGGGGGGGGGCCTTGACCGCGGTGCCGTTTGGTTTATTTTTGTTTGGCCCGCAGGGGACTGCGGCGGCCCCCACGAGCTGCGTGAGCCGAACGTCACCTTCACGTCGCCGAGATTCCCCTTCGCCTACATGGACAACGCCGACTGTGAGCGCCGCATCGGCCCCCGCGGGTTGCGGCCACGGCTGCCGCTGGGGGTGCCCCGAAGCTAGACCACAAAGCAACCATCGCCCCCTACTGGCAGCAGACTGATGTACAGGGAGAGCTGCCACTGGGGGTGACCTAGGCGAGACCACAGAACAACTATCGCCTCCTACTGGTAGCAGACTGATGTACAGGGAGAGCTGCCACTGGGGGTGACCTAGGCTAGACCACAGTGCAACCATCGCCACCTACTGGCAGCAGACTGATGTACAGGGAGAGCTGCCACTGGGGGTGACCTAGGCGAGACCACAGAGCAACCATCGCCCCCTACTGGCAGCAGACTGATGTACAGGGAGAGCTGCCGCTGGGGGTGCCCCGAGGCTAGACCACAGAGCAACCATCGCCCCCTACTGGCAGCAGACTGATGTACAGGGAGAGCTGCCACTGGGGGTGACCTAGGCGAGACCACAGAGCAACCATCGCCTCCTACTGGCAGCAGACTGATGTACAGGGAGATATGCCACTGGGAGTGACCTAGGCTAGACCACAGAGCAACCATCGCCTCCTGAAACAAATGAGACTCCTATCCTAGTCTCTAATTCTAACCTGGCCACATAAAATCCGCTTGGAACTCTCTCCCCAAATATCTCACTCTCCCCACGTCTCGTTTTCTCCCCACGTTTCTCTCTCCCCATACATGTGTGTGTCTCTCTCTTTCTCCCTCCCCATGTCTCTCTCTCTCTCTCTCCCATGTCTCTCTCTCACCACGTCTCCCTCTCCCCATGTGCCCGCGTGCGCATCTCCCTGCTCAGTTGGTAGAGCGGAGGACTGTAGTTGGTTGAGGTTGAAATTCTTAGGTTGAAATTCTTACCTACCCTCCCTCTGCCTCTGCACGTCTGCTCTGCAGGCACGTGGTACTTGTTGGCCGACGAGGGCAAGAACGTGCTGCTGCACTTCAGCCTCTTCAGCCTCGAGAACAACTACGACTACGTGGAGCTGCGCGACGGGCACGGCTCCGACGCCCCACTCATCGGTGACGCACGCACACACACACACACGCGCACATGCACATACACACACCCTACACACGCACACACACACGCACACGCTCACCACACACTCACCACACACACATTCACACACGCACACGCATACACACGCACACATACACACGCATACACACGCACACATACACACGCATACATAGACACGCACACACGCATACACGCACACACGCATAAACACACATGCACACACGCATACATACACACGCATACACACGCACACATACACACGCATACATACGCGCGCATACACATGCACACATACGCATACACACACACGCGCACACATGCATACACGCATATACACACACACGCATACACGCATACACCCACACGCACACACACGCACACATACACACACATACACACACGCATACACACACACGCACACATGCATACACGCACATACACACACGCATACACACGCACACATACACACGCATACACACACATACACACACGCATACACACACACGCACACATGCATACACGCATACACCCACACGCACACACATACACACACGCTTACACACGCACGCACACCACACGCGCGCACGTTTCGGGAGACGATTCCGGAAATTCCCGTTGCGAACCCTGGGCGCCGGCGGGTGGCTTACGCGGAGCCCGGTCGCACACCGCACCACGCTCGCTCGCTCGCTCGCCGTGCCGTGCCGTAGCGATGGCGCGGCGGCTCCGGTGGCCGCCCCCCGCCGCTCGCTCGCGAGCGCCACTTGCGCCTGCCGTCTGTGGAGGCTATACGGGGGACCCTTGCCTCTGTGCGGGTGCGCAGGCCGGTACACGGGCTCGGGCCCGCGAGAGGACGTGTTCAGCACGGTGAACGCCATGACCGTGAGGTTCACCAGCGACAGCTCCATCAACAGCGCCGGCTTCAGTGCCAACTTCAGCACCGGCGTGCGGCTCGGCATGCCACGTACGGACGGGCTCAGGCGTGCTCACAGCCACACTCACAACCAGATTAACAGCCAGACTCACAGCCACACTCTCAGCCACACTCACGGCCAGAATCACAGCCAGACTCACAGCCACACTCACAGTCACACTCACAGGCAGATTCACAGTTGAACTCACAACCAGATTAACAGCCACGCTCACGGCCAGATTCACAGCCAAGACTCACAGTGGAACTCACAGCCAGACTCACAGCCACACTCACAGCCAGATTCAGAGCCAAGACTCACAGCCAGACTCACAGTGGAACTCACAGCCAGACTCACAGGCAGATTCACAGTTGAACTCACAACCAGATTAACAGCCACGCTCACGGCCAGACTCACAGCCAAGACTCACAGTGGAACTCACAGCCACACTCACAGCCAGACTCACAGCCAGACTCACAACCACACTCACGGCCAAGACTCACAGCCAGACTCACAGTGGAACTCACAGCCAGACTCACAGGCAGATTCACAGTTGAACTCACAACCAGATTCACAGCCACACTCACGGCCAGATTCACAGCCAATACTCACAGTGGAACTCACAGCGACACTCACAGCCAGACTCACAGCCAGACTCACAACCACACTCACGGCCAAGACTCACAGCCAGACTCACAGCCAGGCTCACAGCCAGACTCACAGCCACACTCACGGCCAAGACTCACAGCCAGACTCACAGTGGAACTCACAGCCAGACTCACAGGCAGATTCACAGTTGAACTCACAGGCAGATTAACAGCCACACTCACAGCCATACTCACAGCCAGACTCACAGCCAAGACTCACGGCCAGACTCACAGCCAGACTCACAGCCACATTCACAGGCAGACTCACAGCCAATACTCACAGCCATACTCACAGCCACATTCACAGCCAGACTCACAGCCAGACTCACAGCCAAGACTCACAGTGGAACTCACAGCCACATTCACAGCCACACTCACAGCCACATTCATAGCCACATTCACAGCCATGCTCACAGCCACATTCATAGCCAGACTCACAGCCAGACTCACAGCCAGACTCACAGCCACATTCACAGGCAGACTCACAGCCAGACTCACAGCCACATTCACAGCCAGACTCACAGCCAGACTCACAACCGGACTCACAGCCAAGACTCACAGTGGAACTCACAACCAGATTCACAGCCGCACTCACAGCCAGACTCACAGCCACAATCACAGCCACACTCACAGCCATACTCACAGCAACACTCACAGCCAGACTCACAGCCACACTCACAGCCAGACTCACAGCCAAGACTCACAGTGGAACTCACAACCAGATTCACAGCCACACTCACAGCCACACTCATGGCCAAGACTCACAGCCACACTCACAGCCAGACTTACAGCTAGACTCACAGTGGAACTCACAGCCACACTCACAGCCACACTCACAGCCAGACTCACAGCCACACTCACAGCCAGACTCACAGCCAAGACTCACAGTGGAACTCACAACCAGATTCACAGCCATACTCACAGCCACACTCACGGCCAGGACTCACAGCCACACTCACGGCCAAGACTCACAGCCACACTCACAGCCAGACTCACAGCCACACTCACAGCCAGACTCACAGCCACACTCACAGCCACACTCACAGCCAGACTCACAGCCAAGCTGTGAGCCGTGCCAGCCTTCATAGGTGCTGCTGCTGCTGCTTGCTAACAGCACTTGCCCCACCGGTCTGCTAAGGCTACACGGGGGATCTTTGTCTTTGTGCCCAGCGACCTGCGCTCCGGGACAGTTCCAGTGCCAGGACTTGGAGTGCGTGCCCCGGGAGGCCGTCTGTGACCGCAGCATCGACTGCAGCGATGCCTCGGACGAGAAGAACTGCGGTAGGAGATCGTCGTCATCATCGTCATTGTTATCATCATCGTCATCATCGTCCTCATCGACGTCATCATTGGCATCATTGTCGTCATCGTCGTCATTATCATCATCATCATCGTCATCATAATCCTCATCGTCATCCTCGTCATCATCCTCATCCGCCCCACTGTCCTCATCCTCGTCATCATCCTCATCATCATCCCCATCATCGTCATCCGCCCCGTCATCATCCTCATCATCATCCTCGTCATCCCACTTGTCTAACGGGGGTCTAACGGCGCTCTGTGCCTGCAGTTCGCCTGCAGAACCGCGTGGGCCCCAGCGGCGTGGCCCAATTCCTGGTGGACTCTGAGTGGCACAGCGTGTGCTCCAGCTCCGCCTGGGTCACCGAATTCAACGCCTTCGTCTGCCTCTACACCGGCTACCCGTGAGAGCCCCTCCCTCCCTACCCTCTCCCTTCCTACCTACCCCCTCCCTCCCTACCACCTCCCTCCCTACCTCCTACCTACCTACCCCCTCCCTCCCTACCTACCCCCTCCCTACCTACCCCCTCCCTCCCTACCTACCCCCTCCCTCCCTACCCCCTCCCTCTCTACCTACCCCCTCCCTCTCTACCTACCCCCTCCCTCCCTACCTACCCCCTCCCTCCCTACCCCCTCCCTCTCTACCTACCCCCTCCCTCCCTACCTACCCCCTCCCTCCCTACCACCTCCCTCCCTCCATACCCCTTCCCTACCTACCCCCTCCCGACCTACCTCCCTTCCCCCTCCCTCCCTGCCCCCTCCCTCCCTACCTCCCTACCCCCCCTTCCCCCATCCCATCCCTCCGTCCTCCTCTGCCTCCCTGCCTCTCTCGTTCTCCTCTACCACCTCTCATCCCTCCCACCCACCCCTCCCTCCCTCTCCGCCTCCCTCTGAACCCTCCCACCCTCTTCTCCCTCTCATCCCTCCCTCTCTTTCCCCCCTCTCTCCTCCCTCTTCTCCCTCCATCTTCTCCCTCCCTCTCCTCCCACCCTCTCTTCTCTCTCCTCTCTTCCCTCTCCTCTCCTCTCCTCCCTCCCCTCCCTCTCTTCCTTCTTCCACCTTCCACCCCCTCTCCTCTCCCTCTCCCTCCCTCCCAGTGTCTGTGTGTTACACGTGTGTGTGTGTGCGCGGCAAAAACAACCCCCTACCTCCTCGTGGTGCCGGATGGTCAACGCTGTCGTGGATAGTGCTGTGGGGGGAAGGGCCAATTCCGATTGGCCTGTCCCCTCAGGGCGGCTGTAACCACCACAGCGGCTAAATGGGGGCTCTGGATGGGTGCGAGGGGCTGGTAACCTCTTCACCTTCAATTAATTACCACAACACCACGTGAAAAATATCTAATTAATAAGCTTGGGCCAGAGGCCCCTGGGGGACAGACATCTATGACGTCTCCTGGCCAAACTCCATTTGGCGGAGCCAGGAGATTTAATCTCTACCCTCGGGGCTCCTCCAGAAACAACAAAAAGCCACGACGGATGGCCACGTGGAATGTTCGAACGCTCACTGCGGAGGAGAGTCTGCCACTCCTCTGTCGGGAGCTGGAACGGTACCGCCTGGATCTCTGTGGTTTTACGGAGGTCCGGTGGACTGCTCTGGCTCCTGCCACCATTAGGGGTGGACAGCCCTCTACTCGGGGCAGGAGAATACCAAAAAACAGGGAGTAGATCACCTTCTGAACAAAATAATGAAGGGGGCGTGGGAGCATGGCGGTGAGGTGTGGGAAGTTGAATGCCCCAGTCTACTTTGGGCTCGCCTTCCCATCAACCGGAGGCGAGGAGTGGTGGTCATGGTTACTTATGCCCCCACCGAAGACGAACATCCGTGTAAAGATGCAGGCAAGGCCGATGAGTCAGATGCCTTCTATTACCTCCTGTCACAGGTACTAGCTAAAGTGGCCCTTCGGGATAGAGTCATCTTGTTGGGTGACTTCAATGCCCGATTTGGTCATGATGCTGGCACCTGGTCTGGAGTGATTGGAAGGCATGGGCCATATCAGCTCAATAATAACGGTAGGAGGCGGCTAGATTTTTGTGCAGTCCATGGGCTTGTAATTACCAACACGCTGTTCCGGCATCGACGCATCCACACAACATCATGGATGCATGCCGGGTCCAAGCAAGAACATCTACTGGACTACATAGTGATGGAACAGCGGAAGCGGGCCCATGTCCTTGACACCAGGACCTAATGGGGAGCTGATCTGCCCTCTAACCATCAACTTGTCATCTGTAAGATGCGCCTGCTATTCTTCCACCCCGGTGGTGGGTGTACACCCAGGATCCCATTCAAACCTAAGGTGGCCTGGTCTCAGCTAGCTGATGAAAGTTGCAAGCGAGAATTTCATCATCGCTTGTGGCTGGGGTTGGCATCGTCCCCCACTCCTCTAGATGTCGAGAGTAAATGGGTGAGGTTTTGGACTGTGACTCAGGCAGCTAGCAATGGCTGCTTTGGGTACGCGGTCCAGACCTCCCCAGAGACCCTGGCTGATAGGGGAGGTGTTCAGGATGGCTGAGAAAAAGCGACAGGCCCACTCTAATCGTCTACAGCATCCCACATCAGAGAATGTGGAGGCTTATTGCAGCCTTCGCTCGGAGGTTAGGAGAGCCGTGAGGCGCTGCAAGGATGGGTGGTGGTCGCGGGTTGCTGAGAAGATGGAGTCTGCCTCAATGGCCCGCGATCACGAATCCCTATTTAACTCCATCAAAAAAGTAACCTGTAGCCCCACACCTATTACCATCATTCAGGGACAAGACGGTGATCCAATCTCCGACCCCCAGGAACAGATTTGCAGATTTACTGAGCATTTCTGTGAAGTTCTGGGAGAGGGGAAATCTCTCGACTTGAAAAACATCACGGGACAAAGTGGGGATGACCCTGCTGAGGCTGCGGTGCCTCAAATATTGGAAGAAGAAGTCACCTCCTGTGAGTGGTTGGCTGAGGTGCCTTCTGTTGAGGAAGTACTGAAGGCGATCCAGAGTCTGAGACCAGGAAAGGCACCGGGCAGAGATGATCTCCCAAGCGAAATGCTGAGGGAGGGTGGCGTTTGTGCACAGACTGCCTTACATGACATTATAACACTGGACGGGTTCCACAGGATTGGAAGGATGCCCTGTAACAACTACAGGGATATATCACTCCTCAGTGTGCCGGCAAAGGTCCTGGCAAGGATTATTCAACATCGCCTTGCTAGGCACGCTGAGGAGAGGCTTGCGGAGCCCCAATGTGGTTTCAGGAAAGCACCATATTTTCTGTCCGTCTGCTACAGCAGAGGTGTAGGGAATTCCAACAAGACCTACATCTCTGCTTTATTGACCTCGTCAAGGCCTATGATACCATCAGTAGGCCTGGGCTCTGGGTTGTTCTTCGTGCTTTCGGAGTCCCTGACCCACTGCTCACGATCATTAAGGACCTTCATGATGGTGAGCGGGCCCGGGTAAAACTACGTGGCCGGGAGTTAGAGCCATTCCCTGTGCACCTAGGGGTGCGACAGGGATGTCCTCTGGCTCCCACCTTATTTAACATCAATTTTGACCACGTAGTTCGTGAAGCCTTCAATAGTTGTACCGGAGGAATTTCCATTTGGTACTGATACAATGGGAGGCTGATCGATGCCTGGGTGCGTTCAAGGGATGGCTCCCTATTGGTCAACCACGTTATATATGCCGATGATTTGGTATTTGATGCTCATTCAGAGGAGGAGTTGGAGATGCTGCTGCTGAAACTCGAGCGTGCCCCTAAGAGGTGGGGTCTTACCATCAGCCCCACCAAAACTAAGCACCTGCCTGGGCATTTTGTTCCATCGGAGAAAGTGGAGGGTTTCCCATACCTGGGCAGTGTGCTCCTGACTGGCTCCGGTTTAACAGCAGAGGTCGATCAGCAATATATTTTCATCGGTTGCGTAATGCTGTGTGGAAGCTACCTGGTCTGTCACTCCGCACGAAGCTTCAGGTCTTCTCGGCCATGGTCATTCCCTCCCTTCTCTACGCTTGCAAAACGTGGACCCCCCTAATGGAACATCTTCGCTGGTTAGAAACATTTAGGCTGGCCAGCCTACGATCCATCCTGGGTTTAATCAGGCTGGATTGTGTGAGGAGCTCACAAATCCTTAAAAGATCTGGGCAAAGTCCCATCGGTGATCTCCTCCGGCGTGCACGGCTGCGTTGGCTGGGTCATGTAGCCCGCATGCCCAGCCACCGCATGCCTAAACAGCTTTTGTCCGGCCAGATCGAGGGGGCTAAACAAGCGCGACACGGGCTAGAGAAGAGATGGAGTGATGTGGTACAGCAGGACATGGAGCTGAGTGGACTTGCCGATGACTAGTACCAGCGGTATCAAGATCGGCCTCTGTGGAGGAGGCTCGTGAAGGACGCTACTGGGCAGTTGAAGGCAGTCGCCCTCCAACAACAACGGTGGGCGGAGGAGCGACGCTCACAACAACGAGCGGAGCGCCGGGTGGCTAAAGCACAGCAAGTTGCCACAGTAGGGAGCACAGGTGGTGCATCAGCCAGTCATCTCGGTCATCTCAGTCAGTCGACCTGGGTCTGCCCCGTGACCTCCTGCCAGCGGGCGTTCGACACTTCACGTGGCCTCAATGTGCACGTAGCCTGGCACAAGCGTCGTGGTGACCTCACCACCACTTAGTGGCGGATGGCGGTTGTTGTTGATGTTTTACACCCCCTCGTGGTGCCGTGCCAGGCCTTCATAGGCGGCGACGTTCGCTGACGGCACTTGACCCCAACTGTCTGTCGAGGCTACACGGTCGTGGGGGTTCCTTTGTCTTTGTGTCCAACAGTGGAGCGAACAGCAGCGGCTCGGTAGGGGCTGCTGGGTACGGTCCCTACGTCATCGCCAGCGGCAACTCCATCGCCACCATCCAACTGACGCCCAGGTACTCACTCTGACGTCATAATGTCCAGGTACTCACTCTGACGCCATAACACCCAGGTACTCACTCTGACGTCATAACACCCAGGTACTCACTCTGACGTCATAACACCCAGGTACTCACTCTGACGTCATAACGTCCAGGTACTCACTCTGTTGTCATAACGTCCAAGTACTCACTCTGACGTCATAACACCCAGGTACTCACTCTGGCGTCATAACACCCAGGTACTCACTCTGACGTCATAACGTTCTGGTACTCACTCTGACGTCATAACGTCCAGGTACTCACTCTGACGTCATAACGTTCAGGTACTCACTCTGACGTCATAACGTCTAGGTATGCAGGTTCAGAAGACGTGCAACAACAACAACAGATAGCGACATCGAAGACGTGGAGAGTAGCGACTACAGATGTGACCACAGTAACGTCGCTCTGACGCGTCAATGTGTCCGTGTGTGTCCGTGTGTGTACGTGTGTCCGTGTGTGTCCGTGTGTCCGTGGTGTCTCCCTGCCCATGTGTGTTCGTCCGTGTGTATCTGTGTGTGTCCGTCCGTATCTGTGTGTATCCGCGTGATCCGCGCGTCCGTGTGTATCCACGTGTCCGTGTGTATCCGTGTGTATCGGTGTGTGTCCGTGTGCGTCCATGTGTGTCCGTGTGCGTGTCCGTGTGTGTCCGTGCGTCTCCTCCGTGTGTCTATGCGCAGCATCTCCTGCCCAACCAACCAAGTCGTCCAGACAAACTGCAACCCCCCAGGTGCTGCCCGCCTCCGCCCCCCCCCTCGCCCCCCCCTTGCCCCCCCTCCCCCACGGCCCCCCCACGCTGCATGCCCCCCCCCCCTCCCGACAATGAGTCGCACGCTAGCAACCGGGCAGAGACCCGAGTTTGATTCCCGCTCACGGCTGAGAACCGTGGCCAATATCTGAACCGGTGCTCGGCCCTCCCCCTAGGCCGACTCTAAAACGAGTACCCGGCATAGCGGTGTGTAGTAAATATCGCCACTTAGGGGAGACAAAGGCGGCCGGGCGCGGTGCTGCTCACCCGCCCTCTCGTGTGCCACAGTGCCGGCCTTCATAGGGTGCTGCTACTCGCCAACACCACTTGCCCCAACAGTCTGTTACAGGCTACACGGAGCGCAGGGTAGGGGGGGGGATCTTTAACTTTACCTTGTGTATGGGGAGCGGTGGCGTAGCCGTTAGCGCTCTGCGCTACGGTCCCGCCGAGAACCGAGTTCACAGCCAACACCGGTGACGATTATCTGAAACCGGTCCCGGCTCTCTCGCTACGTCAACTCGGCCTCAATCGAGCACCCGGTACAGTGTGGATGGCGCTGGCCACCCACCCCCTCGCCCACACGCCACCGTGCCGGCCTTCCTAGGGCGCTGCTCGCGAACAGCAACTTGCCCCACAAGTCCGTTGAGGCTACACGGAGAGGGGGGTAACCTTTGTCTTTGTGGGACAGTGGGGAGCGGTAGTGCATCGGGTCAGCGCGCTTCGAACCCCCGGCGACCCGAGTTCGATTCCCGCTCGAGACCCAACACCGGTGACGATTATCCGCACTGGTCACGCTCGGGCCTCCCAACGGTCCGTTCGGCGAAGGCTACACGGGGGACCTTTGTCTTTGTGCACCCTCCCCCCCCCTTCTCCCCCCCCCCCCCGTCTCTCTCAGACTGCGGTAAGCGGCCGCTGGTGCCCAGCGGGCGAGTGGTGGGCGGCCAGGACGCGGTGCCGGGGGGCTGGCCCTGGGTCGTGTCGCTGCGCTACAACGGGAGGCATCTGTGCGGCGCCTCCATCGTGGACGACGAGTGGCTGGTGACGGCGGCGCACTGCGTGGAGGGGTGCGTGGGTAGTGGCGCGCACGCACGCACGCACACACGCACACGCAAGTCTCCCCCGTGCAGCCTTAACAAGTGCTGTTCGCACGGGATACATGGCACACGCGTGACACGTACGTGACACGCAAAGCCAAAATGCCGGTCGGGGGCTCGTCCGGGACGCACACACCACACGTGCACACGAAGACAAAGATCCCCCGTTTAGCCTTAACATACTGCTGGGGCAAGTGCTGTTCGCACGGGATACATGGCACACGCGTGACACGCAAAGCCAAAATGCCGGTCGGGGGCTTGTCCGGGAGGCACACACCACACGTGCACACGAAGACAAAGATCCCCCGTGTACCCTTAACCTGACCGCTGGGAGGGGGGGTGGGGGGGGGCAAACGCTGTGAGTGAGAAGCGATTCTCCGGCACGTGCTCGCGATCGTCCCCCAACGTTCACGGCGGCACGCTGGCACGCCCCCCACCGCAGACGGGACTCGAACATGGACTCGTGGGCCGCGCTGCTGGGCCTGCACCTCCAGTCGGACCACGCGGCGACGCCGTCGCAGTCGGTGGCCATCTCGGCCATCCACATCCACCCCGGCTACAGCTCCAGCTCCAACGACAACGACATCGCCCTCATGCGCCTTGCCCAGCCCGTCGAATTCACCGGTGCCAGGCCCAACCTCCCCTCCCCACCCCTCCCTCTCTAACTCACTCCCTCCCCGTATCCCTCTCTAACTCACACTCCCTCTCTTAACTCACTCTCTCCCTCCATATCGCTCCCTGTCTAACTCAGTCCCTCCCTCTCTAACTCACTCCCTCCATCTGTATCCCTCTCTAACTCAGTCCCTCCCTCTCTAACTCACTCCCTCCATCTGTATCCCTCCCTAACTCCCTCCCCTCCTTCTCTAACTCACTCCCTCTCTAACTCACTCCCTCCCTTACTCCCTCTCTCCCTCTCTAGCTCCCTCCCTCCATCTGTATCCCTCTCTAACTCCCTCCCTCTCTAACTCACTCCTTCCCTTACTCCCTCACTCCCTCTCGAACTCACTCCCTCCATCTGTATCCCTCTCTAACTCCCTCTCTCCCCTCCCTCTCTAACTCACTCCCTCCATCTGTATTCCTCCCTAACTCCCTCCCCTCCTTCTCTAACTCACTCCCTCTCTAACTCACTCCCTCCCTTACTCCCTCACTCCCTCTCGAACTCACTCCCTCCATCTGTATCCCTCCCTAACTCCCTCCCTCTCTAACTCACTCGCTCCTTCCCAAATGTCTCTCTCTCTCCCTCCCTCTAACCCTCCCTCACTCGCTCCCTCCATGTCTCCCCGCCGCTAGACTACATCGCCCCGGTGTGCCTCCCGGAAGGGGACCAGGACTTCCCGGCCGACATGACCTGTGCCATCGCCGGCTGGGGCAACACCAGGGAAGGAGGTGAGCTGCAAACTTGTCTCTAGGTGGGGGGGGGGGGGGGGGGGGGCTCCGGCTGGGGTCGCCGAGAGGTCGTAGGGGGGTCACGGGGGGATTGTGTGGAGGTGGTGGAGGGGGTCGCGGGGAGGGCACGGGTGGGTCGCGCTTGCCAGCCTTCCTCTGGGCGGCAGGGGTCGCAGGGGGCCACCGGCAGCGCACAGCGGCCTCACGGCTTAAGGGGAGCGGGGTTCAATCCCCCACCCGGGCTTCCCTCTCTCTGCGCGGCCCGTGCGTTCTCCCTCCTCGCGCGCCGTGCCGGCCTTCGTAGGCGCCGCTCGCCGACGGCACTTGCCCCAACAGTCTGCTGAGGCTACACGGCGGGGTGGGGGGGGGACACCTTTGTCTTTGTGCAGGCGGCTCGCCCGACGCGCTGCAGGAGGCCGAGGTTCCGCTGCTGTCCAACGAGGCGTGCATAGCGCTGCAGGGCAGCCTCTTCGACATCACCGACAACATGGTGTGTGCCGGTTTCGTGGAGGGCGGCGTGGACACGTGCCAGGTACTGCCCGCTCACTCACCCACCCACTCACTCACCTGTCACTCGCTCACTCTCCCGCCCACTCACACACCTGTCACTCACTCACTCACCCGCTAACTCACCTGTCACTCGCTCACTCTCCCGCCCACTCACACACCTGTCACTCACTCATCCGCTCACTCACTCACCTGTCACTCGCTCACTCACCCGCCCACTCACCCACCTGTCACTCACTCACTCACCCGCTAACTCACCTGTCACTCGCTCACTCACCCACCCACTCACCCACCTGTCACTCGCTCACTCTCCCGCCCACTCACCCACCTGTCACTCACTCACTCACTCACCCACCCACTCACTCACCTGTCACTCGCTCACTCACCCGCTTGCATGTCCAGTCACTCGCTCACCTGCTCACCCACCCACTCACCCACCTGTCACTCGCTCACCCACTCGCTCACCCACTCACTCACCTGTCACTCGCAAAATCACCTGTCACTCACGCACCTGTCCGTCTAACACAGGGGTGGGGGAGCGTCCGACCCGCGGGCTGTACAAGGCCCGCAAAATCGTTTGGTCTGGCCCTGCCAAGGCAACCGCAGGCGGGACTCGAAATTCAATAAATCTAGGAGCAAACCTGGAAAAGCAGTTGCGAGTAGCAGCAACATCGTCAATACCGGCTAACATCATCACCACACGCCTCGCCGAAGAGAAGCAGTTCCAGCCCATCACATTCAATGTTTGACCAAATATAACAAAGCTAATTTTTAAGTTGATAATTTTGAATGGCCCGCGAATGATGTTCTAAATATCCGAATGGCCCTTGGCAGAAAAAAAGGTTCTCCACCCCTGGTCCAACACACACCCACACACCCACACACCTGAAATAAGCAACACACGGTCACCCTCTATGCTTTCTCATCACTTCTGATATCTCCCCGTGCCCCCCCCCGCCCCCACATCTCTCCCTCCCCCCCACCCCCCAGGGTGACTCTGGAGGTCCCCTCATGTGCGAGCAGAGCGGGGCCTGGTTCCTGGTGGGCATCACCTCCTTCGGCCAGGGCTGTGCCCGGCCCAACCGGCCCGGGGTGTACTCGCGCGTCACGCAGTACCCGGAATGGATCAACGGCTACCTGGAGCAGAGAGGCAGGGAGTGAGCGAGCGGGCAGGCGGTCGTGAGACCCCATGGGACTCGTAGGGAGCGAGGTCACGGGTGGAGTTAGCCTGGTCACTGGACGACTCGCGTAGAGACCCATGGATTCACACAGAGAGCCATGGACCCCCCCCCCCCCCCACACAGAGACCCACAGACCCACAGAGAGCCATGGATTCTCACAGAGGCCCACAGACCCACAGTGAGCCATGGATTCTCACAGAGAGCCATGGACCCCCACAGAGACCCACAGAGAGCCATGGATTATCACAGAGAGCCATAGACCCACAGAGAGCCCCATACACCCACACAGAGACCCATGGACCCACAGAGAGACCCATAGACCTACATAGACGAAGTTGTGACTAAACCGGATTGTTAAATCAGGTGGGATTCGTTTGGCTATACTTCATCACTCAGTGCAGTTGGTGCTGTTAGCGAGCAGCTAACCACACACACAAGACAAAGATCCCCCGTATAGCCTTAACGGACTTTTGGGGCAAGTGCTGTTAGCCAGCAGCTAACCACACACACACACACACAAGACAAAGATCCCCCGTATAGCCTTACCGGACTTTTGGGGCAAGTGCTGTTAGCCAGCAGCTAACCACACACACACACACGCAAGCACAAAGATTCCCCATGTAGCCAATCAGAATGTCAAAGGCCATGGGGGGAAGGGGTGGGGGGGTAAAGTGATGTTAGCGAGCACCTATTAAGGCCGGCAGGGCGCACGAGGGCACAGGGGAAGAGTAGGCCAAAGCACAACCCGCGAGCGCTTCGCTCCCGACAACAGCCTTTCCGCCAGCGCTGGCGGCGTGCGAGCACTTGCAGGGCCGCGCCTGCAGCTTCGACCGTCGTCGCCGTCGGCCGTGAACTATCCACTGCTGGATTGGACGCCTTTGGACGCCGCCGATTTGCGTGCAATCCGATCCCGTCGGTCGCTGCGTCTCCCCGCCCCAGCGTCCCCCCCACCACCCCCCACATTTTAGTTGTGAAGGTTATTGTTTGATTACATTTTTTTTCATTGATTGTTGTTGTGCTTTTTTTTTAATTGACACCGTTAAGAAATTACGCGCGCTTCGAATTTTTTTTTGCGTAAGTTTCAAATACATGTTTATTAATTATTCACGTCACAATAGCGTCATCGAACAATATTGCTTACAAACATTCAACATACAATCGACACGTTATTACATTACTATGCTTTAAGTAATTTTCCATTTCCGTCGTTCATTTATACGTGTAACTTTCTCAAAGTAATTTTTTTACTTCCGTTATAATTTTGTAATTATTTTTTTATTATATATATAATTTAGACGTGACAACAACAGCAGCAACAGCAGCAACAGCAGCAACAGCAGCAACAGCAGCAACAGCAGCAACGAGGGTAGTAGAGTAGGCGAGGGGGTGACAATGTAGCCTTGATCTGGCACGCCAGAGGCCCCCTCTGCCGAGAAGGGACCCCCCCTCGGAGTGCCTCGATCTGCCGCTCCACTCCGCAGTAGGAGAGGGGGGGGGGGACGGTGGTCGACGCAGACGAGCGAGCGAGCGAGCGACCTTTAAGTTTCGAGCAAAGCCACGTGGGCATGGGACCATCTCCCCTACTGACGCAAAAAAATAAATATACATATATTGTTGTTGTTGTCTTGTTTGTTTGTGTTGTTGTTGTTGCTTGCCAGCGTCGTGGTACGGCGGACTCGTCGACTAAACAGAACACAAATCGACGAGTCGGCGACTTCTTTAGGGGAGATAGGAACCAAACCCTTATCCCACGCACGTCCACTTGCAGCCTACAGCTACAGGACGTGAACAACCAGTGGCATCTACATCTACAGAACGTGAAGAACCAGTGGCATCTCCATCTACAGAACGTGAAGAACCAGTGGCATCTACATCTATAGAACGTGAAGAACCAGCGGCATCTACATCTAGAGAACGTGAAGAACCAGTGGCATCTACATCTGCAGAACGTGAAGAACCAGCGGCATCTACATCTATAGAACGTGAAGAACCAGCGGCATCTACATCTACAGGACGTGAAGAACCAGTGGCATCTACATCTATAGAACGTGAAGAACCAGTGGCATCTACATCTGCAGAACGTGAAGAATCAGCGGCATCTACATCTATAGAACGTGAAGAACCAGCGGCATCTACATCTATAGAACGTGCAAAAACCAGTGCCATCTACAGAACATGAAGAACCAGCGGCATCTACATATACAGAACGTGTAGAACCAGTGGCATCTACATCTATAGAACGTGAAGAACCAGTGGCATCTACATCTATAGAACGTGAAGAACCAGCGCCATCTACATCTGCAGAACGTGAAGAACCAGCGGCATCTACATCTATAGAACGTGAAGAACCAGTGGCATCTACATCTTCAGAACGTGAAGAACCAGTGGCATCTACATCTGCAGAACGTGAAGAACCAATGGCATCTACATCTGCAGAACGTGAAGAACCAGTGGCATCTACATCTGCAGAACGTGAAGAACCAGTGGCATCTACATCTACAGAACATGAAGAACCAGTGGCATCTACATCTATATAACGTGAAGAGCCAGTGGCATCTACATCTGCAGAACGTGAAGAACCAGTGGCATCTACATCTACAGAACGTGAAGAACCAGTGGCATCTACATCAGCAAAATGTGAAGAACCAGTGGCATCTACATCTGCAGAACGTGAAGAACCAGTGGCATCTACATCTGCAGAACGTAAAGAACCAGTGGCATCTACATCTGCAGAAAGTGAAGAACCAGTGGAATCTACATCTATAGAACGTGAAGAACCAGCGGCATCTACATCTATAGAACGTGAAGAACCAGCGCCATCTACATCTGCAGAATGTGAAGAACCAGCGGCATCTACATCTATAGAACGTGAAGAACCAGCGGCATCTACATCTACAGGACGTGAAGAACCAGTGGCATCTACATCTATAGAACGTGAAGAACCAGTGGCATCTGCATCTGCAGAACGTGAAGAATCAGTGGCATCTACATCTATAGAACGTGAAGAACCAGCGGCATCTACATCTATAGAACGTGCAAAAACCAGTGCCATCTACAGAACATGAAGAACCAGCGGCATCTACATATACAGAACGTGTAGAACCAGTGGCATCTACATCTATAGAACGTGAAGAACCAGTGGCATCTACATCTGCAGAACGTGAAGAACCAGTGGCATCTACATCAGCAAAACGTGAAGAACCAGTGGCATCTACATCTGCAGAACGTGAAGAACCAGTGGCATCTACATCAGCAAAACGTGAAGAACCAGTGGCATCTACATCTGCAGAACGTGAAGAACCAGTGGCATCTACATCAGCAAAACGTGAAGAACCAGTGGCATCTACATCTGCAGAACGTGAAGAACCAATGGCATCTACAGGAGATTAGACAACTTTCAAAGCCATTCCCCCGTGTCTAGTGTACACGCCGTACAACGCGTTTGGAATCGACAGCAGTGAAGTTGGATTCACGAACAAATCGACTTACGAACAGTGACCTCTGGAACCTGACTCGTCCGTAATTAGAGGAGTGCCCTGTATACAAAAATAAGAATGGAGTTTTACCCTTTGTGGCAATTAAACAGAAGCTGTGTGAAGGTGTTCAAACACCAAACAGAAATCTTTTTCAAGGGATCAAGTACTTCATTAATCACACGTACTTGTGGTGAACATGCAAACATGGCTCTGTTAATATATGCATTGCCCTTGATTGGTGTAGGTCAATTAGAGTCTATGGGTCTCTGTGTGGGTATGTGGGTCTCTGTGTGAGTCTGTGAGTTTCTATGCGAGTCTGTGGATATCTGTGTGAATGTGTGGGTCTTTGTGTGAGTCTGTGGGTCTCTGTAGGAGTCTCTGGGTCTCTGTAGGATTCTATGGGTCTCTGTAGGAATCTATGGGTCTCTGTAGGAGTCTATGGGTCTCTATGCGAGTCTATGGGTCTCTATGCGAGTCACTGCTGCCCGAACTCAGACCATCAACTCACGGCACCGACACCCGGATTTGGAACCTTTCGATTGTCAACGTCTCCGACTCGACATCACCACCACCACCACCGCCACCATCTCAATCCGATTCGACACCACCACCGCCACCACCACCTCAATCCATCGCTGTGGCCAAGCCTTCCACTTTAAAGCCCCCCCCCCTCCTCCACCCCCGGTTGCGTACGAGCGCGAGTACAGCACAACGCACGCACGGCGGTCAGCGCGTCCGCAACATCGGCACAAACGGTGACACGCATGCGACACGCAACTCGCAGACGCACGAGACGTCAAGATCCCCCGTGTAGCCTCAACAGGCTGCCGGGGCAAGTGCCGTTTAACGAGCGGCGTCAATGAGGGCCGTCGGGGGCTGGGCGGCCTGCAGCACCCCCGGCCGCCTTTGTCTTCCCCGGTGGCGACGGCCACCGCACGCCGCACCCGGTACACGCCTGAGGCCGAGTCGACCTCGGGGAGGCACGGGACCGGTTCAGACAATCGGCACCGGGTGTTGGTGGCTGCGAGCGGGAATCGAATTCAGGTTGTCGGGTTTCGTAGCGCCAATCACTGCCCACACGTCACACACGCACACGCATCACACGCGCGTGTGTGACGTGCGTGTGTGACGCGCGTGTGACGCACGTGGGTGTAATCAGATGATGGGCTAAGTTGCCCATTGACCATTGAACTCACCAGCGAGCGAGCGATTCGAGCCAGAACAATCACCGTAATCGCCGCGTCCGTCACCACAACGGTTCGCGTATGGCAGTGGAAAACCACCCATACCGTGCCGGTGCCACGCTGGCTTGGCTCACGTGTGGTGCCGGTGGAAAAGGGGGGGGGGGTAGGGGTGGTGACAGACGGTTGGTAAACAATAAACCGGTTCAACCGGTGGTAACCAGTTTGAGAATCGGGTTACCGATTGCCAGAACTCGGAGCCGGTGAGCGACTGCAGTGGAGCTCGAGTTGGCGAAGGGGTCGCACAGTGGCAGGCCTAAGGCAGCGTTACCAGAGCTGTCAACCTATACACTACACTATACACTACACTATACACTACACTATACACTACACTATACACTACACTATACACTACTATACACTACACTATACACTACTATACACTACACTACGCTATACACTACTATACACTACACTACGCTATACACTACACTACGCTATACACTACACTACGCTATACACTACACTACGCTATACACTACACTACGCTATACACTATACGCTACACTATACGCTACACTATACACCTACACTATACACTACTATGCACTACACTACTATACACTACACTACTATACACTACTATACACTATACTACTACACTATATACTACACTATACACTACACTATACACTACCCTTACACACTACACTATACACTACACTACCCTTATACACTACACTATACACTACTATACACTACGCTATACACTACCACTACTATACACTATACTACTACACTATATACTACACTATACACTACACTATACACTACCCTTGCACACTACACTATACACTACTATACACTACGCTATACACTACCACTACTATACACTACACTATACACTACACACTACACTATACTCTCCACTATACACTACACTATACACTACCACTACTATACACTACACTATACACTACACACTATACTCTCCACTATACACTACACTATACACTACCACTACTATACACTACACTATACACTACACACTACACTATACTCTCCACTATACTCTCCAATATACACTTTACTATACACTACACTATACACTACACTATACACTACACTATCGCTATACACTACGCTATACACTACACACTATACTCTCCAATATACACTCCAATATACACTACACACTACACTATACACTACACTACTATACACTACTATACACTACACTACTATACACTGCACTATACACTACACTATACACTACACTGCTACATACCTGTCAACCCCTTATCAGTGCCTTACAGACCAGTTCAGACCTTATTGGTCACCCCGTGCCCCTTATAAACCTCAACGTTCATCCTACAAAGTCACCATCGCAAGGGCAGAAACACAAACAGACGCTGCAAGAATACCACTGGCTAAACCGTTACCAAAGGACCTGTCGAGTTTGTTCCTCTGTGGGATTGTGAGCGAGAGTTTCGGCGAGGTTGGGGTGGGGGCGGAGGGGGGGGTGGTAGTCTTTAACCTCACAAGGTTGGTGGTGGTGGGGGGGTACGGGAGGTAAATTTTACAAGTTGGTGGGACCTCAAACTTCTTGGGTGCGGAATCTGGCCGCTGGGATCCACAGATCTTGTGCCTTCACCTGGTTCTGGTTGCCGTCGTGAGCCCTGCACGGAGACAGGAGCCGGTGGGCGGGGAGGGGGGGCGTTAGCACGCGGCGCTGAGCAGTAGAGGGCGTCGCGACATCACGTGACCCCCCTTGCTCTTTGTTTCTTTCGGTGAAGTCACGTGGGTAGAAGAATAGCGGATGGCGACCCAACGGGACCGTCATCAGGCGGGGACGACCGCAGCACAAGCAATCGACTGACGACACAACGCTTTGCGTTGCGGTCCAAACGTCGCCATCCGTCATCTTTCCACCCACGTGACTTTACCGAAAGAGCCAAATAGTTATTTTGGTAAATGCACGCAGGTACGTTACGTAGGTACGTGACGTTGGTACGTGACGTTGGTATGTGACGTTGATACGTGACGCAGGTACGTGACGTTGGTATGTGACGTATATACGTGACGCAGGTACGTGACGTTGGTATGTGACGTATCTACATGACGCAGGTACGTGACGTTGGTATGTGACGTATCTACGTGACGTAGGTACGTGACGTATCTACGTGACGCAGGTACGTGGCGTAGGTACGTGACACAGGTACGTGACGCAGGTACGTGACGTAGGTACGTGACGTATCTACGTGACGCAGGTACGTGACGTTGGTACGTGACGCAGGTACGTTACGTAGGTACGTGGCGTAGGTACGTGACGCAGGTACGTGACGTTGGTACGTGACGCAGGTACGTGACGCAGGTACGTGAAGTAGGTACGTGACGTATCTACATGACGTATCTACGTGACGTAGGTACGTAACGTAGGTACGTGATGTAGGTACGTGACACAGGTACGTGACGCAGGTACGTGACGCAGGTACGTGACGTATCTACGTGACGCAAGGTACGTGACGTTACCGAAGGAACCAAGGAGCACGTTTGTTTTGCCCTTCCTGGCAATCAAACAATCAAACAATCAAACGGGTCGTGTTCAGACGTCCAAACACCAAACGGAAAACCTTTCGCGAGGAGTCGCGTGCCGCTGCGTTCGCCGCCGCACGCGTTCCTTGTGGCGGACGAGTGCGGGCAATCAAACACGCTCTGGCGGTATACGATGGCGACGGCGCATTGTCATTGAAACTGATCGGCCCACACTAGAGACGGCTCTCCTCAGTGGCCCAGCCTCACCGGCGGTGTTCGAGACCGGGAGGGGACAGCGCCAAAAGGCGAAGAGCACGAGGGCAATGCCACCATCAGGGCATTTGAGAGCTCCGCGTATTGCACGTTGACCCCGAGTACCGCGCGCGGTCAACGCAGCGACGCGAATCCTTGCCAAAGGTTTCCGTTTGGTGTTGTTGACAACCTACCGGTGGGCTGTTCCGTTACGGCCAGAAAGGGGCGAAACTTATTCTTACGTGGGGACGCGGGTAGATGTTGGGCGTAGGTACGGGGGCCTGCCACCGCAGCGGCTCGCGTGCGGTGCCGGTGGAAAAGCACCCGTACCCGTGCCGGCCCCCGACGCCGGCTCGCACGTGGCCGTCGATTGACACAAACAAAAAAAACACCGCCCGTTCCCTCGAGCTGAGAGCAGCGTGGGCGGCGGCATGGCACGGCACGGGTGGTTTTCCACTGGCGAGCTGTGCGTGCTTGTCCGTGCGTGCGTGTCCGTGCGTCCGTGTGTGTGCGTGTGTCCGTGCGTATATGCGTGTGTCCGTGTGCGTGCGTGTGCGTGTGAGTGTGTGCGTGTGAGTGTGTGCGTGTGAGTGTGTGAGTGCGTGTGTGAGTGCGTGCGTGTCCGTGCGTGTGTGTGAGTGCGTGCGTGTGAGTGCGTGTGCGTGCGTGTGAGTGCGTGTGTGTACGCGTGTGTCCGTGCGCGTGAGTGCGTGTGAGTGTGTGTGAGTGTGTGAGTGCGTGTGTGAGTGTGTGAGTGCGTGTGCGTGTGTGCGTGTGTGTGCGTGTGAGTGTGCCCGTGCGTGCCACCCGACTGCACCGCACGTCGCGACGATCGTACGGGGGGGAGCCGCAGGAGCGCGAGCACAGCAGGCCCAGCGCCACGACGAGCAGCAGCAGCAGCGGGATGGCCGGGATGGCCACGTAGACGGCGTGCAGGGACTCGCCTGCACACACGCACGCACGCACAGACACACGCACGGACACACGCACGGACACACAGGTACACATGCACGGACACACACGTACACACGCACGGACACACACGTACACACGAACGGACACGCACACATGGACACACACGTACACACGCACGGACACGCACACACATACACACGCACAGACACACATACACACGCACGGACACGCACGCACGCATGCACGTACACACGCACGGATACACAGGTACACATGCACGGACACGCACACACACGCATGCACACACGCAGGCACGTGCAAGCGCGGACACGCGATGTCATCATCATCACCACACTCATCGTCATCACGGTCATCGTCATCAGTGGCGTCACCGACGACATCATCGTTGATGTCATCGTCATAGTCATCGTTCTCAAAGGGAGTTTGGAGCCGTGTGGGGACCCTTACCCCTAGCCTACCCCTACACACACCTAGCCTACCCCTACACACCCCTAGCCTACCCCTACACACCCCTAGCCTACCCCTACACACCCCTAGCCTACCCCTACACACCCCTAGCCTACCCCTACACACCCCGAGCCTACCCCTACACACCCCTAGCCTACCCCTACACACCCCTAGCCTACCCCTACACACCCCTAGCCTACCCCTACACACCCCGAGCCTACCCCTACACACCCCTAGCCTACCCCTACACACCCCTAGCCTACCCCTACACACCCCTAGCCTACCCCTACACACCCCTAGCCTACCTCTACATACCCCTAGCCTACCCCTGCACACCCCTAGCCTACCCCTACACACCCCTAGCCTACCTCTACACACCCATAGCCTACCTCTACACACCCCTAGCCTACCCCTACACTCCCCTAGCCTACCCCTACACACCCCTAGCCTACCCCTACACACCCATAGCCTACCTCTACACACCCCTAGCCTACCCCTACACTCCCCTAGCCTACCCCTACACACCCCTAGCCTACCCCTACACACCCCTAGCCTACCCCTACATACCCCTAGCCTACCAATACACATCCCCTAGCCTACCTCTACACACCCCTAGCCTACCTCTACACACCCCTAGCCTACCCCTACACACCCATAACCTATCCTAACATCGCCACCAGGGAGACAAAGGCGGTCGGGCGTGGTGTTGGCCACACACCCCCTCATGTGCCGTGCCGGCCTTCATAGAAGCTCACTTGTGTGTGTGCAGCTGTGTGTGTAGCTGTGTGTGTAGCTATACCGGATGTCTCTGTGAGGTGTCTGTATGTGTCTAGCTGTGTATGTGTGTGTGTAGCTGTGTGTGTGTAGCTGTGTGTGTGTAGCTGTGTGTGTGTAGCTGTGTGTGTGTGTAGCTGTGTGTTTGTGTGTGTAGCTGTGTGTGTGTGTAGCTGTGTGTGTATGGGGAGCGATAGTGTAGCGGTTAGCGCACTGCGCTATGAACCCGGCGACACGGGTTCGATTCCCGCTCACGGCCAACACCAGTGACGATTATCTTAACTCGGTCCCGGGCCTCCCCTAGGTCCACTCAGCCTCAAATGAGTACCTGGTGCAGCGTGTAAAATTGCCACTAGGGAGACAAAGGCGGTCGGGCGTGGTGCTGGCCACCCACCCCCTCGTGTACCGTTCCAGACTTCATACGTGCTTGCTAACAGCACTTGCCCCTACAGTCTGTTAAGGCTATATGGGGGATCTTTGTGATCTTTGTATATAGGCAGACTGGACTGCCCTCATGACCGTGTTGCATCCTACAGCCCTTGAATCATCACGTGATGTTCCCCATACGTACACATCAAGATTGGTTCGATGAGAGCGATGCAGAAATCCGAGCACTCCATGACGAAAAACATCGCCTGCATGAAGCATACCTGCATGACAGCAGCTCAAGCTTAAAGAAAACTGCCTTCCTCAACATCCGCAGGGTCGTCCAGCGGAGACTCGGAGTCATGCAAGACGCCTGGCTGTGCGCAGAAGCTGCAGAGTTTCAGTCCTACGCTGGACCGTGACAACACCAAGAGCCTCCATGATGCACTCAAGCAGGTCCATGGTCCGCAACGCTCAGGAAACAGGAATAGGTTTTACCCTTTTAACTGGCACAAAAACTGACACCTTTATTCAAGGCATCATGTTTGCAATGACCACAACACAAGCAGTCAAAATGCAAACAAAAAAGACAACTCTGATAATAATATGCACTGTCCTTGAATTTGATTGGTCCACACTGCATTTTGACTGCTTGTGTTGTGGTCATTGCAAACATGATGCCTTGAATAAAGGTGTCAGTTTTTGTGCCAGTTAAAAGGGTAAAACCTATTCCTATATCTTGTTTCTGGCAAAGGAGGTCTCATAATGTTAATGCTCACCCCGAGCCCTCAATACTCTGATAGTGCGCTGTTTTTGAGTTGTACGCCTTTTGGCGTCTTCTGGTCCAACACCAATGGAGACTAGGCTCTAAGAAAAGCCGTCTCGGGTGTGGACCAATCAATTTCAAGGACAGTGCATATTATTATCAGAGTTGTCTTTTTTGTTTGCATTTTGACTGCTTGTGTTGTGGTCATTGCAAACATGATGCCTTGAATAAAGGTGTCAGTTTTTGTGCCAGTTTAAAGGGTAAAACCTATTCCTATATCTTGTTTCTGGCAAAGGAGGTCTCATAATGTTAAACGCTCAGGAACTTCACCTTTCCTGAATGCGGATGGAACAATGCTCCTCACGGAGAAGGACGAAATACTTGCAAGGTGGGCTGAACACTTGAGCGAAGTCCTCAACCGGCCCATCGTGCATAAATGAGGAGGCAATTGAGAAACTGCCTCAAGTTGAAATAAACCAGTCCCTTGCTTTTTGATTTAAAGCTTTCGTGGCTGCAGGGATTCATATTCTTGGTTCTTTCGGTAAAGTCACGTAGAAGAGAAACAATAAAATTAAAAAATATATAAAACAATAAAATTCTCACGACGTTTTTGACTGATATCAGTCGCTTGCTGTTCTACCATCCATTGAGGAAACCAGCAAAGCCATAAGCCTCCTCTCATCAGGCAAAGCTTCAGGGTCCGATGCCATTCCAGCAGAAATCTACAAGGCTGGAGGGCCTCGCTTAGTCGAGAAACTGACCGACCTCTTCCGGTCTCTGTGGAAATTAGAAGCCGTTCCCTGGTAGTTCAAGGATGCCTCTATAATCCATCTCTATAAGAGGAAAGGCAATCGGCAGGCCTGTGACAACCATAGCGGCATTTCCATACTATCAATCGCTGGGAAAATCTTGGCAATAATCCTTCTGAACCGCCGAATTGTCCACCATAGACCAGGGTCTGCTACCTGAGAGTAAGCGTGGTTTCAGCAAAGACCGCGGAAACCACTGACATGGTATTTACTGCCCGGCAGTGACAGGAGAAATGGCAAGAACAAATGCTGATCGATATAATGGCTTTCGTTGATCTAACAAAAGCATTCGACACAGTCAGCCGGGAGGGCCTATGGAAGATCATGGCCAAGCATGGGTGTCCAGACAAGTTCATTGGCATCGTGCGCAAACTCCATGATGGCAACATGGCCAGCGTCAGAGACCAGCACGAACTCTCTGATCCGTTCCCAATCACAAACGGGGTGAAGCAAGGCTGCGTTGTAGCGCCAACGCTCTTCAGCATGGTGTCTCCAGCCATGCTGCAAGACTCATTCCAGAACCACAACACTGGGATTAGCTTCATCTACAATTTTTGACGGTGGGCTATTCAATCTGCGGAGGATGCAAGCCAAAACCAGAATGGAGGAAGTCACCGTTCGAGAACCTTTGTTTGCTGATGACTGTGCTCTGCCTCCTGGCTCAAATAAAGATCTACAGGACAGAATGGACCACTTCTCCTCAGCTTGTAACAACTTCGGCCTAACAATCAGCACAAAGAAAACTGAAGTCCTATAACCAACCTGCTCCTGGGAAATCCTACACTGATCCCCCCACCATCTTTGTGAATGGGCAAAAGCTTTCAGCCGCTGACAAGTTTACTTACCTTGGTAGTACTCTGTCTCGCGCTGTGCGCACAGATGATGAAGTTAACATCAGGATTGTCAAGGCCAGTGCAGCCTTTGGACGTCTACGTGACTCAGTATGGGAAAGGACTGGCATCAAGCAGGAGACAAAACTGAAGGTCTACCGGCCTGTTGTCTTACCAACTCCTCTGTATGGGTGCGAAGCCTGGACAGTCAGTCTACCAGCAGCCATGCCAAGTTATTGAACCATCTCCACTTGAGCTGTCTGAGGAAACCGCTGAGGATCGAGTGGCAAGACAGAATCCCTGACACGCAAGTCCTCAGCAAGGCCAATATCCCCGGCATCCACACCTTGCTTGCGAAGGAACAGCTTAGATGGACTGGCCACGTGACCAGAATGCCCTGCGCGAGACTGCCGAAACAAGTCTCCTTTGGCGAGCTGAAGAATGGGCAAGCGAGCGCAAGGTGGCCCCAAGAAGCGCTACAAGGACACCGTTAAAGCTTCCTTGAAGAAGCTTTGGATTCGACCTCAAAAGCTGGGAACCCCCTAGCTCAGCACCGACCTGCGTGGAGAAGAGAAGCACGTGACGGTGCAGTCCTCTGTGAGAGCAGGAGAAGCTCCCGTGCCATCTTGATGAGGCAGCGGCACAAATCTACCAAGCAAGGACTTTGTGGCTGCACCTCAGAACTCTACACGCTCCCTGACCTGTCCAGTGTTGCCACAGAGAATCCCGGGCTCGGATTGGCCTGTTCAGACATCTGCGCACTCATCAAAACCCAACAAGATGACAAACGTGCCATGGTCATCATCAACTTGATGGACGAACAAGAGAGAGTATATAGGTGTGTGTGTGTGTGTAGCTGTGTGTAGCTGTGTGTAGCTGTGTGTAGCTGTGTGTGTGTGTAGCCGTGTGTTTAGCTGTACCAGATGTCTCTGTGAGCAGCACGTGCTCCGCTCCGTCCGACGCATTCCTCCTGCTGCCTGGGGCCTCCTCCTCACCCACTCCCACTGGGGGGGGGGGGGGGGGGCACACACACGGGAGACACACACACACACACGAGAGACACACACACACGAGAGACACACACACACACACGAGAGACACACACACACAGGAGACACACACACGGGAGCGAACCATTGACTGTGTTTTGGCAGTGTGTGGTTGTGTGTGTGGGGGGAGCGGTGCTATGGTTGACTGTGTTTTGGCAGTGTGTGGTTGTGTGTGTGTAGGGGGGAGCGGTGGTATGGTTGCCTGTGTTTTGGCAGTGTGTGGTTGTGTGTGTGTGGGGAGCGGTGCTATGGTTGACTGTTTTGGCAGTGTGTGGTTGTGTGTGTAGGGGGGAGCGGTGCTATGGTTGACTGTGTTTTGGCAGTGTGTGGTTGTGTGTGTGTGTGTGCGGAGCGGTACTATGGTTGACTGTGGTTTGGCAGTGTGTGTGTGTAGGGGGGAGCGGTGCTATGGTTGACTGTGTTTTGGCAGTGTGTGGTTGTGTGTGTGGGTTGGGGAGCGGTGCTTTGGTTGACTGTATTTTGGCAGTGTGTGGTTGTGTGTGTGTGGGGAGTGGTGCTATGGTTGACTGTGTTTTGGCAGTGTGTGGTTGTGTGTGTATAGGGGAGCGGTACTATGGTTGACTGTGTTTTGGCAGTGTGTCGTTGTGTGTGTATAGGGGAGCGGTACTATGGTTGACTGTGTTTTGGCAGTGTGTGGTTGTGTGTGTATAGGGGAGCGGTACTATGGTTGACTGTGTTTTGGCAGTGTGTGTTTGTGTGTGTGTGTGGGGAGCAGTGCTATGGTTGACTGTGTTTTGGCAGTGTGTGGTTGTGTGTGGGGAGCGGTGCTATGGTTGACTGTGTTTTGGCAGTGTGTGGTTGTGTGTGTGTGGGGAGCGGTGCTATGGTTGACTGTGTTTTGGCAGTGTGTGGTTGTGTGTGTGTAGGGGAGCGGTGCTATGGTTGACTGTGTTTGGGCAGTGTGTGGTTGTGTGTGTGTGTAGGGGAGCGGTCCTATGGTTGACTGTGTTTTGGCAGTGTGTGGTTGTGTGTGTGTAGGGGAGCGGTGCTATGGTTGACTGTGTTTTGGCAGTGTGTGGTTGTGTGAGTGTAGGGGGGAGCGGTGCTATGGTTGACTGTGTTTTGGCAGTGTGTGGTTGTGTGTGTGTAGGGGGGAGCGGTGCTATGGTTGACTGTGTTTTGGCAGTGTGTGGTTGTGTGTGTGGAGAGCGGTGCTATGATTGACTGTGTTTTGGCAGTGTGTGGTTGTGTGTGTGTAGGGGGGAGCGGTGCTATGGTTGACTGTGTTTTGGCAGTGTGTGGTTGTGTGTGTGTGGGGAGCGGTGCTATGGTTGACTGTGTTTTGGCAGTGTGTGGTTGTGTGTGTGTAGGGGGGAGCGGTGCTATGGTTGACTGTGTTTGGGCAGTGTGTGGTTGTGTGTGTGTGTAGGGGAGCGGTCCTATGGTTGACTGTGTTTTGGCAGTGTGTGGTTGTGTGTGTGTAGGGGAGCGGTGCTATGGTTGACTGTGTTTTGGCAGTGTGTGGTTGTGTGAGTGTAGGGGGGAGCGGTGCTATGGTTGACTGTGTTTTGGCAGTGTGTGGTTGTGTGTGTGTAGGGGGGAGCGGTGCTATGGTTGACTGTGTTTTGGCAGTGTGTGGTTGTGTGTGTGGAGAGCGGTGCTATGATTGACTGTGTTTTGGCAGTGTGTGGTTGTGTGTGTGTTGGTGAGCGTTGTCACACCACTTGCCTTGAAGTGATTTTACTCGCTCGATTTTATATCCGTGCAGCGCCTTGCGACCTCTGGGTGAAACGCGCTTTAATAGCGTCAACTATTATTACATTTAAATTAATATGCGTGCGTGTGCGCGTGCGCGTGCTCATCACGTGCTGTGAACGAGGGCTAACTGCACGTGCCACGGGCACGGTTCCCGCAATGGAAAAACACGCGCTTTAGAAGCGCACGTAAATATACGTGCGTGTATGTTTGCGTGCGTGTCCGCGTGTGAGTGTGTGTGCGTGGTGGGGAGCGTTAGTGTAGCGGTTAGCGCGCTGCGCTATGAACCTGGCGACTCGGGTTCGATTCCCGCTCACGGCCAACACCAGTGACGATTATCTGAACCGGTCCCGGGCCTCCCCTAGGTCCACTCAGCCTCAAATGAGTACCTGGTGCGGTGTGTAAACATTGCCACTAGGGAGACAAAGGCGGTCGGGCGTGGTGCTGGCCACCCACCCCCTCGTCTACCGATCTGGCCTTCATAGGTGATTGCTAACAGCACTTGCCCCTACAGTCTGTTAACGCTATACGGGGGATCTTTGTCTTTGTTGGAGGTAGTCGCCCTCCAACAACGGCGGAGGAGCGACGCTCACACAGTAGGGGGCACAGGTGGTGCATCAGCCAGTCATCTCAGTCAGTCGACCCGTGGCACCTGGGTCTGCCCCGTGACCTCCTGCCCGCGGGCGTTCGACACTTCACGTGGCCTCAAGGTGCACATGGCCTGGCACTAAGCGTCGTGGTGACGTCACCGCCACTTAGTGGCGAATGGCGGTTGTTGTTGTTGTGTGTGTGTGCATCACGTGCTCTGAAGGAGGGCCAATTGCACGGGCAATGGCACGGTTCAAGCAGTGGAAAAACATAAAACAACAAAGACGTGCTTTAAAGGCGTCAATTATTGTTACACGTAAATAAATATACGTGCGCGTGGGTGTGCGTGTATGTGTGTCCCTCTCGGTGTGTGTGTGTCTCTTAGTGTGTGTGTGTCTCTCTCAGCGTGTGTGTGTGTCTCTCTCAGTGTGTCTGTGTGTGTGTCCCTCTCAGCTGTGTGTGTGTGTCTCTCAGTGTGTGTGTGTGTCCCTCTCGGCTGTGTGTGTGTCCCTCTCAGCTGTGTGTTTGTGTGTGTGTCTCTCTCAGTGTGTGTTTGTGTCTCTCTCAGTGTGTGTGTGTGTCTCTCTCAGTGTGTGTGTGTGTCTCTCTCAGTGTGTGTGTGTGTGTCCCTCTCCGTGTGTGTGTGTGTCCCTCTCGTGCGCCTGTGTGTGTGTGTGTGTCCCTCTCCCCTGTGTGTGTGTCCCTCTCGTGCGCCTGTGTGTGTGTCTCTCTCAGTGTGTGTGTGTGTGTCCCTCTCAGTGTGTGTGTGTGTCCCTCTCGTGCGCCTGTGTGTGTGTGTGTCCCTCTCCCCTGTGTGTGTGTCCCTCTCGTGCGCCTGTGTGTGTGTGTCCCTCTCAGTGTGTGTGTGTGTCCCTCTCAGTGTGTGTGTGTGTGTCCCTCTCCCCTGTGTGTGTGTCCCTCTCCCCTGTGTGTGTGTGCTCACCGAGCGGCGGGAACTTGCAGATGAAGTTGTTCTTCATTGTGCAGCTGTCGTCGTTCCAGCGGTGCATGTAGGGCCCCCCGTAGCCCGCGGGAGCCGACGGCTGGAAGTACATCACGACACAGGCCTCGCCGCCACACGACGGCTCGTCCGGGTACCAGTTCCTAGGGGGGCCGGGGGGGCCGCGGGGGTCGACGGGGGTGTCGGAGGTCGGGGGTAACGATGGTTGGACGTGGAACCAAGGCGGTGATAGCCACATCACACGGCGTTTTGAGATGCTATATACACTACACTATACACTACACTATACACTACACTACACACTACACACACTACACTGAGTCCATGGGCCTCTAAGTACGCATCTGTGCGAGTCTATGGGTCTCTGTGTGAGTCTGTGGGTCTCTGTGTGAGTCTGTGGGCCTCTGTGTGAGTCTGCGGGTCTCTGTGTGAGTCTATGGGTCTCTGTGTGAGTCTATGGGTCTCTGTGTGAGTCTGTGGGTCTCTGTGTGAGTCTACGGGTATCTGTGTGAGTCTACGGGTCTCTGTGTGAGTCTATGGGTCTTTGTGTGAGTCTGTGGGTCTCTCTGTGAGTCTGTGGGTCTCTGTGTGAGTCTGCGGGTCTCTATGTGAGTCTGTGGGTCTCTGTGTGAGTCTGCGGGTCTCTGTGTATATTTGGAGTTTGCGGTGTCTCTCTCTCTTTCTCTCCCCGTGGTCGCGTGGATTTTTCTCCGGGTCCTCCTCTGGGGTTTCCACCTCTCCACATTTAAAATCGGCATCGCCACGAAGTCTGGCCGAGCGAGTTTACCTGACCGCCTGCCATAAATTTACACGCGCCGACGGCGACGATTACGGTAAAGCCGTCACCCCCCCCCCTCCATCCCCTATTTGTTGAGCTGTCATTCGTGATGGCCTGGATCGCTTCTGGGAAACAAAACTCAACAACAAGAACCCCACCCGCAGCTATACATAGCAACTCGGCGGGGGCCTCACACCTGGTTAAAATAATAGACGACAAAAAAATAGCTGAGTTGTTCAGTTCCACTTGAATGCTCGCTATGCAAATTGTCTTCGAATTTACGACGTTTCAGGAACGCATCCCCCACCCCCGCCCCCCCCCCCCCGACGTAAACCGCGGTGGGGGTGGTGGTGGGGGTCGTGGGGGTGGTGGTGGGGATGGTGGTGGGGGTCGTGGTGGTGGTGGGGGTGGCGGTGAGGGTGGCGGTGGGGGTGGTGAGGGTGGTGTTGGGGGTGGTGGTTGGGGTCGTGGTGGTGGTGGGGGTGCTGGTGGTGTTGGGGGTGGTGGTTGGGGTCGTGGATGGGATCGTGGTGGGGGTGGTGGGGGTGGTAGTGGGGGTGGTGGTGGTTGGGATCGTGGTGGTGGGGGTGGTGGTGGGGGTGGTGGTGGTGGTGGTGGTGGGGGTGGTGGTGGGGGTGGTGGTGGTTGGGATCGTGGTTGTGGTGGGGGTGGTGGTGGGGGTGGTGGTGGTGGGGGTGGTGATGGTGGGGGTGATGGTGGTGGTGGTGGGGGTGATGATGGTGGTGGTGGGGGTGATGGTGGTGGGGGTGATGGTGGTGGGGGTGATGGTGGTGGTGGTGGTGATGGTGATGGTAGTGGTGGTGGTGGTGGGGGTGATGGTGGTGGGGGTGATGGTGGTGGGGGTGATGGTGGTGGTGGTGGTGATGGTGGTGGTGATGGTGGTGGTGATGATGGTGGTGATGGTGGTGGTGGGGGTGATGGTGATGGTGGTGGGGGTGATGGTGATGGTGGTGGTGGTGATGATGGTGATGGTGGTAGTGGTGATGGTGGTGGGGGTGATGGTGATGGTGGTGGTGATGGTGGTGGTGGTGGTGATGGTGGTGATGGTGATGGTGGTGGTGTGTATCTCTGCACATCGCTATCACGCCACTTGACTCCCTCGCTCCCTCCCTCCTCACCCACAGGGGCGCCTTTGTCTTTGTGCCTTCACCGCCACCAAAGGTCCCCCGTGTAGCCTTCACAGACTGTTGGGGCAAGTGCTGTGTGCGAGTAGCAGCACCCAGCCACTCACCCAGCCACTCACTCACCCAGCCACCCACCCAGCCACTCACCCACCCAGCCACCCACGCAGCCACTCACCCAGCCACTCACCCAGCCACTCACTCACCCAGCCATCCACCCACTCACTCAGCCACCCACTCACCCACCCATCCACCCACTCACTCACCCAGCCACCCACTCACCCACCCACCCACTCACTTACCCACCCACCCATCCACTCATTCACCGACCCACCCACCCAATCATTCACACCCCCACCCACACATTTACCCACTCATTGACCCACTCGTCCACCCACTCGTCCACCCACCAGGGCCGTGTTATCCAATAGACCACCACAACCCTCCACAACCCCCCAGCACCTCGCCCGACTCTCACCGGAACGTGGAGCCGCTGCCGTCGCTCCACGCGTACAGCTCAGCGCACGCC
The DNA here is from genome assembly GCF_048934315.1 of Petromyzon marinus. Taxonomy (NCBI): domain Eukaryota; kingdom Metazoa; phylum Chordata; class Hyperoartia; order Petromyzontiformes; family Petromyzontidae; genus Petromyzon; species Petromyzon marinus. The sequence continues at coordinate 3,262,793 of NC_133728.1, forward strand.
GCCGGACCCCCGCCGCCGCCTTGCGGCCCCCCAGCTGCCCCGACCGCGGCCTCCGGGCCCAATCCTCCAGCGGCGGGGGGTCGCCGGGTGGCGTGGTGACCCCCGCCGGCAACACCCCCGGCGGCGGCATCGCCGCCGCCGGCGGCACCGCCGGCGGCTGCGACCCCGGCGGCGGCGGCGACCCCTCGGCTGGGGTCCCTCCTCAGGCCGAGCCAGAAGTCGCCGTCGGCGAGCCCCGAGGAGGCGGCGAGGGACCCCAGCAGGGACTCGACGAGGCGCTGCTCCGACGGGGACTCCACGCTGAGCAGCGCCGCTCCCTGCAGCGAGCACGCGGCAGCGGCCTCCTCGTGGCCCACGCGGCGAGACGCCTCCTGACGGGGGGGGGGGGGGGGGGGGGGGGGAGAGGGGAGGGGGGGGGGCGAGGGGCCTTTCGGTAAAGTCACGTAGAAAATTTCGATTTAAAGCTTTCGTGACTGCAATGATTCATCTTCTTTGGTTCTTTCGGTAAAGTCACGTAGAATGAGAATAAAATAATAAATTGATAAAATAAAATAACACAATAATATTCTCACGACGTTTCGGCCACAACACAAGCGGCCTTCATCAGGTGAAGGGGGCGAGACTGTCCTACCAGACAGTCTCGCCCCCTTCACCTACCAGACAGTCTCGCCCCCTTCACCTGATGAAGGCCGCTTGTGTTGTGGCCGAAACGTCGTGAGAATATTATTGTGTTATTTTATTTTATCAATTTATTATTTTATTCTCATTCTACGTGACTTTACCGAAAGAACCAAAGAATCACGTAGAAAAGTTCAAAGAAAAATGACAAAAATCTCCGACGTTTCGATCGCAACACAAGCGGCCGTCATCAGGAAAAGGGAGTTCGCCTCTCACGGCAAACTGTTTATAAAGGTTTTAAAATGGGCGTAGCCCAAGTGTCAGCAGTATGTGCGGGGCAGCTTATGTTAATGCTGGTGGTGGTCCACCAATTGGAGGGCTGCCAGGTAAATAATTAAAGATGTTAATGTGAGATCGGAGAGCGGCCTCCACTTCGAGCGTGTGGAGGTGGCTATGTTAATGTGAGAGATTAGCATGTTAATGTGAGATCGGAGAGCGGCCTCCACTTCGAGCGTGTGGAGGTGGCTATGTTAATGTGAGAGATTAGCGTGTTAATGTGAGATCGATGAGCGGCCTCCACTTCGAGCGTGTTGAGGTGGCTATGTTAATGTGAGAGTTTAGCGTGTTAATGTGAGATCAGTGAGCGGCCTCCACTTCGAGCGTGTTGAGGTGGCTATGTTAATGTGAGAGACTAGCGTGTTAATGTGAGATCGGTGAGCGGCCTCCACTTCGAGCGTGTTGAGGTGGCTATGTTAATGTGAGAGGTTAGCATGTTAATGTGAGATCGGTGAGCGGCCTCTGTGTCGAGGGTGGAGGTGGCTATGTTAATGTGAGAGATTAGCGTGTTAATGTGAGATCGGAGAGCGGCCTCCACTTCGAGCGTGTTGAGGTGGCTATGTTAATGTGAGAGACTAGCGTGTTAATGTGAGATCGGTGAGCGGCCTCCGCGTCGAGGGCGGAGGTGGCTATGTTGGTGTGAGAAATTTTACCTGTTGATGTTAAATCAGAGAGCCGAAAATAACAACTAACCCAACACAGCCAATCAGTAAGGGTTGTGTCACGTGAACAGAACATGCCAATTCGTCAGTAGCGACAGCCTGTCGCCTGGTGGAGCGAAACGTCGTACTCAAATTGTAAATGTTGTGGCTTGGCTCTCCAACACACAACCGGTGTGCTGTACTAGAATACTACACTATACACTACACTGTACACTACACTCTACACTACACTATACACTACACACTACACTATACATTACACTACTATACACTACACTATACACTAGTGCTGTACTAGTATACTACACTATACACTACACGATACACTACACTATACACTAGTGCTGTACTAGTATACTACACTATACACTACACTGTACACTCCACTACTATACACTACACGCTACACTACACGATACACTACACTATACACTATACTATACACTAGTGCTGTACTAGTATACTACACTATACACTCCACTACTATACACAATACACTACTATACACTACACTATACACTAAACACTAGTGCTGTGCTAGTGACGAATTTGCCACGTTCTGTTAACGTGACAAACCCTTACTGGTTGGCCGTGTCGGGCGGTGGCGAGTTTTAACGACACAACATTTATACACGTATGCGATCTAACCCGAAAAAAAAAACCTCTCTACTATGGACTATCATGGCTTGTAGCATTATTATCAGAGCATCTTCTTGCTCGCATGTGCTTTTGGCCCACACGTGGCGTGTGGCTAATGCAGACGTGACGCCTTCCGCGTCTCCAACTTCGGTGCTTTGAAACATTTTAACACTCGCCAGTAAGGACTGAAAAGGGATATTGTAACCTTTTTTTTCACCCACCGCCCCCCCCCCACCCAAGTTAGTGCTGTTTGTCGCTGGCCCTGCTGGGTCGTTATTGAGATCCGGTGCTGCTCATGAGCCGAGCGTGGGAGAGAGAGGGTGACGGACGGAGAGAGACACAGGGAGAGAGAGACAGAGGGAGAGACAGAGGGAGAGAGACAGAGGGAGAGAGAGAGACAGACAGACTTTGACTTTTAAACAACTTTTATTGCCGCCAGCAGCAAAAGCACTGGAGGCGATTTCGATATGAAATACACAAAGTCACCAGCGACACAAATGAAAATAAACGTCACAAATCCACGCGCCGTGGCGCTAAAAAGCACCGCGCACAACATGAAAGAAAAGTCACGTGGTTGTGGTGGTCATCGTTGCAGGACAAGGGCTCGTTCAGGAACTGTGCGAGGTCGTAGGGCGCCGTGCGCGTTCTGCTCCCCTCGAAGCTCCGCCACGCGTCCAAGAGGCTCCGGCGATAACCTGGCAGCCTCGTGTAGTCGACCAGGCTCAGGTCCGTCAGGAAGAGCTCCAAACCGTACCCCGCATTCCTCAGCAGGGCGAGGGCCGGCGACTCCCAGGGTAGCTCCTCCCGGTCGTACAGCGGCCGCCTGACCGCCACGAGCCTGAAGCTCGCGACCCTGGCGGCGACGTCCACCAGACCCTGGCCGCCCTCAAACACCGGCAGGCAGAGAACGCCCGGCCTGAGCCGCTGCTTTCCCGTGCCAGACGAAGCGCGCGAGTGAGCGGTCGACTCTGGTGAGTAGCCAAGCAGGAGGCTAGAGGGGCCTTGGGTCTTGTGCCACAGCACAGATGCTGCCAGGGTGTTAGCGACGAGCACT